>NC_084844.1:74456778-74800166 GCF_033115175.1 Lepus europaeus
GGGGCCGGATGGGTGTCTCAAATGACAGGGAGGGCCAACATCTGGGGTCAAGGGTGCCAGTGAGAGGGTCGGGATGCTGGGTGCTAAGGAAGAGGCCAGACGACAATGTCCTGGGTGCCAGGGAGGGGGCCGTACATCTGGGTTCATGGGTGCCCCGGAGGGGTTCAGGCATTGGGGGTGCTGGGTACCAGGGAAGTATCTGGGCCCAGAGTTTCTGAGTGCGAGGGGCAGGCCCAGGCGATGAGGGTCCTGGGTGTCAGGGAAGAGGGTCAGGGGTCCTGGGTACCAGGGAGGGGGCTGGGCATCTGGGGTCCTGAGTGACAGGGAGGGGATGGGTGTCAGGGGTCACAGGTGCCAGGGAAGGGGTTGGGGATCCGGGTACCAGGGAGGGGTCAGGCATCGAGGGTGCTGGATGCCAGGGAGGGGATGGGCATCAGGGGTCCTGGGTACAGGGAGGAGATGGGCATCGAGGGTCCTGGGTGCTAGGAAGGGCCAGGCATCAGGGATCCTGGGGCCCCAGCTGGGAGCCAGGCAATGGGGGTTCCAGGTACCAGGGAAGGGGCTGGGCATTGGGGTCCCGGGTGCCAGGAGAGGCTGAGTGTCAGGGTTCTGGGGGTAACAAGGAGGGGGCCAGGTGCCAGGGTTCATGGGTGCCATGGAGGGGTTTGGACATTGGGGATCACAGGTGTCAGGGAGGGGGCCAGATGTCAGGGGTCTTGGGTGTCAAGGAGGGGCCAGGCATGGGGGATTCTGGGGCCCAAGAGGGAGCCAGGTGATGGAGGTCCCCGGGTGCCAAGGAAGGAGCCAGGTGACAGGGATCCTGGGTACCAGGGAAGATTGGGTGTCAGGGGTCCTGGGTGCCGGGGGGGGCTGGGTGTCGAGGGTCCTGGGTGCCAGGAAGGGGGCCGGGCATTGGGAGTCCTGGATACCAGGGAAGGGATCAGAGTTTCCAGGTTCCAGGGAGGGGCCTGAACGTCTGGGGTCCCAAGTGACAGGGAGGGGCCAGGAGTTGGGGGTCAAGGGTGCCAGGGAGGTTGTTGAGGGTCTCGGGTGCCAGGGAGGTGCTGGGCATTGAGGTCCAGGTGCCAGAGAGGGGGCAGCATCAGGCGGTCCTGGTGACAGAGAAGTGGTCAGGCATCTCAGTTGCCATGGAGGGGGCTGGGAGTCTGGGGTCCTGAGAGACAGGGAGGGGCCTGGCATTGGGGCCATGGGTGCCAGGGAGGGGAATGGGGGACACGGGTGCCAGGGAGGGTTCAGGAATCAAGGGTCTGGGTGTCAGGGATGGCTAGGCGTTGGGGGTCACGAGTTTCAAGGAGGGATCCAGGTGTCAGAGATCCCTGTCCCAGGAGGGAGCTCGAGCGATTTGGGTCCCAGGTTCAGGGAAGGGGCTGGGCGTCGGGGGTCCAGGGTGCCAGAGAAGATGCTGAGCATTTGGGGGTCCTGAGTGACAGGGAGGGGCCATGAATTGGGGGTCGGGGGTTTTGAGTGGCAGGGAGGGTTTGGGCATCAGGGGTCCCCGGGTACCAGGGAGGGGCCTGGCATCAGGGGTCCCGGGTACCAGAGAGGGACCTGGCATCTAGGGTCCTAATTGCAAGGGAAGAGGCCAGGCGTCAGATTCTTGCATTCCAGTGATATACTGGTCGTTGGGGAAGGGGCTGGGTGTCTGGTGTCATGGGTGCCAAAAAGGGGGTATAGTGTCCCGGGGTAACAGGGAGGGGGCCGGGCATCTGGGGGTCCAGAGTGACAGAGAGGGGCTGGATGTCGGGTGCACCAGATGCCCAGGAGAGGCCCAGGCTTCTGGAGTCCCCAGAAACAGGGAGAGGGTCAGACAATGGGAGTCCTGGGTACCAGGGAAGGGCTGGGCATCAGGGAAGGGACCAGGTGTCAGGGATCCTGGGTGCCTGGGAGGGGGCCGGAAGTCGGGGATCCCAAGTGACATGGAGGGTCAAGCATCAGGAGGTCACAGGGTGCTAGGGAGGGCTGGGTGTCAAGGGTCCTGGGTGCCAGGGAAGGGGCTGGGCGTCACGGGTCCCTGGTGCCAGTAAGGGGGCCTGGTGTCTGGGGTCCCCAGTGACAATGAGGACCTGGTGTCAGGAGTCCTGGCTGTCCTGTAAGGAGCCAGATGGTGTGGGTTCCAGGTACCAGGGGAGGGGTTGGTCGTTGGGGAAGTGGCCGGGTGTTGGGGGCCTGGGGTGCCAGGGAGGGGGCCAGACTTTGGGGGTCATGGGAGCCAGAGTGGAGGCCAGACTTCGAGGTCATGGGTGCCAGGGAGGGGGTCGGTGGTCCCCATTGCCAGGGAGGAGCATGGCATCGGGGTCCCAGGTTCAGGGAAGGGGTTGTGCAGTGGTAATCCTGGGTGCCAGGGAGGCGGCCGAGCCTCGTGGGTCCTGGGTGCTATGAAAGGGCCCGGGCGGCAGGGTTCCTGGGTGCCAGGAGGGGACTGGGTGTTGAGGGTCCTCGGTGCCAGGCAGGTGGCCGGACATCAGTTGTCCCGGGTTTCAGGGAAGGGGTTTGGGGTCCCGGGTGCAATGGAGGGGTCAGGCATCAGGGGTGCCCAGGTGCCAGGGAAGAGGTAGTGCATCTGGGGTCCCTAGTACAGGGAGGGGCCTGGCATCTTGGTTCATGGGTGCCAGGTATGGGGTCAGGTGTCCTGGGTGCCAGGGAGGGGCTGGACACCAGGGTGTCCTGGATGCCCAGGAGGGGCCCAGACTTTTGGGGTCCCCTGAGACAGGGAGTGGGCCAGGCGATGAGGGTCCCAGGTACCAGGGAAGGGCTGGGCATCAGGGAAGGGACCAGGTGTCAGGGATCCTGGGTGCCTGGGAGGGAGCCGGAAGTCGGGGGTCCCAAGTGACATGGAGGGTCAGGCGAAGGAAGTCACAGGTGCCAGGGAGGGCTGGGTGCCAAGGGTCCTGGGTGCCAGGGAAGGGGTCAGGGTGTCATGGGTCCCCTGGTGTCAGTGAGGGCGCCTGGCGTCTGGGGTCCCAGTGAAAGTGAGGGGCCAGGCGTCGGGAGTCCCGGGTGCCCAGGAAGGGGGTGTATGGTGTGAGTCCCAGGTACCAGGGAATGGGTTGGCCGTTGGGGAATGGGCTGGGTGTTGGGGGTCTGGGATGCCAGGGAGGTGGTCAGACTTTGGGAGTCACGGGAGCCAGAGTGGAGGCCAGACTTTGAGGTCATGGGTGCCAGGGAGGAGGTCAGTGGTCCCGGGTGCCTGGGAGGGTGCCTGGTGTCAGGGTCCTGGGTGCATGGAAGGGGCTGGGAGGGTGGGAGTCCTGGGTTCCAAAGAGGTGGCCGAGTCTCATGGGTCCTGGGTGCCACAAAAGGGGCTGTGCAGTAGGGTTTTGGGTGCCAGGGAGGGGGCCAGGTGGCAGGGTTCCTGGGTGTCAGAGAGGGGGCCGGGTGCTGAGGGTCCCGGGGTGCCAGTGAGGGGCCAGGCATCGGGGCCCTGGGTGCCAGGGAAGGATCTGAGCCCAGTGTTCCTGAGTGCCAGTGAGGGGGCCTGGCGGCGTGAGTCCCAGGTGCCAGGAAGGGGTCAGGGGTCCCAGGTGCAAGGGAGGGGACGGGCATTGAGTGTCCTTGGTGCCAGGGAAGGAGCCGGGTGTCAGGGGTCCAGGGTGCAAGAGAGGAAGCCAGACATCAGGGGTCCAGAGAGATAGGGAGGGGGCTGGGTGATGGGGGTCCTGTGTACCAAGGAAGGAGCTGGGCTTCATGGAAGGAGCTGGGCGACTGGGATCAGGGTTGCCAGGGAGGGGGCAGGACTCTGAGGTCTTGAGTGACAGGGCGGGCCAGGGAACGGTGCCAGGGAGGGGCCGGGCGTCGAGGGTCCAGGGTGCCAGGGAAGAGGCGGGGCGTCAACGTCTATGGGTGTAAGGGAGGGTGCCAGATGTCTGGGGTCACGGGTGAAAGGGAGGGGTTCGAGGGTCCCGGGTGCCAGGGAAGGGCTAGGCATCTGGGTCCGGGTGCCAGGGAGGGGGCCAGACCTTGGGGGTCCCAGGCGACAGAAGGGGTTAGGGTCCTGGGTGCCAGGGAGGTGCCAGGCATCGGGGTCCCAGGTACAGGGAGGAGGCTGGGTGTTGGGGGTCCAGGGTGTCAGGAAGGGGTTGGGCAGCAGGAGTCCTGGGTGCCAAGAACACAGGGGGTCACGGGTGTCAGGGAAGGGGCCGGGTTTCTGCGGTTCCAAGTAACAGGGAGGGGCCGGGCTTCCAGGTTCCCGGGTGCCAGGGAGGGACCGGGCATCGAGGGTCCTGGGTGCCAGGGAGGGGGCTGCGTGTTGGAGGTACCACATGTCAAGGAAGGGGTGATGGGTTCCGGGTACCAGGGTAGAGGCTGGGAGTCAATGTTCCGGGTGCCAGGGAGGGGGCTGGGCATCTAGGGTCCTGAGAGACAGGGAGGGGCTGGGCATTGTGGGTCATGGGTGCCAGGGACGGGGTTTGGGGTCCCAGGTGCCAGGGAAGGGTCGGGCATCAGGGGTCTGTGTGCCAGGGACGGCCGGGTTTCGGGGGTTACGGGTTTCAAGGAGGGGTCCACGCATCAGGGATCCTGGGGCCCAATAGGGAGCCAGGCGTCTAGGGTCCCGAGAGACAGGGAGGGGCCAGGTGCTGGGAGTCACGGGTGCCCAGGAGCGGGTTGGGGGTCCCGGGTGCCAGGAATGGGTCGGGCTTCAGGGGTCCAGGTGCCAGGGAGGGCCGGGCATTGGGTGTCACAGGTGCCATGGAGACGGCTGGACGTCGGGGTTCACAGGTTTCAAGGTGGGGTCCAGGCGTCAGGAATCCCTGGGCCCAGGAGGGAGCCCAGTGATTTGGGTCTCGGGTACCAGGGAAGGGGCTGGGTATCAGGGGTCCAGGGTGCCAGGGAGGGGCCAGGCGTTGGAGGTCACGGGTGCCAGGGAAGGGGTGGGGTGTCTTGTGTTCCAGGGAGTGTTTGGGCATCAGAGGTCCCAGGTGCCAGGAAGGGGCCTGGTGTCAGGGAAGGGGCCGGGCTCCGGGGATCTGGGGTTTCAGAGAGGGGGCCAAACATCAGGCGTCACGGGTACCAGGGAACGGGGTCAGGGTTCTTGGGTTCCAGGGAGGGACCGGGAGTCGACAGTCCTGGGTGCCAGGGAAGAGGCTGGGGTTGTGTGTCCCGGGTGTCCTGGTATGGCCTTGCGTCGTGAGTCCCGGGTGCCAGGGAGGTTGTTGGGTGTCCGGGGTGCCAGGGATGTGTTGGGCATTGAGGTTTGGGTGCCAGAGAGGGTCCGGGCATCAGGGGTTCTGGTAACAGGGAAGTGGTCAGGCATCTCGGTTGCCAGGATGGAGCTGGGTATCTGGAGTTCTGAGAGACAGTGAAGGGCCTAGCATTGGGGCCACGGGTGCCAGGGAGGTATTTGGGGGTCCTGGGTGCCAGGAAGGGGTTGGGCGTAGGGTTTCTGAATGCCAGGGACAGCCAGGTTTTGGGGGTCACAGGTTCAAGGATGGGTCCACGCATCAGGGATCCCGGGGCTCAATAAGGAGCTGGGCAATTTGCGTCCTGGGAAAGGGCTGGGCATCTGGGGTCCAGGTTGCCAGAAAAGAGGCCAGACATCAGAGGTCACGGGTGCCAGGGAGGGGCCAGGCATCGAGGGTCCCAGCTGCCAGGGAAGAGGCCAGATGTCAGGGTCCTGGGTGCCAGGGAGGGGCCTTGCATCAAGGATCCTAGTTGCAAGGGAAGAGGCCTGGAATCAGATTCTTGGGTTCTAGGGAGATGCTGGGTTTCGGGGAAGGGGCCGGACATCTGGGGTCATGGGTGCCAGGGATAGGGTCGGGCGTCCCAGGTAACAAGGAGGGGCCTGGGCTTCTGAGGTCCCCAGAGACAAGGAGAGTGCCAGGCAATGGGGTTCCCAGGTACAAGGGAAGGGTTGGGCATCAGGGAAGGGGCCGGGTGTCAGGGATCCCGGGTGCCAGGGAAGGGGCCGGACATCATGGGTCCCTGGTGCCAGTAGGGGCCTGGCATCTGGGGTCCCCCAGTGATAGTGAGGGGCCAGGCATCAGGAGTCCCACCTGGGTGCCTGGTAAGTGGCCAGATAGTGTGGGTCCCGGGTAGCAGGGAATGCGTTGGGCATCGGGGAAGAGGCCGGGTGTTGGGGGTATGGGGTACCAGGGAGGGGGCCAGACTTCAGGGGTCACGGGAACAGGGTGGAGGCTAGACTTTGAGGTCATGGGTGCCAGAGAGGGGATGGGCATCAAGGGTCCCGGGTGCCAGGGAAGAGGCCGGGAGTCAACTTCTAGGATGTCAGGGAGGGGACTGGATGTCTGGCGTCATGGGTGCCAGGGAGGGTGTCGAGGGTCCCAGGTGCTGAGAAGGGCTGGGTGTAGGTGTCCTGGTGTCAGAGAGGGGTCCAGACCTCAGGGGTCCTGAGTAACAGGAAGGGGTCGAGGGTACCGAGTGTCAGAGAAGAGACCAGGAGTCAATGTTCAGGGTGCCAGGGAGGGGGCTGGCGTCTGGGGTCCTGAGACACATTGAGGGGCTGGGCGTCATGGGTTACAGGTGCCAGGGAGAGGGTTGGGGTTTCTGGGTGCCAGGGAGGGTTCAGGCATCAGGGGTCCAGGTGCCAGGGATGGCCGGGCTTCGGGGATTACGGGTTTCAAGGAGGGGTCCACGCGTCAGGGATCCTGGGTCCCAATAGGGAGCTGGGCGACGGGGGTCCTGGGTAATACGGTAGGGGCTGGCGTTGTGGTTCCAGTGTGCCCTGGGGGAGGCTGGGCATCAGGTCTCTGGGATGTCAAGGAGGGCGGCAGGTGTCAGTGGTCATGGGTGCCAGGGAGGGTTCCACACGTTGGGGGTAACGCGTGTCAGGGAAGTTTTCAGGTGCCCTGTGGCCCAGAGGGAGCTGGGTGATGGGTGTCCCAGGTATTTGGAAAGGGGCCTGGCATCAGGGGTCCTGGGTGCCATAGAAGGATCTGGCCCAGTGTTCCTGAGTGCCACGGAGGGGGCCAGGTGACGTGGTGATCGGGGGTCCCAGGTGCCAGGGAGGGGATGGCCATGAGGCATCCCAGTTGCTAGGGAGGGGACGGGAGTCAAGGGTCCTTGGTGCTAGGGAAGGTGCTGGGCATCAGTGGTCCAGGGTGAGAGGGAGGAGGCCAGGCATCAGGGGTCCAGAGAGACAGGGAGGGGGCTGGGTGATGGGGGTCCTGGGTACCAGGGAGGAGCTGGGTGTCAGGGAAGGAGCTGGGCGACGGGGATCAGGGTTGCCAGGGAGGGGGCTGGACATCTGGGGTCTTGAGTGACAGGGCGGGCCAGGTGACGGGGGGCGTCGTGGGCCCCGGGTGCCAGGGAAGAAGTGGGGTGTCAACGTCTAGAGTGTCAGGGATGATGCCAGATGTCTAGGGTCATAGGTGCCATGGAGGGTGTCAAGGGTCCCAGGTGCCAGGGAGTGGCTGGGCGTTGGGGTCTGGGTGCCAGGGAAGAGTCCGGGCAGCGGGAGTCCTGGGTGCCAGGAAGGGGGCTGGACATAGGGCATAACGGGTGTCAGGGAGGGGGCCGGGTGTCTGCGGTTCCAAGTAACATGTAGGGGCCGGGCTTCCGGGTTCCCGGGTGCCAGGGAAGGGGCCAGGCGTTGAGAGTCTTGGGTGCCAAGGAGGGACCGGGCATCGGGGGTACCATGTGTCAGGGAGGGGGTCATGGTCACGGGTACCAGGAAAGAGGCCGAGAGTCAATGTTCCAGGTGCCAGGGAGGGGTCTGGGCGTCTGGGGTCTGGGTGCCAGGGATGGCTGGGCTTCGGGGGTCACAGGTTTGAAGGAGAGTTCCACGCATCAGTGAATCTGGGTCCCAATATGGAGCTGGGCGATTTGGGTTCCGGGTACCAGGGAAGCTGCTGGGCATTTGTGTCCAGGGTGCCAGAAAAGTGTCCGGGCGTCAGGGGTCACGGGTGCCAGGGAGGGGCTGGGCATCAGTGGTCCTGGGTGACAGGGAGGGGCCAAGCGTCAGGGGTCCCAGGTGCCAGGGAAGGGCTGGGCATCATGGAAAGGGCCGGGTGTCAGGGATCCCGGGTGCCTGGGTGGGAGCCGGAAGTCGGGGGTCCCAAGTGACATGGAGGGCCAGGCGTCAGGAGTTACAGGTGCCAGGTAGGGCCAGGCGTCAATGGTCCAGAGTGCCAGGGAAGGGCCGAGCATCATGGGTCCCTGGTGCCAGTAAGAAGTCCTGGCGTCTGGGGTCCCCAGTGATAGTGAGGGGCTGGGCATTGGGAGTCATGGGTGCCTGATAAGGTGCAGGATGGTGTGGGTCCCGGGTAGCAGGGAATGTGTTGGGCATCGGGGAAGTGGCCTGGTGTTGGGAGTCTGGTGTGCCAGGAAGGGAGCCAGACTTCGGAGGTCACGGGAGCCAGGGTGGAGGCCAGACTTCGAGGTTATGGGCGCCAGAGAGGGGACGGGCGTGCAGGGTCCGGGGTGGTGCCAGGGAAGAGGCCAGGAGTCAACTTCTAGGGCGTCAGGGAGGGGACCGGATGTCTGGTGTCACGGGTGCCAGGGAGGGTGTCGAGGGTCCTGGGTGCTGGGAGGGGCTGGGCATTGGTGTCCTGGTGCCAGGGAGGGGGCCGGACAAGAGGTCGAGGGTTTCCGGTGTCAGGGAGGTGCTGGGTGTCGGGATCCTGGGTGCAGGGAGGGTGCCGGGTGTTGAGGATCCTGGTCACCAGAGAAGGGGTCAGGCAGTGGGAGTCCTGGGTGTCAGGAAGATGGCCAGACATAGGGGGTCACGGGTGTCAAGGAGGGGGCCGGGTTTCTGCGGTCCCAAGTAACAGAAAGGGGCCTGGTTTCGGGGGTCCAATTTGCCAGGGAGGGGCCAGATGTCAGGGATCCAGGGTGCCAGGGAAGGGGCTGGGCATTGAGGGTCCTGGGTGCCAGAAAGGGGGCTGAGTCTGGGGTCCTGAGACACATTGAGGGGCCGGGCGTCATGGGTTATGGGTGCCATGGAGGGAGGTTGGGTTTCTGGGTGCCAGGGAAGGGTTGGGCATCAGGGGTCTGGGTGCCAGGGATGCCAGGCTTTGGGGGTCATGGGTTTCAAGGAGGGGTCCACGCCTCAGTGATCCTGGGGCCCAATAGGGAGCTGAATGATTGGGGTCCCAGGTACCAGGGAAGGGGCTGGGCGTTGTGGTTCCAGTGTGCCTGGGGGGAGGCTGAGAATCAGGGTTCCCGGGTGTCAAGGAGGGGGGCAGGTTTCAGGGGTCACGGGTGCCAGGGAGGGGGCTGGATGTTGGGGGTAACTGGTGCCAGGAAGTTTTCAGGTCAAAAACTCAGGGATCCATGTGTCAGGGATCTTGGGCCCAATAGGGAGCCAGGCGATGGGGATCCCGGGTACCTGGAAAGGGGCATGGCATCACAGGTCCCGGGTGCCAAGGAAGGGGCCGGGTGTCAGGGGCCCGGGGTATCAGAAAGGGGTCGGGTATCTGTGGTCCCACTGACAGGGAGGGGCCGGGCATGGGGGTTCATGGGTGCCAAGGAGGGGGTCGGGAGTCCCGGGTGGCAGGGAGGTGTTAGGCGTTAGGTGTCCCAGGTGCCAGGGAGGGGCTGTGCGTCTAGGGTCCCAAGAGGCAGGGAGGGACCGGGCGTCAGAGTCACAGGTGCCTGGGAGGGGGTTGGGGGTCCTGGGTGCCCGGGAGGGGGATGGAGTTCCCGGGTGCCAGGAAGGGTCGGGCATCAGGGGTCTGTGTGCCAGGGACAGCTGGGCTTCAGGGGTCATGGGTTTCAAGGAGGGGTACATGCATCAGGAATCCTGGGGCCCAATAGGAAGCCAGGCAATTAGGGTCCTGGGTACCAGGGAAAGGACTGGGCATCTGGGGTCCAGGGTGCCAGAAAAGAGGCCGGGCATAGGGGGTCCCAGGTGCCATGGAGGGGCTAAGTGTCAGGGGTCCCGTGTGCCAGGGAGGGGCTGGTCATTGAGGGTCCCAGTTGCCAGGGAAGAGGCTGGGTGTCATGGTCCTGGGTGCCACGGAGGGGCCTTGCATCAAGGATCCTAGTTGCAAGGAAAGAGGACTGGTGTCAGATTCTTGGGTTCCAGGGAGATGCTGGGTTTTGGGGAAGGGGCCGGGCATCTGGGGTCCTGGGTGCCAGGGAGGGGGTTGGGCGTCCCCGGAAACAGGGAGGGGTCGGGCATCTCAGGTAACAAGGAGGGGTCTGGGTGTCTGGGATCCCGGGTGCCTGGGAAAGGGGCTGGAAGTTGGGGGTCCCAAGTGACATGGAGGGCCAGGCATCGGAAGTCACAGGTGCCAGGTAGGGTGGGGCGTCAATGGTCCCGGTGCTAGGGAAGGGCTGGGCATCATGGGTCCCTGGTGCCAGTAAGGGGCCTGGTGTCTGGGGTTCCCAGTGATAGTGAGGGACCGGGCATTGGGAGTCCTGGGTGCCTGAAAAGGTGCTGGATGGTGTGGGTCCCAGGTAGCAGGGAATGTGTTGGGCATCGGGGAAGTGGCCTGGTGTTGGGAATCTGGGGTGGAAGGGAGGGAGCCAGACTTCAGGGGTCACGGGAGCCAGGGTGGAGGCTGGACTTAGAGGTCATGGGTGCCAGGGAGAGGGTCAGTGGTCCCGGGTGCCAGGGAGGGGGCCTGGTATCAGGGATCCCAAGTGTCAGGGAAGGGGTCAGGTTTCCCGGGTACCAGGGAAGAGGCTGGGAGTCGACATTCCAGGTGCCAGGGCAGGTCTGGTCTTCGAAGGTCCTGGGTGCCCAGGAGTGGGCTGGGCGACATGGGTCACAAGTGTCAAGGATTGGGCCAGGTGTTGGGGATCCTGGGGCCCAGTAGTGAGCTGGGTGATGGGGGTCTGGGGTATCAGGGAAGGGGCTCGGCGTCAGGGGTCCCATGTGCCGGGGGTGGGCAAGCATCAGCATTCCCGAGTGACAAGAAGGGGGTCAGGTGTCAGGGGTCACGGGTGCCAGGGAGGAGGCCGTGCGTCAGGGGTCCTTGGTGTCAAAGAGGGGCCAGGTGTTGGGGATCCTGGAGCCCAGGAGGGAGCTCAGCAATAGGGGTCCTGGGTACCAGGAAAGGGGCCTGGCCTCAGGGTTCTGGGTGCCAGGGAAGGGGCTGGCCATCAGGCGTCCCGGGTGCGAGGGAGGGGCCCGGCACCGGGGGTACTGTGTGTCAGGGAAGGGGTCATGGTTCCGGGTACCACGGAAGAGGCCGGGAACCGATGTTCAGATTGTCAGGGAGGGGGCTGGGCATCTGGGGTCCTGAGAGACAGGGAAGGGCCGGGTGTCATGGTTCATGGGTGCCAGGGAGGGGATTGGGGCTCCCAGGTGCCAGGGAGTTGTCAGGCATCAGGGGTCTGGGTACCAGGGATGACTGGGCTTCGGGGGTCACGGGTTTCAAGGAGGGGTCCAGGCATCAGGGAACCCTGCTTCCAGATGGGAGCCAGGCCATTTGGGTCCCGGGTACCAGGGAAGAGGCTGGCCATTGTGGGTCCTGGAAGCCAGGGAAGAGGCAGGGCTTCTGGGGTCTTGAGTACATGGAGGGACCAGGCATCTGGGTTCATGGGTGCCAGGGATGGGGTCGGGTGTCTGGGGTGCCAGGGAGAGGTCAGGTATCAGGGGTCTCACGTGCCATAAAGGGTCTGGGAGTCAAGGGTTTTTGGTGCCAGGGAAGAGATCAGGCATCAGGGATCCTGGGTGCAAGGGAGGAGGCCAGGCGTCAGGGGTCCCAAGTAAAAAGTAAGGGCTGGCCTTTCTCTCTGTCTCTCTCTCTCAGTCTGCCTGTCAAAAAAAAAAAAAAAAAGAAAGGGAGGGGCCGGACATCAGGTGTCATTCATGCCCAGGAGGGGCCTGGGCTTCTGGGATCCCCTGAGACAGGGAGAGGGCCAGGCGATGGGGGTCCCAGGTACCAGGGAAGGGCTGGGCATCAGGGAAGGGGCTGGGTGTCAGGGATCCCGGGTGCCTGGGAAAGGGGCTGGAAGTTGGGGGTCCCAAGTGACATGGAGGGCCAGGCATCAGGAGTCACAGGTGCCAGGGAGGGCCAGGTGTCAATGGGCCTGGGTGCCAGGGAAGGGGCCTGGCATCACGGGTCCCCAGTGCCAATGAAGGGGCCTGGCATCTGGGGTCCCCAGTGACAGTGAAGGGTCAGGCGTCGGGAATCCTGGGTGCCCGGTAAGGGGCTGGATGGTGTGGGTCCCGGGTACCAGGGAATGGGTTGTGCATTGGGGAATGGGCTGGTCGTTGGGAGTCTGGGGTGCCAGGGAGGGTGCCAGACGTTGGGGGTCTTGGGAGCCAGGTGGAGGCCAGACTTCGAGGTCATGGGTGCCAGGGAGGGGGTCAGTGGTCCCGGTGCCAGGGAGGTGCATGGAAGGGGCCCAGTGGTGGGAGTCCTGGGTGCCAGGGAGGTGACCGAGTCTTGTGGGTCCTGGGTGCCATGGAAGGGGCCAGGTGGCAGGGTTCCTGGGTGCCAGGGAGAGGCCAGGCATCGGGGTCCTGGGTGCCAGGGAGGGGACCGGGTGTTGAGGGTCCTGGGTACCAGGGAGGGTCTGGACATTAGGTGTCCCTGGTGCACGGGAGGGTGTTGGCGGTCCAGGGTGCCAGGGAGGGGCCAGGCGTCGGGGTCCCAGGTGCCAGGGAAGGATCTGGGCCCAGTGTTCCTGAGTGCCAGCGAGGGGGCCGGGTGACATGGGTCCCAGGTGCCAGGATGTGGTTGGGGGTCCAGGTGCCAGGGAGGGGACGGGCATCCTGTGTCCCGGGAGCCAGAGAGGGGATGGGTGTTGAGGTTCCTTGGTGCCAGGGAAGGCGTCAGGGGTCTAGGGTGCAAGGGAGGAGGCCAGGCATCAGGGGTCTGGAGAGACAGGGAGGGTTCTGGGCGATGGGGGTCCTGGGTACCAGGGAAGGAGCTAGGCGTCAGGGAAGGAGCTGGGCGTCGGGGATCAGGGGTTCCAGGAAGGGGCTGGATGTCGGGGGTCTTGAATGACAGGGAGGGCCAGGCGACTGGGTTACGGGTGCCAGGGAGGGTATCGAGGGTCCCAGGTGCCCGGAAGAGCCCGGGTGTCAATGTCCAGGGTGCCACAGATGGATCTGGATGTAGTGGTCCCGGGTGCTGGGAGTGGGCCAGGCATTGGGGGTCACGGGTTCCAGAGAGGGGTTCGGGGATCACGGGTGCCAGGGAGGTGCTCGGCGTCAATATCTAGGGTGTCAGGGAGAGGGCCGGACGTCTGTGGTCACGGGTGTCAGGGAGGGAGTCAAGGGTCCCGGAAGCCAGGGAGGGGCTGGGCGTTGTGGTCTAGCTGCCAGGGAGGGGGCCAGATCTTGGGTGTCCCGTGTAACAGGGAAGGTGTTGAGGGTCCTGTGTGCCAGGGAGGCACTGGGAGTAAAGGTCCTGGGTGCAGGGAGGGGACCGGGTGTTTAGGGTCCTGGGTGCCAGGGAAGGGCCTGGGCAGTGGGAGTCCTGGGTGCCAGGAAGGGGACCGGACATAGGTGGTCACGGGTGTCAGGGAAGGGGCCGGGTGTCTGTGATCCCAAGTAACAGGGAGGGGCCAGGTTTTGGGGGTTTTTGAGTGCTAGGGAGGAGATCAGGCATCAAGGGTCCTGGGTGCCAGAGAAGGGGCCAGACATCAGGTGTCCTGGGTGGCAAAGAGGGGTCAGGTGTCAGGGGTCCCGGGTGCCAGGGAAGGGTCGGTTTTCAGGGGTCCTGGGTGCCAGGGAAGGACCATGTGTCGAGGGTCCTGGGTGCCAGGGAGGGGGCCTGGAATTAGGGATCCCAAGTGTCAGGGAAGGGGTCAGGTTTCCCGGGTACCAGGGAAGAGGCTGGGAGTCGACGTTCCAGGTGCCAGGGCAGGTCTGGTCTTCGAAGGTCCTGGGTGCCGGGGAGTGGGTTGGGCGACATGGGTCACAAGTGTCAAGGATTGGGCCAGGTGTTGGGGATCCTGGGGCCCAGTAGGGAGCTGGGTGATGGGGGTCCAGGGTACCAGGGAACGGGCTTGGCATCAGGGGTCCAGTGTGCTGGGGGTGGGCAAGCATCAGCATTCCCAGGTGACAAGAAGTGGGCCAGGTGTCAGGGGTCACGGATGTCAGGGAGGAGGCCGTGCATCAGGGGTCTTTGGTGTCAAGGAGGGGCCAGGTGTTGGGGATCCTGGAGCCCAGGAGGGAGCTCAGCGATAGGGGTCCTGGGTACCAGGAAAGGGGCCTGGCGTCAGGGTCCTGGGTGCCAGGGAAGGGGCTGGGCTTCAGGGGTCCCGGGTGCAAGGGAGGAGCCTGGCATCGGGGGTACCGTGTATCAGGGAAGGGGTCATGGTCCCAGGTACCAGGGAAGAGGCCGGGAGTCGTTGTTCTGGGTGCCAGGGAGGGGGCTGGGCGTCTGGGGTCCTGAGAAACAAGGAGAGGGTGGGCATCATGGTTCATGGATGCCAGGGAGGGGGTTGGGGCTCCCAGGTGCCAGGGAAGTGTCTGGCATCAGGGGTCTGGGTGCCAGGGATGGCCGGGCTTTAGGGTCACTGGTTTCAAGGAGTGGTCCATGCGTCAGGGATCCTGGGGCCCAATAGGGAGCCAGGCGATGGGGGTTCAGGGTACCAGGGAAGGGGCTGGGTGTTGGGGTTTTTAGTGTGCCTTGGGAGAGGCTGGGCCTCAGAGTTCCCGGGTGTCAGGGAGGGGGACAGGTGTCAGGGGTTATGGGTGCCAGGGAGGGGGCAAGACTTGGGGGTAACGGGTGTCAGGGAAGTTTTCAGGTGTCACGGGGCCCAGAGGGAACTGGGCGATGGGGGTCCTGGGTACCAGAAAGGGGCCTTGCCGGTCTGGTCCCACTCACAGGGAGGGGCTGGGCATCAGGGTTCACAGGTGCCAGGGGGGTTCAGGAGTCCCGGGTGCCAGAGAGGGGCCAGGTGTCTAGGGTCCTGAGAGACAGGGAGGGGCCTGGTGTTGGGAGTTACAGGTGCCAGGGAGGCTGTTGTGGGTCCCAGGTGCCAGGGAGGGGTTGGACTTCAGGGGTCCGGGTGCCGGGGAGGAATGTGCGTCGGGTGTCATGGGTGCCATGGAGGTGGCTGGACGTCGAGGTTCATGGGTTTCAAGGAGAGGTCCAGGCATCTGGGATTCTGGGCCCAGGAGTTAGCTGGGTGATTTGGGTTCTGGGTACCAGGTTAGGGGCTGGGCATCAGGGGTCCAGGGTTCCAGGGAGTTGGCTGGGCATCTGGGTTCCTGGGTGTCAAGGAGGGGGCAGGTGTCAGGGGTCACAGGTGCCAGGGAGGGGACCAGGCGTCGGGGGTCATGGGTGTCAGGGAAGGGGTTGGGGGTCTTGGGTGCCAGGGAGGGTTTGGGCATCAGTTGTCCTGGGTTCCAGGGATGGGCCGGGTGTTGAGGGTCCTGGGTGTCAGGGAAAGTGCCGGGCATCAGGGGTCCTGGGTACAATGGTGGAGGCTGTGCATCATGGATCCCAAGTGAAATGGAGGGCCTGGACATTGGGTGTCCTGGGTGCAAGGGAGGGGCTGGGCGTCAGGGGTCCAGGGTGCCAGGGAGGGGCCTGGTGTCTAGGGTCCTAATTGCAGCTGAAGAGGCCAGGCATAAAATTCTTGAATTCCAGGGATATACTGGGTGCCGGGGAAGGGGCCTGGTGTCTGGTGTCATGGGTGCCAAGAAGGGGTCAGACGTCCCTGGTAACAAGGAGGGGCCAGGGCGTCTGGGGTCCTGAGTGACAGGGAGGGGCTGGATGTCGGGTGTACCAGATGCCCAGGAGGGGCCCGGGCTTCTGGAGTTTCCTGAGACAGGGAGAGGGCCAGGCGATGGGGGTCCCAGGTACCAGGAAAGGGGCTGGGTGTTGGGGAAGGGGCCAGGCATTGGGGATCAGGGGTGCCAGGGAGTGGGCCAGACATTGGGGGTCTCAAATTACAGGGAGGGCATGGCGATGGTGTCACAGGTGCCAGGGAGGTTGTTGAGGGTCCCTGGTGCCTGTGAAGAGGCTGGGTGTCAACCTCTAGGGTGTCAGGGATGCATCTGGATATCAGGGTCCCGGGTGCAGGGAGGGGGCCAGGCGTTGGGGGTCCTGGGTACCAGGGAAGGAGCTGGGCGGTAGGAGTCCTGGGTGCCAAGAAGGCGACTGGGCCTCGGTGGTCGTGGTTGCCATGGAAAGGGCAGGGCGGCAGGGTCCCTGGGTGCCAGGAATGGGGCCAGACATTGGGAGTCACGGGAGCCAGGGAGGGAGCCGGGCTTCTGAGGTCCCAAGTGACAAGGAGGGGCAAGGTGTCAGGGGTCCAAGGTGCCAGGGAGGGGGCTGGCCTCAGCGGTCATGAGTGTCAAGGAGGGGGCCAGGCGTCAGGGATCCTGGGGCCCATTTTGGAGCCGGGCAATGGGGTTCCAAGTACCAGGGAAGGGGCTGGGCATTGGGCTTCCAGGGTTCCGGGGGAGGCCGAGTGTCAGGGCTCCTGGGTGACAAGGAGGGGGCCAGGTGCCAGGGTTCATGGGTGCCATGGAGGGGGCCAGATGTCAGAGGGTCATGGGTGTCAATGAGGAGGCCAGGGTTCAGGGGTGCTGGGTGGAAGGAGGGGCCAGACATTGCAGATTCAGGGGCCCAGTAGGGAGCCAGGCGATGGGGGTCCCTGGTGCCAAGAAAGGGACCAGGCGTCAGAGGTCCCGGGTACCAGGGAGGGTTTGGTGTCAGGGGTCCCGGGTGCCAGGGAAGGTGTTGGAAGTTCCAGATGCCTTGGAGGGGCTGGGCATTGAGGGTCCTGGGTGCCAGGGAGGGGGCCGGGCGTTGGGGGTCCCCGGTACCAGGGAAGGGGTCTGAGGTTCTGAGTGTCAGGGAGGGGGCTGAGTGTCTGGGGTCCCAAGTAAGAGGGAGGGGCCAGGAGTTGGGGGTCATGGGTGCCAGGGAGGTTGTTGGGGGTCCCGGGTGCCAGGGAGGTGTCAGGCATTGAGTTCCGGGTGCCAGAGAGGGGCCGAGCGTTAGGGGTCCCAGTGACAGGGAAGTGGTCAGGCATCTTGGTTGCCAGGGAGGGGGCTGGGCGTCTGGGGTCCTGAGAGACAGGGAGGGGCCTGGCGTGGGGGCCACAGGTGCCAGGGAGGGGGTTGGGGGTCCCAGGTGTCAGGGAGGGGTCGGAAATCAGGTCTGGGTGCCAGAGATGGCTAGGCATCGGGGGTCACGTGTTTCAAGGAGGAGTCCAGGCATCAGGGATCCTGGGGCCCAGAAGGGAACTGGGCGGTTTTGTCCTGGGTACCAGGGAAGGGGCTGGGCATCAGGAGTCACAGGTGCTAGGGAGGGCCGGATGTCAAGGGTCCTGGGTACCAGGCAAGGGGCTGTGCGTCATGGGTCTCTGGTGCCAGTAAGGGGGCCTGGCGTCTGGGGTCCCCAGTGACAGTGAAGGGTTGGGCGTCGGAAGTCCCAGGTGCCCAGTAAGGGGCTGGATGATGTGGGTCCCAGGTACAAGGGAATGGGTTGTGCATCGGGGAATGGGCTGGGCGTTGGGGGTCTGGGGTGCCAGGGAGGGTGCCAGACTTCGGGGGTCTTGGGAGCCAGGTGGAGGCCAGACTTCGAGGTCATGGGTGCCGGGGAGGGGTCAGTGGTCCCGAGTGCCAGGGAGGCACCCAGCATTGGGGTCCTGGTTGCATGCAAGGGGCTGGCTGGTGGGAGTCCTGGGTGCCAGGGAAGTGGTCGAGTATAGTGGGTCCTGGGTGCCATGGAAGGGGCCAGGTGGCAGGGTTCCTGGGTGTCAGGGAGGGGACCGGGTGTTGAGGGTCCTGGGTACCAGGGAGGGGGCTGGACATTGGGTGTCCTGGGTGTCAGGGAAGGGGTTGGGGGTTCCAGTGCCAGGGAGGGGCCAGGCATCGGGGTCCTGGGTGCCAGGGAAGGATCTGGGCCCAGTGTTCCTGAGTGCCAGCAAGGTGGGCGGGCAACGTGGGTCCCAGGTGCCAGGAAGGGGTCGGGGGTCCCGGGCGTCAGGGAGGGGACAGGCATCAGTGGTCCCGGGTGCCAGGGAGGGGATGGGCATCGAGGTTTCTTGGTGCCAAGGAAGGCGCCAGGCATCAGGGGTCCAGGGTGCAAGGGAGGTTGCTAGACATCACGGGTCTGGAGAGACAGGGAGGGGGCTGGGCGATGGGGGTCCTGGGTACCAGGGAAGAACCTGGGCATCAAGGGTCCTGGATGCCAGGGAAGAGATGGGGTGTCAACATGTAGGGTATCAGGGAAGATGCCGGATGTCTGGGGCCATGGGTGCCAAGGAGGGGTTCAAGGGTACCAGGTGCCAGGGAGGTGCTGGGCATTGGGGTCCTGGGTACAGGGAGGGGGCCGGGTGTTGGGTGTCCTGGGTGCTAGGAAGGTGGCCATACATAGAGTGTCATGGGTGTCAGGGAGGGGGCCGCGTGTCTGTGGTCCCAAGTAACAGGGAGGGGCTGGGCTTTGGGGGTCAGGCTGTGCATCAGGAGTCCTTGGTGTCAAGGAGGGGCAAGGTGTTGGGGATCCGAGAGCCCAGGAGGGAGCCAGGCGATAGGGGTCCCTGGTGCCAGGGAGGGGCTAGACGTCAGGGGTCCCGGGTGCCAGGGAGGGGCCGGGCATTGAGGGTCCTGTGTGCCAGGGAGGGGGCTGGGCATCGGGGATATCGCATGTCAGGGAAGGGGTCATGATCCCGGGTATCAGGGAGGAGGCCGGGAGTCAATGTTCTGGGTTCCAGGGAGGGGGCTGTGCGTCTGGTGTCCTGGGACAGGGAGGGGTCAGGCATCTGGGTCACTGGTGTCAGGGACGGGGTTGGGGGTCTCGGGTGCCAGGGAGGAAATGGTCTCAGGTGTCCAGGTGCCAGGGATGGCCAGGCTTTAGAGGTCTTGGGTTTCAAGGAGGAGTCCACGCATCAGGGATCCTGGGGCCCAATAGGGAGCCAGGAGATGGGGGTCCCGAGTACCATGGAAGGGGCTGGGCATTAGGGTTCCAGTGTGCCTGGGGCGAGGCCAGGCTTCAGGGTTCCCAGGTGTCAAGGAGGGGGGCTGGTGTCAGGGGTCACAGGTGCCAGGGAGGGGCGCCGGACATTGCGGGTAATGGGTGTCAGGGAAGTTTTCAGGTGTCCCGTGGCCCAGAAGGAGCTGGGCGATGGGGGTCCTGGATACCTGGAAAGGGGACTGGCGTCAGGGGTCCCAGGTACCAGGGAAGGGGCCAGGCATCAGGGGTCCGGGGTATCAGAAAGGGGCTGGGCGTCTTCTGTCCCAATGACAGGTAGGGGCCGGGCATTGGGGTTCACGGGTGCCAGGGAGGGGTTCGGAAGTCCCGGGTGCCAGAAGGGGTTGGTCGTTAGGTGTCCCGGGTGCCAGGGAGGAATGGGCGTCTAGGGTCCTGAGAAACAGGGAGGGGCCTTGTGTCGGGAATCACGGTTGCCAGCGAGAGAGTTGGGGGTCCCGGGTGCCAGGGAGGGGTCGGACTTCAGGGGTCTGGGTGCCAAGGAGGGCCAGGTGTCGGGTGTCATGGGTGCCATGGAGGTGGCTGGACATAGGGGTTCATGGGTCGAGGAGAGGTCCAGGTGCCAGGGATCCCCAGGTTCAAAAGTGAGCCAGGTGGTTTGGGTCTCAGGTACCAGGAAGGGGCTGGGCATCAGGGGTCCTGGGTGCCAGGGAGGGGCCGGGCTCTGGGGATCCAAGGTGCCAGGGAGGGGGCCGGACGTCGGGGGTCACAGATACCAGGGAATGGGTCGGGGTTGTTGGGTGCTAGGGAGGGACCGGGCATCGACGGTCCCGGGTGCCAGGGAAGAGGCTGGGTGTCGTGGGTCCCAGGTGCCAGGAGGTTGTTGGGTGTCCCAGGTGCCAGGGAGGTGTTGTTCATTGAGGTTTGGGTGCCAGACAGGGACCGGGCATCAGGGAAGTGGTCAGGCATCTCGGTTGCCAGGGAGGGGGCTGGGTGTCTGGGGTCCTGAGAGACAGGGAGGGGCCGGGCGTCGGGGCCACGGGTGCCAGGGAGGTTGTTGGGTGTCCTGGGAGCCAGGGAGGGGTCAGGCGTCAGGGGTCTGGGTGCCAGGGATGGCCGTGCTTCGGGGGTCACGGGTTTCAAAGAGGGGTCCATGCATCAGGGACCCCGGGGCCCTATAGGGAGCCGGGCGATTTGGGTCCCAAGTACCAGGTAGGGGCTGGGCATCTGGGGTCCAGGGTGCCAGAAAAGAGGCCGGGTGTTGGGGGTCATGGGTGCCAGGGATGGGCTGGGCATCAGGGGTCCTGGGTGCCAGGGAGGGGCCAAGTGTCAGGGGTCCCAGGTGCCAGGGAAGGGCCAGGCGTCTAGGGTCCCGGGAGAGGGAGGGGCCGGGCGTCGAGGGTCCTGGGTGCCCGGGAAAGGGCCGGGCATCAAGGTCCTGGGTGCAAGGATGGAGGCCAAGAGTCATGGGTCCTGAGTGAAAGGGAGGGGCTGGACATTGGGTGTCCTGGGTGCAAGGGAGGGGCTGGGCGTCAGGGTCCCAGGTGCCAGGGAGGGTCGGGAGTTGAGGGTTCTGTTTGCTAGGGAGGAGGCCGGGTGTCGGGGTCTTGGGAGCCAGGGAGATCTTGGACATTGGGAAGAGGCCAGGTGTCTGGGGTCATGGGTGCCAGGGAGGGGGTTGGCTGTCCCAGGTAACAGGGAGGGGGACGGGTGACTGGGGTCCAGAGTGACAGGGAGGGTTTGGGCGTCGTGGGTCATTGGTACCAGGGAAGGGGTTGGGGGTCTCGGGTGCCAGGGAGGGACTGGGCATCAGGGGTCCCAGGTGCCAGTGAGGGGCTGGGCGTCTGGGGTCATGGGTGCTAGGAAAGGGGCTGGGCATCGGGGAAGGAGCCGGGCTCTGGGGATCCGGGGTGCTAGGGAGGGGGCAGGATGTTGGGGTCACAGGTACCAGGGAACGGGCCCGGGTTCTCAGGTGCCAGGGAAGAGGCTGGGCGTCGTGGGTCCCGGGTGTCCTGGTATGGCCAGGCGTCGCAGGTGCCGGGTGCCAGGGCTGGGGTCAGGGGTTCCAGGCGGCTTCCACCGGTTCTGCTTCCACCCGTCGGGACCCCTGGGCCCATACACTCACCATATCATGGTCCTCAGCTCCTAGGTACCCGAAGACCCCCAGCTTGTGAAGGTGGAGAGCACAGATCCCCATTTGGCTCTTTAGCTTCGCAGCAATACAGCCCTCTCCTAGGACCTCGCTCCGCGGAGGAACTCTAAGACCACTGTGATGTCAAGATCCTGCATGATGACATCACTGTGCCTGATTGGACGGGGGCGCACACAGCGTCAAAAAAGACTTAGCCAATCAGCATCCTCCAAGGCGTGGCTCCATAACCGGTCTGTGTTTGGTGTGAATCATGAGCGGTGGGAAGAGGCCCCTTGCCCTCCCCCTGGGCTCCTCTCCCCGCAGTGCACCTGCCACACGCTGGGGTTGCCCCGGGGTCACCCCGTGCTTCTCGCAGGCAGATCCTGGCTTCTCGCAGGCAGATCCTGCTTCAGGTGAGTTAAAATTCTGCTTCTTGTCTTAGGGGCTTTCGCTTTGTATTTCTGCTCATTTTTCTGTTGGGCCATTTGTATCATGTTTTAATATTGATTTGAAGAATGCTTAAAGGCATCACATAATTGAATCCTTTTTTTTCTCCTGTCACTATATGTTTTCCACTCTGCCTGCTGACCTTTAATATCTTCTATTTGTTTCTTGCCAGTGCTTAGTAACCTAGTGGATTTTAAAAATAATGATCTTTCCTGAAATCTCGTTCAATTCATTTATCAGTTTTTGTTTTTAGATGTTATGGATTCTCTCTAAATAAAGATCTCCAATATACTGAGATTTTATTGCTTAGAAATTGATCTTTACACCTTATTTTTTTCCTTTATTTTTCCCCCTCCCCCAACTCCTCCTCCAGTAAGAAGCTGGAGACAAAAAAAAAAAAGAAAGAAAGAAAGAAAGAAAGAAAGAAAGAAAGAAAGAAAGAAAGAAAGGAAGGAAGGAAGGAAGAAAGAAAGAAAGAAAGAAATGTTCCACAGCCTGGAATTGAGGATTATTATGTTCCCTAACTCTATGCTAATGGGGATCCCGGGTACCTGGAAAGGGGCATGGCATCACAGGTCCCGAGTGCCAAGGAAGGGGCCGGGTGTCAGGGGCCTGGGGTATTAGAAAGGGGCCGGGCGTCTGTGGTCCCACTGACAGGGAAGGGATGGGCATCGGGGTTCATGGGTGCCAGGGAGGGGGTTGGGAGTCCCGGGTTCCAGGGAGGGGTTGGGGGTTAGGTGTCCCAGGTGCCAGGGAGGGCCGGGCGTCTAAAGTCCCGAGAGGCAGGGAGGGGCCGGGCGTCGGGTGTCACAGGTGCCTGGGAGGGTGTTGGGGGCCCCGGGTGCCCGGGAGGGGGATGGAGGTCCTGGGTACCAGGAAGGGTCGGGCATCAGGGGTCTGTGTGCCAGGGACAGCTGGGCTTCAGGGGTCATGGGTTTCAAGGAGGGGTACATGCATCAGGAATCCTGGGGCCCAATAGGAAGCCAGGCAATTAGGGTCCTGGGTACCAGGGAAAGGACTGGGCATCTGGGGTCCAGGGTGCCAGAAAAGAGGCCGGGCATTGGGGGTCCCAGGTGCCATGGAGGGGCTAAGTGTCAGGGGTCCCGTGTGCCAGGGAGGGGCTGGTCATTGAGGGTCCCAGTTGCCAGGGAAGAGGCTGGGTGTCATGGTCCTGGGTGCCACGGAGGGGCCTTGCATCAAGGATCCTAGTTGCAAGGAAAGAGGACTGGTGTCAGATTCTTGGGTTCCAGGGAGATGCTGGGTTTTGGGGAAGGGGCCGGGCATCTGGGGTCCTGGGTGCCAGGGAGGGGGTTGGGCGTCCCCGGAAACAGGGAGGGGTCAGGCATCTCAGGTAACAAGGAGGGGTCTGGGTGTCTGGGATCCCAGGTGCCTGGGAAAGGGGCTGGAAGTTGGGGGTCCCAAGTGACATGGAGGGCCAGGCATCGGAAGTCACAGGTGCCAGGTAGGGTGGGGCGTCAATGGTCCTGGTGCTAGGGAAGGGCCGGGCATCATGGGTCCCTGGTGCCAGTAAGGGGACCTGGTGTCTGGAGTCCCCAGTGATAGTGAGGGACCGGGCATTGGGAGTCCTGGGTGCATGAAAAAGTGCTGGGTGTTGTGGGTCCCGGGTAGCAGGGAATGTGTTGGGCATCGGGGAAGTGGCCTGGTGTTGGGAATCTGGGGTGGAAGGGAGGGAGCCAGACTTCAGGGTCACGGGAGCCATGGTGGTGGCTGGACGTAGAGGTCATGGGTGCCAAGGAGGGGGTCAGTGGTCCCGGGTGCCAGGGAAGAGGCCAGGAGTCAACGTTCCAGGAGCCAGGGCGGCTCTGGGCTTTGAAGATCCTGGGTGCCCAGGAGTGGGCTGGGAGACACGGGTCATGTGTCAAGGAGGGGGCCAGGCATCAGGGATCCCAGGGCCCAGTAGGGAGCTGGGTGATGGGGGTCTGGGGTATCAGGGAACAAGCTTGGCATCAGGGGTCCAGTGTGCCGTGGGTGGGCGAGCATCAGCATTCCCGAGTGACATGAAGGGGGCCAGGTGTCAGGGGTCACGGGTGCCAGGGAGGAGGCCGTGCATCGGGGGTCCTTGGTGTCAAAGAGGGGCCAGGTGTTGGGGATCCTGGAGCCCAGGAGGGAGCTCAGCAATAGGGGTCCTGGGTACCAGGAAAGGGGCCTGGCCTCAGGGTTCTGGGTGCCAGGGAAGGGGCTGGCCAACAGGGGTCCCGGGTGCAAGGGAGGGGCCCGGCACTGGGGGTACTGTGTGTCAGGGAAGGGGTCATGGTTCCGGGTACCACGGAAGAGGCCGGGAATCGATGTTCAGATTGTCAGGGAGGGGGCTGGGCATCTGGGGTCCTGAGAGACAGGGAGGGGCCGGGTGTCATGGTTCATGGGTGCCAGGGAGGGGATTGGGGCTCCCAGGTGCCAGGGAGTTGTCAGGCATCAGGGGTCTGGGTACCAGGGATGACTGGGCTTCGGGGGTCACGGGTTTCAAGGAGGGGTCCAGGCATCAGGGAACCCTGCTTCCAGATGGGAGCCAGGCCATTTGGGTCCCGGGTACCAGGGAAGAGGCTGGGAGTCGTGGGTCCTGGAAGCCAGGGAAGAGGCAGGGCTTCTGCGGTCTCGAGTACAGGGAGGGACCAGGCATCTGGGTTCATGTGTGCCAGGTATGGGGTCGGGTGTCCGGGGTGCCAGGGAGAGGTCAGGTATCAGGGGTCTCACGTGCCATAAAGGGTCTGGGAGTCAAGGGTTTTTGGTGCCAGGGAAGGCATCAGTCATCAGGGATCCTGGGTGCAAGGGAGGAGGCCAGGCGTCAGGGGTCCCAAGTAAAAAGTAAGGGCTGGCCTTTGTCTCTCTCTCTCTCTCACTGTCCACTCTGCCTGTCAAAAAAAAAAGAAAGAAAGAAAGGGAGGAGCTGGACATCAGGTGTCCTGGATACCCAGGAGGGGCCTAGGCTTCTGGGGTCCCCTGAGACAGGGAGAGGGCCAGGCGATGGGGGTCCCAGGTAGCAAGGTAGTTTTTGGGCATCAGGGAAGGGGCTGGGTATCAGGGATCCTGGGTGCCTGGGAAAGGGGCTGGAAGTTGGGGGTCCCAAGTGACATGGAGGGCCAGGCATCAGGAGTCCCAGGTGCAAGGGAGGGCCGGGTGTCAAGGGGCCTGGGTGCCAGGGAAGGGGCCGGGCGTCACAGGTCCCCAGTGCCAGTGAGGGGGCCTGGCAACTGGTGTCGTGTCCACAGTGACAGCAAAGGGTCAGGCGTAGGGAGTCCCGGGTACCCGGTAAGGGGCTGGATGGTGTGAGTCCCAGGAACCAGGGAATTAGTTGTGCACTAGGGAGTGGGCTGGGTGTTGGGGGTCTGGGGTGCCAGGGAGGGTGCCAGACTTCGGGGGTCATGGGAGCCAGGTGGAGGCCAGACTTCAAGGTCATTTGTGCCAGAGAGTGGGTCAGTATCCCGGGTGCCAGGGAGGTGCATGGATGGGGCCCAGTGGTGGGAATCCTGGGTGCCAGGGAGGTGGCCAAGCCTTGTGGGTCCTGGTTGCCACGGAAGAGGCCAGGTGGCAGGGTTCCTGGCTGCCAGGGAGGGGCTAGGCTTCGGGGTCCCGGGTGCTAGTGAGGGTACAGGGTGTTGAGGGTCCTGGGTGCCAGGGAGGGTCTGGACATCAGGTGTTCCTGGGGCCTGGGAGGGTGTCGGCAGTCCTGGGTGCCAGGGAGGAACCAGGCATCGGGGTCCCATGTGCCAGGGAAGGATTCGGGCCCAGTGTTCCTGAGTGCCAGCGAGGGGGCCGGGTGACATGGGTCCCAGGTGCCAGGAAGTGGTCGGGGGTCCGGGTGCCAGGGAGTGGACGGGCATCCTGTGTCCCAGGAGCCAGAAAGGGGATGGGCGTTGAGGTTCCTTGGTGCCAGGGAAGGCGTCAGGGGTCTAGGGTGCAAGGGAGGAGGCCAGGCATCAGGGGTCTGGAGAGACAGGGAGGGTTCTGGGCGACGGGGGTCCTGGGTACCAGGGAAGGAGCTAGGCGTCGGGGAAGGAGCTGGGCATCGGGGATCAGGGGTTCCAGGAAGGGGCTGGATGTCGGGGGTCTCAAATGACAGGGAGGGCCAGGCGACTGGGTTACGGGTGCAAGAGAGGGTATCAAGGGTCCCAGGTGCCCAGAAGAGCCCGGGTGTCAATGTCCAGGGTGCCACAGATGGATCTGGATGTCGTGGTCCCGGGTGCTGGGAGTGGGCCAGGCATTGGGGGTCACGGGTTCCAGAGATGGGTTCGGGGATCACGGGTGCCAGGGAGGTGCTCGGCGTCAATATCTAGGGTGTCAGGGAGAGGGCTTGATGTCTGTGGTCACGGGTGTCAGGGAGGGGGTCGAGGGTCCTGGGTGCCAGGGAGGGGCTGGGTGTTTGGGGTCCAGGTGCCAGGGAGGGGAACAGACCTTGGGGGTCCCAAGTAACAGGGAAGTTGTTGAGGGTCCTGTGTGCCAGGGAGGCACTGGGAGTAAAGGTCCTGGGTGAAGGGTGGGGGCCGGGTGCTTGGGGTCCTGGGTGCCAGGGAAGGGGCCGGGCAGTGGGTGTCCTGGGTGCCAGGAAGGGGGCCGGACATAGGGGGTCACGGGTGTCAGGGAGGGGCCGGGTGTCTGTGGTCCCAAGTAACAGGGAGAGGCCGGGCTTTGGAGGTTTCTGAGTGCTAGGGAGGAGACCAGGCATCGAGGGTCCTGAGTGCCAGAGAAGGGGCCAGACATCGGTGTCCCAGGTGGCAGAGAGGGATCGGGTGGAAGGGGTCCTGGGTGCCAGGGAGGGTTCGGGTTTCAGGGGTCCCGGGTGCCGGGAAGGACCATGTGTCGAGGGTCCTGGGTGCCAGGGTGGGGGCCTGGCATCAGGGATCCCGAGTGTCAGGGAAGGGGTCAGGTTTCCTGGGTACCAGGGAAGAGGCCGGGAGTCGACGTTCCAGGTGCCAGGGCGGTTCTGGGCTTCGAAGTTCCTGGGTGCCGGGGAGTTGGCTGGGCAACATGGGTCACAAGTGTGAAGGATTGGGCCAGGTGTTGGGGATCCCGGGGCCCAGTAGGGAGCTGGGTGATGGGGGTCCAGGGTACCAGGGAAGGGGCTTGGCTTCAGGGTTCCAGTGTGCTGGGGGCGGGCGAGTGTCAGTGGTCACGGATGTCAGGGAGGAGGCTGTGCATCAGGGGTCTTTGGTGTCAAGGAGGGGCCAGGTGTTGGGGATCCTGGAGCCCTTGAGGGAGTTCAGCGATAGGGGTCCTGGGTACCAGGAAATGAGCCTGGCCTCAGGGTCCTTAGTGCCAGGGAAGGGGCTGGGCTTCAGGGGTCTCGGGTGCGAGGTAGGGGCTGGGCATTGGTGGTACCATGTGTCAGGGAAGGGTTCATGTTCCCGGGTACCAGGGAAGAAGCTGGGAGATGTTTTTCTGGGTGCCAGGGAAAAGGCTGGGCGTCTGGGGTCCTGAGAAACAAGGAGAGGGTGGGCATCATGGTTCATGGATGCCAGGGAGGGGGTTGGGGCTCCCAGGTGCCAGGGAAGTGTCTGGCATCAGGGGTCTGGGTGCCAGGGATGGCCGGGCTTTAGGGTCACTGGTTTCAAGGAGTGGTCCATGCGTCAGGGATCCTGGGGCCCAATAGGGAGCCAGGCGATGGGGGTTCAGGGTACCAGGGAAGGGGCTGGGTGTTGGGGTTTTTAGTGTGCCTGGAGAGAGGCTTGGCCTCAGGCTTCCCGGGTGTCAGGGATGGGGGCAGGTGTCAGGGGTAATGGGTGCCAGGGAGGGGGCAAGACTTGGGGGTAACGGGTGTCAGTGAAGTTTTCAGGTTTCACATAGCCCAGAGGGAACTGGGCGATGGGGTCCTGGGTACCAGATAGCGGTCCTGCGTGTGTGGTCCCACTCACAGGGAGGGGCTGGGCATCAGGGTTCACAGGTGCCAGGGGGGTTCAGGAGTCCCGGGTGCCAGAGAGGGGCCAGGTGTCTAGGGTCCTGAGAGACAGGGAGGGGCCCATTGTCGGGAGTTACAGGTGCCAGGGTGGGGGTTGTGGGTCCCAGGTACCAGGGAGGGGTTGGACTTCAGGGCTCTGGGTGCCAGGGAGGGACATGCGTCGGGTGTCATGGGTGCCAAATAGGCGGCTGGACGTCGAGGTTCATGCGTTTCAAGGAGAGGTCCAGGCATCAGGGATTCCTGGGCCCAGGAGTTAGCCAGGTGATTTGGGTTCTGGGTACCAGGGAAGGGGCTGGGCGTCAGGGGTCCAGGGTTCCAGGGAGTTGGCTGGGCATCTGGGTTCCTGGGTGTCAAGGAGAGGGGCAGATGTCAGGGGTCATGGGTGCCAGGGAGGGGGCCAGGCGTCGGGGGTCATGGGTGTCAGGGAAGGGGTTGGGGGTCTTGGGTGCCAGGGAGGGTTTGGGCATCAGTTGTCCTGGGTTCCAGGGAGGGACCGGGTGTTGAGGGTCCTGGGTGTCAGGGAAAGGGCCGGGCATCAGGGGTCCTGGGTACAATGGTGGAGGTCGTGCATCATGGGTCCCAAGTGAATGGGAGGGCCTGTACATTGGGTGTCCCGGGTGCAAGGGAGGGGCTGGGCGTCAGGGGTCCAGGGTGCCAGGGAGGGGCCTGGCTCAGGGGTCCTGGGTACCAGAAGGGACCTGGTGTCTAGGGTCCTAATTGCAGCTGAAGAGGCCAGGCATCAGATTCTTGAATTCCAGGGATATACTGGTGTCAGGGGAGGGGCTTGGTGTCTGGTGTCATGGGTGCCAAGAAGGGGTCAGATGTCTCAGGTAACAGGGAGGGGGCCGGGTGTCTCAGGTCCCGAGTGACAGGGCGGGGCGGGATGTCAGGTGCACCAGATAGCCAGGAGAGGCCCGGGCTTCTGGAGTCCCCAGAAACAAGGAGAGGGCCAGGTGATGGGGGTCCCGGGTACCAGGGAAGGGGCTGGGTGTTGGGGAAGGGGCCAGGCATTGGGGATCAGGGGTGCCAGGGAGTGGGCCAGACATTGGGTGTCTTGAATGACAGGGAGGGCATGGTGATGGTGTCACAGGTGCCAGGGAGGTTGTTGAGGGTCCCTGATGCCTGGGAAGAGGCTGGGTGTCAACCTCTAGGGTGTCAGGGATGCATCTGGATATCGGGGTCCTGTGTGCAGGAAGGGGGCCAGACGTTGGGGATCCTGGGTACCAGGGAAGGAGCTGGGCGGTAGGAGTCCTGGGTGCCAAGAAGGCGACTGGGCCTCGGTGGTCGTGGTTGCCATGGAAAGGGCAGGGCGGCAGGGTCCCTGGGTGCCAGGAATGGGGCCAGACATTGGGAGTCACGGGAGCCAGGGAGGGAGCCGGGCTTCTGAGGTCCCAAGTGACAAGGAGGGGCAAGGCGTCAGGGGTCCAAGGTGCCAGGGAGGGGGCTGGCCTCAGTGGTCATGAGTGTCAAGGAGGGGGCCAGGCGTCAGGGATCCTGGGGCCCATTTTGGAGCCGGGCAATGGGGTTCCAAGTACCAGGGAAGGGGCTGGGCATTGGGCTTCCAGGGTTCCGGGGGAGGCCGAGTGTCAGGGCTCCTGGGTGACAAGGAGGGGGCCAGGTGCCAGGGTTCATGGGTGCCATGGAGGGGGCCAGATGTCAGAGGGTCATGGGTGTCAATGAGGAGGCCAGGGTTCAGGGGTGCTGGGTGGAAGGAGGGGCCAGACATTGCAGATTCAGGGGCCCAGTAGGGAGCCAGGCGATGGGGGTCCCTGGTGCCTAGGAAGGGACCAGGCGTCAGAGGTCCCGGGTACCAGGGAGGGTTTGGTGTCAGGGGTCCTGGGTGCCAGGGAAGGTATTGGAGGTTCCAGGTGCCATGGAGGGGCTGGGCATTGAGGTTCCTGTGTGCTAGGGAGGGGGCCGGGCATTGGGGGTCCCAGGTACCAGGAAGGGGTCTGAGGTTCTGAGTGTCAGGAAGTGGGCTGAGCGTCTGGGGTCCCAAGTGACAGGGAGAGGCCGGGAGTCGGGGGTCATGGGTGCCAGGGAGGTTGTTGGGAGTCCTGGGTGCCAGGGAAGTGTCGGGCATTGAGTTCCAGGTGCCAGAGAGGGGACGGGTGTCAGGGATCCCAGTGACAGGGAAATGGTCAGGCATCTCGGTTGCCAGGGAGGGGGCTGGGCGTCTGGGGTCCTGAGAGACAGGGAGGGGCCTGGCGTGGGGGCCACAGGTGCCAGGGAGGGTGTTGGGGGTCCCAGGTGCCAGGGAGTGCTCAGAAATCAGGTCTGGGTGCCAGGGATGGCTAGGTGTCAGGGGTCACGTGTTTCAAGGAGGAGTCCAGGCATCAGGGATCCTGGGGCCCAGAAGGGAACTGGGCGATTTGGGTCCCGGGTACCAGGGAAGGGGCTGGGCCTTGAGGGTCACAGGTGCCAGGGAGGGGGTCGGGGTTCTTGGCTGATAGTGAGGGTTTGGGCATCAGGGGTAGGTAGGGTCTGGGTGTCGAGGGTACTGGTTGCCAGGGAAGAGGCCTGGCATCAGATTTTTGGGTTCCAGGGAGATGCTGGGTGTCAGGAAGGGAACGGGAATCCAGGGTCATGAGCGCCAGGGAGGGGGTCGGGCGTCCTGAGAAACAGGGAGGGGGTCGGGCATCCCAGATAACAAGGAGGGGGCAGGGCGTCTGGAGTCCCAAGTGACAGGGAGGGGCTGGAGGTCCGGTGTCCCGGATGCCCAGGAGGTGACCGGGCTACTGGAGTTTCCTGAGACAGGGAGAGGGCCGGGCGATGGGGGTCCCAGATACCAGGGAAGGGCTGGGCATCAGGGAAGGGCCAGGTGTCAGGGATCCTGGGTGCCTGGGAGGGGGCCGGAAGTCAGGGGTCCCAAGTGACATGAGGGGCCAGGCATCAGGAGTCACAGGTGCCAGGGTGGGCCGGGTGTCAAGGGGCCTGGTTACCAGGGAAGAGGCCAGGCGTCATGGGTCCCCAGTGCCAGTAAGGGGGCCTGTCATCTGGGGTCCCCAGTGACAGTGCAGTGTCGGGCATCAGAAGTCCCGGGTGCCCGGTAAGGGGCTGGATGTTGTGGGTTGTGCATCGGGGAATGTGCTGGTCGTTGGGGGTCTGGGGTGCCAGGGAGGGTGCCAGACTTCGGTGGTCACAGGAGCTAGGGTGGAGGCCAAACTTCGAAGTCATGCATGCTGGGGAGGGGGATCAGTGGTTCTGGGTGCCAGGGAGGCACCCAGCATCCGGGTCCTGGTTGCATGGAAGGGGCCCTGTGGTGGGAATCCTGGGTGCCAGGGAAGTGGCCGAGTCTCGTGGGTCCTGGGTGCCATGGAAGGAGCCCAGTGGCAGGGTTCCTGGGTGTCAGGGAGGGGACAGAGTGTTGAGGGTCCTGGGTACCAGCGAGGGTGCTGGACATTGGGTGTCCTGGGTGTCAGGGAAGGGGTTGGGGGTTCCAGTGCCAGGGAGGGGCCAGGCATCGGGGTCCCGGGTGCCAGGGAAGGATCTGGGCCTTCCTGAGTGCCAGCGAGGTGGCCAGGTAACGTGGGTCCTTGGTGCCAGGAAGGGGTCGGGGGTCCCGGGCGTCAGGGAGGGGACAGGCATCAGTGGTCCCGGGTGCCAGGGAGGGGATGGGCATCGAGGTTCCTTGGTGCCAAGGAAGGTGCTGGGCATCAGGGGTCCAGGGTGCAAGGGAGGAGGCCAGGCATCAGGGGTCTGGAGAGACAGGGAGGGGGCTGGGCGATGGGGGTCCTGGGTACCAGGGAAGAACCTGGGCATCAAGGGTCCTGGATGCCAGGGAAGAGACGGGGTGTCAACATGTAGGGTATCAGGGAAGATGCTGGATGTCTGGGGCCATGGGTGCCAAGGAGGGGTTCAAGGGTACCAGGTGCCAGGGAGGTGCTGGGCATTGGGGTCCTGGGTACAGGGAGGGGGCCGGGTGTTGGGTGTCCTGGGTGATAGGAAGGTGGCCATACGTAGAGGGTCACGGGTGTCAGGGAGGGGGCCGCATGTCTGCAGTCCCAAGTAACAGGGAAGGGCCGGGCTTTGGGGGTCAGGCTGTGCATCAGGAGTCCTTGGTGTCAAGGAGGGGCAAGGTGTTGGGGATCCAAGAGCCCAGAAGGGAGCCAGGCGATAGGGGTCCCTGGTGCCAGGGAGGGGCCGGGCGTCAAGGGTCCTGTGTGCCAGGGAGGGGGCTGGGCATCGGGGATATCGCATGTCAGGGAAGGGGTCATGATCCCGGGTACCAGGGAGGAGGCCTGGAGTCAATGTTCTGGGTTCCAGGGAGGCGGCTGTGCGTCTGGTGTCCTGAGATAGGGAGGGGTCATGCATCCTGGGTCACTGGTGTCAGGGAAGGGGTTGGGGGTCTCGGGTGCCAGGGAGGAAATGGTCTCAGGGGTCCAGGTGCCAGGGATGGCCAGGCTTTAGGGGTCTCGGGTGTAATGGGTGCCATGGAGGCGGCTGGACATAGGGGTTCATGGGTTAAGGAGAGGTCTAGGTGCCAGGGATCCCTGGGTTCAAAAGTGAGCCAGGCGGTTTGGGTCTTGGGTACCAGGAAGGGGCTGGGCATCAGGGGTCCTGGGTGTCAGGGAGGGGCCGGGCTCTGGGGATCCAAGGTGCCAGGGAGGGTGCCGGACATCGGGGGTCACAGATACCAGGGCATGGGTCGGGGTTGTTGGGTGCTAGGGAGGGACAGGGCATTGACGGTCCCGGGTGCCAGGGAAGAGGCTGGGCGTCGTGGGTCACCGGTGCCAGGGCTGTGGTCAGGGGTTCCAGGCGGCTTCCACCGGTTCTGCTTCCCCCGGCGGGACCCCCGGGCCCATATACTCACCATATCATGGTCCTCAGCTCCTAGGTACCCGGTGACCCCCAGCTTGTGAAGGTGGAGAGCACAGATCCCCACTTGGCTCTTTAGCTTCGCAGCAGTGCAGGCCTCTCCTAGGACCTCGCTCCGCGGAGGAACTCTAAGACCACTGTGACGTCAAGGTGCCGCGTGATTACATCACTGTGCCTGATTGGATGGGGGCTCACACAGCGTCACAAAAGACTCAGCCAATCAGCATCCTCCAAGGCATGGCTCCCTAACCGGTCTGTGTTTGGTGTGAATCAGGAGAGGTGGGAAGTGGCCCCCTGCCCTCTTCCTGGGCTCCTCTCCCCGCAGTGCACCTGCCACCTGCTGGGGTTTCCCCGGGGTCACCCCGTGCTTCTCCCAGGCGGATCCTGGCTGCAGCTTGCGGTCACCTGCTTCAGGTGAGTTAAAATTCTGCTTCTTGGCTTAGGGGCTTTCGCTTTGTATTTCTGCTCATTTTTTCTGTTGGGCCATTTGTATCATGTTTTAATATCGATTTGAAGAATACTTAAAGGCATCGCATAATTGAATCTTTTCTTTTTTTCTCCTGTCAATATATGTTTTCCACTCTGCCTGTTGACCTTTAATATCTTCTATTTGTTTCTTGCCAGTGCTTGGTAATCTAGTGGATTTTAAAAATATTGATCTTTCCTGAAATCTCGTTCAATTCATTTATCAGTTTTTGTTTTTAGATGTTATGGATTCTCTCTAAATAAAGATCTCCAATATACTGAGATTCTATTGCTTAGAAATTGATCTTTACACCTTTTTTTTCCTTTATTTTTCCCCCTCCCCCAACTCCTCCTCCAGTAAGAAGCTGGAGACAAAAGAAAGAGAGAGAGAGAGAGAGAGAGAGAGAGAGAGAGAGAGAGAGAGAGAAAGGAAGGAAGGAAGGAAGGAAGGAAGGAAGAAAGAAAGAAAGAAAGAAAGAAAGAAAGAAAGAAAGAAAGAAAGAAAGAAAGAAAGAAGGAAAGAAAGAAAGAAAAGAAATGTACCACAGCCTGGAATTGAGGATTATTAGGTTCCCTAACTCTATGCTAATGAAGACAAGTGTAGGTGTGAATTTCATAAGCCTCACTTTCCAGTATAAATATATTAATTCGATTTGAAAGAAATGTGGATGGAATAAAAAAAGATGAAGTTGGAGACAGTGGAGTCAGCCGGTCTAGGTTTCTTCAGGGAGAAATCTGTCAATGATCCCATATTAATTGTATTGTTTGTTGTAGGATCCTTTTAAACAACCTTGCATAGAGTAAGGAAGCCACAATTTATTTTTACTAAAAAGCTAGGAAGTTTTTTATAAATTACATGCAGATTTGTTAAATGCTTTTCAACATTCAGTCTAAATGGTCATGTGATTTTCTTGAATTTTTCAACTACTTGGACAATCTACATGGCTTATTCAAAATGTTAACCACCTCTTGCATTTTTTCCTCTATCTCACTTGTTATTCATTTTATTTATTTATTTTATTTTCCTATGTATTTCATTTATTATAAAACTACTAAGGAGATATGCATGTGTTTTTAAAAGACAGGCTTATACTTAATTCACATTTCAAGTTCTGGTAATTTGCATCATAATCAACATAATGCTGGCTTTCTAAAAATGTGAAAATATTCTGTGCTTATTTCTACCATGGTATGTCTGGGAAATATAAGTGTGTCTTTTATTTTCCTTAAATGTTTGGAAATTTTGTATTTCTATAACTGAAATTTTGTTTCTGTAACTTTTTATTGGTTTATAATCTTCAAATTGTGATTCAACTTGCTTAGTTTAATTTGGAGTTTTCCTATTTTATATTTGTTATATTGGATTTGGGAAATTTATATTTGTGTTGTAGGAATTTGATTTCTTTTTTTTTTAATTTTTTTTTTTTGACAGGCAGAGTGGACAGTGAGAGAGAGACAGAGAGAAAGGTCTTCCTTTTGCCGTTGGTTCACCCTCCAATGGCCGCCGCAGTAGCGCGCTGTGGCCGGCACACCGCGCTGATCCGATGGCAGGAGCCAGGTGCTTCTCCTGGTCTCCCATGAGGTGCAGGGCCCAAGCACTTGGGCCATCCTCCACTGCACTCCCTGGCCACAGCAGAGAGCTGGCCTGGAAGAGGGGCAACCGGGACAGGATCAGTGCCCCGACCGGGACTAGAACCCGGTGTGCTGGCGCCACTAGGCGGAGGATTAGCCTAGTGAGCCACGGTGCCGGCTGGAATTTGATTTCTAAAGTGTAGTTAATTTTTATCTCTGGTCCAGTTTTTACTCCTGAGTTTTACAAAAAAAATTTCTAGCATTTTGACTAGGTTATATTCTCTGTAAAGAATTGTTTTAATAACTGAAATTGGACATTAGTGTTACTTTTCTGTGTGTTTCCTTAATTACTTTTACTCCCAGTTTATTCATTTTGTTAACATTAAAAAGTATGTAAGTGTTTGTGGTACACTTTAATAAGTGTTTTACATTATGGCATATATACACTCAGGAATACTACTCAGTGGTAAAAAAATGAAATCATGTCTTTTGCAACAAAATGGACGCAACTAGAAACCATTATCCCTAGTGAAATAAGCCAGTCCACAAAAGACAAATACCATGTTTTCCCTGATCTGTCATAACTAACAGAGCATCTAAAATGTAATCTATAGGAGTGAAATTGACATCTTGAGCTGCAATGATTGTTTACAGCCCTTGTCTATGTAGCTGAGGAACTTTTTTCTCCTCATACTATTTGTTGAACTCTTTTCTTTTTGTAGGGTTAATCTTATGAGTATAAAGAAAACCAAAAAATAGCATTTCATATCTGCTTTTATCTTTTTGCTTGCCTTTATTCTATGTACTTTCATGATTTTTTTCTTTTTAATTCTTGAAATGGAATTGTGAGGATTGATTTTTGTGTTTTATTCTAATATAGTCACTTAAGGCTATAAATTCTGTATTTATCCCAGCCCATTGATTTCCTCTTCTCTTTCCAAACCCTGTGCGTGCAGACTCTGTAGGCCTCCCAGTATTTCCACTCGAATGTACATATGGGCTACATGTGTTTCCATTCCTGTGCCTGATACACAGAACAGATGTGATACATATTCAATAGAAGCCATATTCACTGTTTTAATTTTGATTTTTTTCCAAAGCTCATAATCTATGTTATGATACCCTCTTGCAATTCTGGGCGGTGGTAGCAAGTCAGAGCTCCCCATCATCAGCCAAAAATTCATGAGGTCAAGCAAGTTATTCTTTATAACGTGCTGTGTTGTTGAGCTCTAATGTTCAGCTAGGCAAATGTATTGAATGCTTTTTTTTTCTTTTAATGGTTTTTCCAATTTCTTAAAAAAATACAATGGTAAAACTGAAACCAAGGAGAAATCCTCAGGACCTGTCAGAGACAAAGTAGAACAGGGTAATGGGAAGTCTTGAGGTCTTTTGGCATGTTGGCTTTGACAACTACACATGCATACACACACACACAGACACACTCACTGAGCACATCTGCACAAAACATTCTGTGTTAGGAGAAGTAGGGTAAGGTCAAGGGATCAGGACACAGTTTGATATTGGACCAGCCTCCCTTAAGGCACACTAGCTTGTCCAGCATCCAGCCCCTGAGGCTGGTCAGACTTTGCTGTGAGAGACTGGAGTTAAAAATGTAGTTCCAGCTCATAGACATGAGGATGCTCCCCACTTGGTTATGCACCTTTGCCACAGATCCGTCACAAAACCTACTTGTCTGCCATCTTCTTATTCTCCTGGATGAGGTCTTGGGGATTTTGGATGAGGATTTTCTTTTTGCGTTCTTCCTCTCCATTTGGTCCTGTCCCTTTTCCTTCTTAGATTGCTTCTCCTTGTTTCCAGATTGCTTTGACCTCCACCTTTAATCTTCAACATCCCCAAATCCCCCTATGGCTTGTCCCTGCATCTGTGGGAGTCAGAGGACCTTTTTTTCTTTGCCATTACCACTTGCACTCCTTTTTTATTTCCTCTTGAAAGTCCTAGAGGCATTTTTTGGGAACCAGCACCATCTCCACCTTCCCCAGCCATCAGCTTCTGCTTCTGCTTGCTCCTGGGGGCCTTCGTTGCTAAGAGGACCCCGAAAGCTCCTGCTTTGCAGCTCCTGTGATCATTCTTGCTGATCTTGGCTTTTTTCTTTCCTGCTTCAGCAACTCCATCAAGACCTTCCCCACCAAGGCCTGCATCTGGTTTCACTCATGAGCTAGCTTTTACCAGGAGGTGGTGGGAACTATTGATTAGAAGGATTGTGATTCAGAGGCCCATGACCCACTTCTTGGGCTTCTGAGCTGTGGTGCTTCATGTGGCCTCTTTTCTACTTGCATTGGGAAACATGATCCCTGTTGCTTGTTGGGACTGTGTCTGCTGCTTGATGTCTAGGGAATCTGGTGCCCAGAGTAGAGGGAACTGGAAGGTTGATGTCTGACCCAGGAGTAGCCTTTGACATCAGAGAACAGGCCAGGGTAAGCCTAGGTTTACTCTCTGTAATTCACTCCCTCCAAGTAGGGTTTGAACCCAAGCTGGGGCCTGAGTTGGCCCTCTGGGGCCCTTCCCTCCCTGAAAAACTGTTTCTGCTCTTCTCATTATTGTCTGAGCTCCAGGTCTTTAGTTTTGGGATTGCCTGAGGGAGGGACTCTGGCCTGCTGGCCCTTGGTGTCACCAAGCTTTTTGGTCACTGTGTCCTGGACAGGGGCATTCTGGAGTCTCATCACAGGGAATTTTCTCACAGCACCATCACCCCCACTTGAAGACTGGCCATAGGTGGCGGGGGCTCACTTCATTTCTGGATAAGAAGATTCAGGTAGCTTAATCAGAAGGAAGGAAAATGGACTCCTGTCTCAATTTTCTAATGTGTAAAATGTCCATTTTGCTTAAGGGTTTTTTTATGATTAAAGGATATTGTATAATATTTAATGCTTTCATATGGCTTTTATTCTTCAATTTGTTAATGTGACATATTATATTTATTGATTTGTGTAAGTTGAATCATCCTTGAATACGAGGTATAAATCCCACTTGGTCTGGGTGAATGTACTTTCTGATGTGATCTTTCTAATTTGCTTAACTAGTATTTTTGAGGATTTTTCCATCTGTGTTCACCCGTGGCATTGTTTTATCATTCTCTTTCTTTGTGCTATCCTTTTCTGGTTTTGGAATTAAATGATGATGATGGCCTCATAGTAGGAGTTTGGGAGGATTCTGTACATTTCAATTGCTTCGAATGGTTTGAGAAGAATTGGAATGAATTCTTTTTAAAAGTCTGGTAGAATTTAGCAGTGAAAGCTTTGCTGGGAGGGCCTTTGTTGCTGATTCCATCTCTGCCTTAGTTATTGGCCTATTTAGGTTTTCTGTGTCTTCATGACTCAGTTTTGATAGATTGCATATGTCCAGAAATCTATCCGTTTCTTCTATATTTTCCAATTTGTTGTCATATATCTTTTTGTAGCAATTCATGATGATTGTTTTATCTGTTCCATTTATTGTAACATCTCCTTTTTCATCTGATTTTAATATGGATCTTCTTCCTTTATTGTTTAGGACAATTGTGTATCATTTTTCTTTTAAAAAGCAGCTCTTCATTTCACTGATCTTTTGTATCCTTTTTGGGTTCAATTTTGATTACTTATCCTCTTATTTTAATTATTTCTTTCCTCCAAGTCTGGGTTTGGTGTATTCTTATTTTTCTGTGTTCTTGAGGTGCATTCTTAGATCATTTATTTGATGTATTTCAAGTTTGTTGATGTAGACACTGATTGCTATAAACTTCCCTCTCAAATTTGCTTTTATTTTCAATTCCTAGGTATTCATTCTGCTTGCTGTGTGATTTGGGTAAGTAACCTAACCTCTTTGAGAGCTCATGTGCTTATGTAAAAAAGTGAGTATGACAGGATTATGAATTACAAAAAATGTATGTGAAGTTATTATCTTAAAACCACATTAATGCCATAAAACTGCAATAGCAATTATATGCACGTTTAAACAAAGATAAACTCAGAATGGTAGCAATTCTTTTAGAAAGCAATTGAAGTTATTAAATAATGCAATACATACTTTCTAAGAAGTAAAGGAGTGAGTACAAGAGCTTAGATGTCTGAGAAATCCCTTACAGAGAATGATGTAAGGAAGTGGAGGCCTGTGTTGGATGTTAGCAGAGGTCAGAGAGGCAGTAGCATGGTCCAGGAGACCAAAGAACATTGCCAGGTGTGGAGCTGGGACAGTGACAGCTAAGCTTGAGGTAGGCTGTTTGGAAGGAAAGTGAGTGGGGCAGAGTGAAGGTGGCTAGGATTCAAGGCCAAGAATTTGGACTTCATCTTGTTTATCATGGGAAGAGAGGGACATAATGAAACCAGTGTTTTTAGATTTTCATCAAATGTGGCCCATGGAGAGTGGGGGAAGAGTTTGGAATCTGTGTTCTAGGATCTTGTGTTAGGAGGGAGCCCCTTAGCCTTATGTAGTGAGAAGAAGAAACAGGCAACAGTAAAATCAAGGGTTGAAAGAACCTGAATAGGTAGGAGGGTGAGGTCTGATGCTGCAGGCAGCTGGGGGAACTAGCACTTGGGTGAGGCTCTCAGCTGGACAGGCAGTTGGTCATGAGAGATTGTTGGGCCAGAGGTTTCCAGCTTGAGCAGAGGCAGTAACCAAACTGCAGAGAACTGAACAAAGCACCTGATGAGAAAACTTGTCAATTTATTTCTCATTTATTTGTCAATTTATTTCTCATTTGACAAATATTTGTCAGTGATGGGAGTGACATAGGCAGCAAGTGGAGTTCTTTCCTCAAGAGTTTATGGGTCAGCCTTGGGGGATACAGATGAATGGAAGCAAGGAACACTTGATACATCACCTACTATGTGAGTATGGATAGAGTAGTCTACACTGAGGTTTATGTGTTGGGCTTAACTGTTTGGATAGTTAAGAGTTGGGTTCCTCACTTAGCTGACGTGTGTACAAGTTAGGGCACCACAGATTTCCAGGAACTCACCTGGAATTAGGAAAGAGGCATGGAACAGAATTCCCTTTTCATCCCTCAGAAGGAGCCAGCCCTGCTGAGCCTGATTTCAGACCTGCATCCTCCAGGACTGTGCGTCAGTGCACTTGTTGTAGCCCAAGCCACAGCACTGCTAAGCCACAACACTGGCTCTAGATCAAGACACATTGCATTTAATGTCTCTTCAGGCAGAGAACACAAGGGAACAAACCAAGGAGACTCTTACATCAAAGATTACCAGTTACAAGAGAATGTAGAAAAAAAAGACAAAGAAATTCCCTTTGATGAGTGGGACATACTGAATAGCAATGGGGAAAGTAAGTTTTTGTTCTGAAGTTTGTTAATGAGGTGTATCACCATTATTGCTTTGTGAATGCTGAAACACCCCGGCATACCAGGGATAAAGCTCACTTGGTATGAGTGGATGATCTGTCTGGTGTGATTTTGGAGTTGAATAGCTAGTATTTTGTTGATAATTTTTCCATCTATGTTCACAAGGGTTATTGTTCTGTAGTTCTCTTTCTCTGTTGTACCTTTTTTTAGTTTAGGAATCAAGGTGATGCTGAATTCATAGAAGGAGTTTGAGATGAGTCCCTCCTTTTCAATTGTTTTAACAACTTGAGAAGAATTGGAATTAGTTCTTCTTTCAATGTATGATAGAATTCAGCGTGAAGCCATCTCATTCACGGCTCTCTTGGGAGAATATTTTTAGTGATTCAATCTCTGTCTTAGTTATTCATCTACTTACATTTTCTATGTCTTCATGGCTCAATTTTGGTAGATTACATGTGTCCAAGAATCTATCTATTTCTTCTGGGATTGTATGCAGTTATTAGTAGTAATTCCTGGTGATTATTTTATTTCTGTAATATCTGTTCTTACCTTTCTTTTTTCATCTCTTATTATATTGATTTATGTCTTCTCCCTCTTTTGTTAGTTGTTCTAATGGTGTATCAATTTTGTTTATTTCTTCTCTAATTTTAATTACTTCTTTCCTCCTACTAATTTCGGGTTTGGTTTATTGTTTTTCTAGGTCCCTGAGTTGTATTGAAAGTTCATTTATTGGTACCTTTCCAATTTCTTGATGTAGGAACCAGTAGTTATAAACTACCCTCTTAGCACTACTTTCGCTGTATTCCATAAGTTTTGATGTGTTGTTTTATCTTCATTCTTTCCCAGAAAATTTTTTACCTCTTTATTTCTTCTATAACTCCGTGTTTGTTCAGGCATGGTTGTGCAGTTTCCGTGTGTTTGCATATGTTCTAGAGATTCTTTTTTTTAGAAAATTTATTTATTTTATTATAAAGGCAGAGTTACAGAGATGCAGAGTAAGGGGGGGCTTCCACTCACAGGTTCACTCCCCAGATGGCCACAAAGGCCAGAGCTGGGCCAATCTGAAGTCAGGAGCCATGAGCTTCTTCTGGGTCTTCCATGTAGGTATAGGAGGCCCAAGGACTTGGGCCATCTTCTACTGCTTTTCCCAGGCTATAGTAGAGAGCTCTATCAGAAGTGGAGCATCAAGGATTCAAACCGGCACCCATAGGGAATGCCAGCACTGTAGGCAGCAGCTTTACCTGCTATGCCACTTTGCTGGCCCCTAGAGACTCTTGAGTTGTTAATTTCCTTCTCATTCCATTGTAGTCAGAGAAGATGCATGGGATAACTCAGATATTTTTTAAAAAATTTTTGCGACTTTCTTTATGGCCTAGCATATGGTCTATCACATAGAGAGTCCAATGCAATGATGAAAAGAATGTGTTCTGCAACCGTGGAATGAAAAGCTCTGTAAATATCAATTAGGTCTACTTGATCCAAAATGTCAATTAGCTCTATCATTTCTTTGTTGATTTTCTGTCTAGTTAATCTGTCCATTGAGGAAAATGGGGTGTTGAAATATCCCATTACTATTTTATTGGAGTCTATGACTCCCTTTAGATCCAGAAACATTTCTTATAAATAGCCAGGTACCCTGGCATTTGGGTTCATATACATTTTGTATAGTCTCATCTCCTGTTGAACTGATCCCTTAATCACCACACAGTACCCTTTTTTGTCTCTTATAACCACTTTTTGGTTAAATCTGTTTTGTCTGAGATTAGGATGACAATACCTGTTCTCTTGTTTTCTGTTAGCATGGAATATCTATTTCCATCCTTTCACTTTCAGCTCACTTTTATCCTTGTTGTTGATGTGTGTATTTTATAAGCAGCAAATAGATGGGTCTTGGTTTTCAATCTATTCATCCAGCCTGTATCTTTTAATTGCAGAATTTAGGCCATTTACATTCAAGGATACTATTGATGAGTAACAACTTGGCCCTGGCATTTTTCCATAAATATTCCTATTTTTTGCTTCCTATTTCCTTTGCACTTTTACTGCCTTCAAAATCTTTCATAATGATGACTATCTGTGTTTCTGTGTGTAGCATATTCTTAAGCAACTTTTCTAAGGGTCGATGAATCATGACAAATTCTTTAAATTTCTGTTTGTTATGGAAGCTCTATATTTCACCTTCATTCATAAATGATATCTTTGCAGGGTACAGTACACTGGATTGACAGTTTTTTTTTCTCTTAAGACTTGGACTATGTCTCACCATTGTCTCCTAGCCTACAGAGTTTCTGGTGAGAATTCAGATGTGAGTCTAATTGGAGACCTGTGAATGCAATCTGGTGCTTCTCTCGTACTCATTTTAGAATCTTTTCTTTATGTTTTATTGTTGAAAGTTTGACTGCAATGTGTTGTGGTAAAGATCCTTTCTTGTCACGTCCATAAGAAGTTCTATGTGCCTTGTGTCTTCCCTTTCTTTTCCCAAATTAGGCAAGTTTTCTCTAATTATTTCACTAATTAGGTTTTCTAAACCATTTTCTCTTTTTACACCTTCAGGAACTCCTAAGACCCATATGTTAGGTCCTTTGATTGTATCCCAAGAGTGTCCAACACTGTATTTAATTTTTCTAACTTCTTCTCCTTTTTCTTTGTTCTAACTGAAAAATTCCATTGATTTTCTTCTAGCTTGCATATTGTTTCATCTGCCTCAACTAGTCTGTTGTTAAGGCTTTCCACTAAATTTTTATTTGACATATTGAATTCTTCATTTCTAATATTTTATTGTGATTTATCTCAACATCAAATAGATGGAAGAAATTTTCATTCATGGCATTCATGGATTTCTTTAATTTTTGGATTTTTTTCTCATTGCTTCTGAATAACCCTTTGATAAAATTTTTTGAATTCCATTCAGGCATTTCATCAATCTCTTCATTTTCAAATTCTAATATCAAAATATTTTTGTATTCCTTATTCCTGTTTCTCAAATTTCTGCATTTATTTTTAGGCATTTGTGGAGATATTTGTTGGGTTTTTCCTCCGATGATTTTTATTTTTGAACTATTCCTCTGCGTCTTAGTGGAGTGTCTGCTCTTTCAGTGAATACCCAGATACTTATGTTGAATGTGGCCTGGGGGCTCTAGTCTGTGCTCCGGATGGGCAAGTATCCAGGGTGACACCCTCGTTGGGTGTGGTACATCTTTATTGTCCACAGAGGGGAGGGGATGATCACCTATGTTGGCATCATCACACCCTCCCCTCCTCTCTTCTAAGGTCATCATCCCCTGAGTGTTAGTTCTCAGTGGGTGTAACCCTCACCCATGCTGGTGTATGAACTGCACAAAGGATCTGTGCAGTACTCAGGGTGAGCATAGATCTGCTGCAATGTCCAACCCTATTTAGGGAGCTCAGAGTGTGTGGAGCTGCAAACAGTGATTGCCCAGAAACGCAACTATGTTCTGCACCCTCTCATTCACAGAGTTCCCACAGAGTCAGCCCACAGGGCTCTCACGGTCATGTTGTGCAGAGGATCCACTCTGCCCCACTAGCTTGGTCCCATTCACAGAGAGGCAGAGATGTTCCCAGAGCCAAATGCATGTGAGTATTCTGCCTATGCACTTTGAGTACCAGAGCCTGTGATATGTTGAGAGGCTGGGGGAACCTCACAGTTGTACATGGGCACCCAGCCCCCTGTCAATCCTCCCAGTAGACTCAAAGTCAGTGGGGAACACAGATTTTTCCCTCTGGTGAAATCCTTGGATCACACACAGGCACAATACACGCTGGCCACAGCCTTATTCATTTCAAAATCATGCCTTCTCCCCGCCACTTACTGGGTACATATACAAGAATCTCTGCAATGGTACTGATGTTAAAATGGCTCCTTGTCTGCACTCATTGCTGGGAACTGGAAAGATGGCATCTGTCCTTGCCACTTGCTGGGCAGGTGCACAAGAGCTGCTGTAGCTGCTACCTACTTATGTCCAAAATGGTACCCACCCTCTCTCAGCTGGTTGCTAGGCACTGTTGTGAGGGGGAGATGGATAGGAAGATTCATGCCCCTTTTTTGTCCTGGGTGAGCACACACCCTGTTCCCCTAAGGGCTCCAGGCTGGATTCAAAGTGTAGTCCACTGGACCCTCACTCTGGCTATATCACCAGTGGCACAGGGTGCTACAGTCTGATCTCACCTCATTCCCCAAAGCTGGTGCTTTCTCCAGCTCTTGGCTTCTGGGGTTGTGTGTTATGTCTGTGATCACTGCTGCACATCTGCACCTCCCACACAGATCCACAGTGTCTCTCTTCCTTCCGCAGAATCTCCACTGCAGTTTTGCCTCCAACTCACCCTTGAGAATGCAGGTTCTCCACTTCTTTTACTATTCTCTTCTAGCCTAGAGCAGTCCACCTGTCCCCTATTCTGCCAACTTGGAACCCCTGGTAAAATAAATTTTGATTTGAGGTGTATAATTGTTGTTTGTCATGACTATCTTTTGAAATGAAATTTCTGAGAGTGGAGTATTGAAGTCCCCCAGAACTATTGTATTGGAGTCTAAGTCTCCCTTTAAGTTCTTTAACATATCTTTTAAATAAACTGGTGCCCTGTAATTAGGTGCATATACATTTATAATAGTTACATATTCCTGTTGAATTGATCACTTAATCATTTTATAGTACCCTTTTTTGTCTCTCTTAACAGTTTTTGTGTTACAGTTTATTTTGTCTGATATTAAGATGGCTACACCAGCTTTTTTTTTGGTTTTTATTGGCATGGAATATCTTTTTCTTTTTTTTAACTTTTATTTAATGAATATAAATTCATTGGGTTACAATGGCTTCCCCCTCCCAAAACTTCCCTCCAACCCACAACCCTCCCCTTTCCCGCTCCCTCTCCCCTTCCAATCACATCATGATTCATTTTCAATTCTCTTTATATACAAAAGATCAGTTTAGTATAAATTGGGTAACGATTTCAACAGTTTGCCCCCATATAGCAACACAAAGTGAGAAAAAAAAACAGAAAAAACAAAAAATACTGTTGGAGTACTGGTTATAGCATTAAATAAGAGTGTACAGCACATTAAAGACAGAGATCCTACATAATATTTTTTTTAAATTAATTAATTTTCTATGTCATTTCCAATTTAACACCAGGGTTTTTTTTCATTTCCAAATATCTTTATATACAGAAGGTCGATTCAGTATATAATTAGTAAAGATCTCATCAATTTGTACCCACGCAGAAACACAAAGTGTAAAAATACTGTTTCAGTACTAGTTATAGCATCACTGCACATTAGACAACACATTAAGGACAGATCCCACATGGGATGTAAGTACACAGTGTCTCCTGTTGCTGGCTTAACAATTTGACACTCCTGTTCATGGCGTCAGTAATCTCCCTAGGCTCTAGTCATGAGTTGCCAGGGCTATGGAAGCCTTTAGGGTTCGCTGACTTTGATCTTATTCCGATAGGGTCACAGTCAAAGTGGAAGTTCTCTCCTCCCTTCAGAGAAAGGTACCTCCTTCTTTGATGGCCCCATTCTTTCCACTGGGATCTCACTCACAGAGATCTTTCATTTAGGTCTTCTACTTTTTTTTTCTTTTCCATGGTATCTTGGCTTTCCATGCCTACAATACTCTCATGGGCTCTTCAGCCAGACCTTTCACTTGCAGTCTGCATGTATCTTCGTTGGAAAGATGTGTTTATTGTAAGCAGCAAATAGATCGGTTTTGTTCCTTAATCCATTCAGCCAGTCTGTGCCTTTTAACTGGAGCGTTAAGTCCATTAACGTTCAATGTGACTATTGATAAGTAGTGACTTTGCCCTGCCATTTTCCCAAAGATATTTTCTTATATGCTTTGAGCTTCCTGTTATCTTTTACTGGGAGGTTTTCTTCCTTTACCTTCTTTCATATTGATGGCCATGTTTCTGTGTTTCTGTGTGTAACACATCTTTAAGCATCTTTTGCAGGGCAGGATGAGTGGCAACAAATTCTTTCAATTTCTGTTTGCTGTGAAAGGTCTTTAATTCACCTTTATTCACAAATGAGAGCTTTGCAGGATATACTATTCTGGACTGGCAGTTTTTCTCTCTTAGTACCTGGGCTGTATCTCAGCATTCCCTCCTAGCCTGTAGTGTTTCTGATGAGAAGTCTGCTGTGAATCTAATTGGAGATCATCTGAGAGTAATCTGACGTTTCTCTCTTGCACCTTTTAGAATCTTTTCTTTATGTTTCACTGTGGAGAGTTTGATTACAACGTGTAGTGGTGAGGATCTCTTTTGGTCATGTTTATTTGGGGTTCTATGTGCTTCTTGTACTTGCATGTCTCTTTCCTTATCCAAATGTGGGAAGTTTTCTGCTAGTATCTCACTAAAAAGGCCTTCTAATCCTTTCTCTCTCTCCATGCCTTCAGGAACTCCTAGAACCCGAATGTTGGTTTTTTTAATAGTATCCTGTAGATTCCCAACAATATTTTTTAGATTTCTAATTTTCTCTTCTTTTCTTTGGTTTGACTGTATACTTTCTTGTGCTCTGTCTTCTAAGTCCGACATTCTCTCTTCTGCTTCACTGATTTTGTTTTTAAGGCTCTCTAATGTGTTTGTCATTTGATCTATTGAATTCTTCATTTCATTTTGATTTCTCTTCACTGTCACAATTTCATGTTCTACTAGTTTCTTCATTTCATTTTGATTCCTCCTTAAGATTTCATTTTCTGGCCGGTGCCGTGGGTCAATAGGAGAATCCTATACCTTGTGGCGCCGGCACACTGGGTTCTAGTCCCAGTCGGGGAACTGGATCCTGTCCTGGTTGCCCCTCTTCCAGGCCAGCTCTCTGCTGTGGCCAGGGAGTGCAGTGGAGGATGGCCCAAGTGCTTGGGCCCTGCACCTCATGGGAGACCAGGATAAGCACCTAGCTCCTGCCTTTGGATCAGTGTGGTGTGCTGGCCGCAGCAGCCATTGGAGGGTGAACCAATGGCAAAGGAAGACCTTTCTCTCTGTCTCTCTCTCACTGTCCACTCTGCCTGTCAAAAGAAAAAGATTTTATTTCCACGAGAGAGATTTTCTATCCTGCCCATTAAGGATTTCTGTAGTTCAAGAATTTGTTTTTGAGAACTTCTTAATGTTCTTATAAATTTTTTGAAATCTGTATCTTGCATTTCTTCTATCTCATCATCTTCATAATCTTGGCTTTTTGTGTCTTCTTCATTTGGGGGTGTCATAATGTCTTCCTTGTTCTTGTTTCCTTGGTTTCTGCATTTGTTGCATGGCATTGTGGAGATATGCTTTGGTTTTTTTTTTTTCCTCGCTGTGGTGGTTTTTCTCATTATACTATGATTCTAGTTTAAGTGGACTGTCTGCTTTTGATGGATCCTTAGAGGCTTGTGATGGGTGTGGCTAGAGCTCTGTTTGGTTCTTCAGGGTTAAGGATGTGCCAAAGGTGACACACCCAGGTTAGGCATGGTAAATCTCTCTCTCTCTCTCTCTCTCTCTCGCTCGCTCGCTCTCTTTTTCTCTCTCTTTTAATTCAGAAGGGAAGTAATTCCACACAGCTGAGTGGAATTAAAGCTATCAGTGTCTGAGCTCTGGCCCCTGTGGGTATAATATTCATCTTCTCTGTCTCAAGGACCACACAAAGGATCTGTGCACTCCTCAGTGTAAGCTCAAATTCCCCTGCACTCTCCCACCGGGTTGCCAAAGTTACCGAGTTTGTGTACTCTCCCAAGAGAACTCACATCTCGGGTACTCCGTTAGTTCTCTACACAACCTGTTTTTTTTTCACAGTCTCAGTTCATTAGCTGCACACATTCACTAGGTCCTAACCTCCTGTATTTCTCCCCACCAGAGTCAGGTTTTTCTGCTTGGCTGATGGCGGGCACAGCTTTTATGTATGTCCAAAATGGTGCCTGCTCTTTGTCTTGCTCACCTTTGTAAGGTGAGTGGAGAGAGAGAACTGTGTCTTTACCAGTCCCTTTTATTTATTTTTTATTTATTTATCCTCTAGTTAGGCTGATGAACTTTCCCCCACAGGGCTTCAAGCCTTGTTCCATCTTGCCACTTTCCTGCCACTGTCTTGGGCTACTGAGGTTTCTCCTCTCTTCCCTTTCTAGCACTGGTGCATAGACTCGGCAGCTTTGGTCCTGAGCCATGGGCACCCATGCCCTCCATATAGGTCCACCGTGTTCCACTAGTTCCGGAAGGGTTTCCTCTGAAGTTTTTTTCCCTAACACTTCCATGACACTACTGTATCTCCACTTTGATTAAACTATCTTTTCCCAGACTGTCAGTGTGCTCCCTCCCTATTCCACCATCTTGGAGGATTCTGCATTTTTGTTTGACATATTGAATTCTTCATTTCTAATATTTCAATTTGATTTATCATTAATATTTCTATTTGGCAGACTTTCTCATCCATGTCATTCAGATTGTTTTTGCTCGTGTAATTGCTGCCTGTGTTGTTGTGTAGTCTTGCAATCATTTTGTATTCATTCCTTTTCAGGCATTTCATCAGCCCCCCCCCCATCTTTACATTCTAATACTGAACTATTGTTGTGTTCCTTTTGGGGTGTCCTTTCATTTTCCCTCTTAACATTTCTTGTATTTTTATGTTTATTTTGACACATCTGGAGAAACACTTGCTGATGTTTCTCTGAAACTGCCTCTAGGTGTCATGGAATGCCTACACCTTCAGGTGATGTGCAGAGGCATGTGCTGTGTGGGGCAAGGAATCTCTGGCCAGCATTTGTGTGTGGGGCAAATGTCCAAGGTAACACACAACTTACTTGAAGTAGATCTCTGTACTCAGTAGGGAAGAGGGGATGATCTCCCTGGCTGGTGTGACTAGTGCCTCTGCCCTTCTCTGTGCCAAGGTGAACCCCTCTATGCACCTTCCATTCACTCAGGTGCATTAATTGCAAAAAGAATCCATGTGCTCCATAGTGTGAGGATGGAGCACTCAAGGAATTTTTAGCTTCTAATATCAGGTTCAGTAATTGCCCGAAGACTCAGCCATACTCTATGCCCTTATCAGTTTTCTAGCCTATCACACACTCACAGGTTTCCCACAGTTAGAGGGTGCAGGGGATCCATTCTCTGTTCTGTGAACCTCCCAGACCAAAGAGAGAGCCACCCCATCCCTGGAGCCAACTGTCTCCTTGACAAAAGCCTGTGAATGCTCCACCCTTGCAAGCTAAGTCTGGCACTTCTGTGAGAGTAACTTGCCAGCTCCATGCCTTGCCTCCCACCAACTCTGCAGTCCAGACTCCACTAACCTTACTCTGGGAAGATGGGGCTTGCTCTGCTGGTTGTCAGGTGCCTTGTTTGGGGAACTGGAAGTAAGCAATGTGGCTTCCATTCACAAGTGAACTGGACACCTTGCCTCCCTCCAGCTTGCCTCTCTGGACTCACAATCAGTGGGGACTGAGGATTTCTCCCTCTGAGGTACACGGGCTGCAGCAGCTGCCACTTGCTTTAATCTAGAAAGATGACACTTCCCCTGCTTGAAGCAAGGTGTCACTCTGGGAAGATGGCTTCCCCAACAACCACAGGCCATTGGATTTTCTGGTGGTGACCTGCAAGCTGCTGCACAGCTGAACAATCTTTGCTGCTCCATGGAGTCTGTCTTATTTCTATAGACTTTTCACTGAAAACTTTTCTCCACTGCCCCTTAGGAATGTGGATCCTCCACTGTTTTTCTGGTATCTTGCCATGATCGAAATTCACATATCTTTCCCCTATTCAGCCATCTTGGAATCCTCCATTGAGATTTATTTATAATTCCTTTGTCAACAACATAGAAGATCACAGTGAACAATTCTTGTCACAATGGGAGTAAAATTCCGCCAAGGAAGCTGCCTGTTATTTTAAGATATTACTAGTTGTTTTCAGAGGACATGTTCCCAGTGTTTTTGTTTGGCTTTTGAAAATTTGGCTTTCTATACATTTTTTTAAAAGAATATGAATATTTCAGGCAAAAGGGTTAATATGGAAATGGAGAAAATACATATACTTAATGTTGCTTTATTAGATACTCTGTGTATATGTATATATACATACATACAAACATGTAATACCCAAGAGACATTGCTTTTGATGTTTCAAACATTGCCTTGGAATTATTTACAGTTTCAGTTTACCCATGAACCAATAAGAAGACGTTGCCTAAATATAATTCAGCCCTCTTGTTTCTACTGCCAGATGAGGATAATGATGCAGATTGCCAGTTTTCTGAGAAGATATAGGTTAAACTTCACATCAATCATTAAAAACTCAATTTAACAAAGAATAAATGAGCACAGTTACTCTTAATGGCCTTCAGAAGATCCTTGTTTCCATATTTTGTTAAATTAATCATTCAATATCAGAATATATGGGCTGTGGTTCTCTCCTGGGGACCATTGTCTTACAATCAAATTCATATCATGTTGTTTTTCAAAGGAAAGCTTTAATATTCAGAGAAATTTGAATTTCCCGTGTATTATCTTGTGTTCTATAACTATCACTTTAGCAGACTTCCCTCTCAGAGATTAGTTTATCACAGAAAGTAAATTTATCAAATTTTAAAAAGTTATTTATTGGAAAATTGAGTGACAGAGACACACAGAAACAGATCTTCTATCTGTTGGTTCACTCTCCAAATGGCCACCATAGCCAGGGCTGAGCTTGGCTGAAACCAGGAGTGAGGACCTCTGTTTGGGTCTGCCAAGTAAGTGGTGAGGTACCATGTGCTTGAGCCACCATCTGTGGCTGGCTAGGTACATTGGCAATAAGTTCTTTCTGTTGGAAGTCAGGGGTGGGGCTTGAGCCCAGATGCTCACATAGAGGATACAGGTATTCTAGGCTATTGTGCCACAACCCGTTCCTCCAAATTTATTGATCTTAAACCTTTAGCATCTTTCCACTATTTGGTAAAGAAGCGTCTGTACTTCTGATATTGCTACTTGAAGATTTGCAATAAGCCACTCATTTTGCTTTTCATTGAGGTCCTCTTACTGAGTGTAGGCAGTCATCAAGCCTTAATCATTCCAATCATTTTCATAAGAACCTCTTTTTAAAAATAAGCAAATGTTTTCTATTAAGTTTTCCAAGCACTTGAGTTTAAGAATGTGTTTTATTATCAGTGAAAAATGAAAAAAAAATAACTTGTATATATTCCTTATAGGCTAGACCAAGGGTCAGAAGTAACTAGTGCTAATTCTGATGCTGACTTTGAATTACATGAAATGTTAGGCAAGCCCCATAACTTCTTCACATTGTTTTGTTCAATGTGTAATACTGGAGTGCCATTTATTTCTGTGTTTCTTAAATGGCAAAAATGGGTTATGTAGAAAGCAGTGGAGGATTTAGAAATTGAGCTGTGTGGTAGGAATATTTTACTTCCACTTATTGTAAGATTCAAACTATTTTCCCTGGTCTGTGAATCTTTTGCAGTTTTTGCTCTTGATTGTTCTGGGTCTTAACTGACTGCTCCTTCCTCCTGGACATTATTTTCCAACCATGCTGGCCTTTCTTTGCAGCCATGTGACCATTTCATGGAAGATACATCATACTAATTGGGTTTGCTAACAAAAATTATTTCACATAGGTGACTACAAACATTTGGGGGAATTGTAGGTATGGCAAGTTGTAGAGTTTGAGACAGAATGTAGAGCGCCTCCAATGGTAAATTTAAAAGTTTAGGTTTTTCCTTTTATAGGAGATGCTGTTGTGTGTGGTAAACTCTATATAAAATAGTCTTAAATGTATAATTCCAATTTATCCTCTTCATTCCAAAGCAGTGGGAGATGGTAAAGATCTAAGATGAATACAGATTTGTTTTCTTTAAAAATTTCTATTTTCCAACAGTGAATTTAGAAAATTTAAAAGATATTATACAAAAATCTAAAGTTTCATAGCTTGATATTCCTTTTGAATAATCCATGAAATGGTGAACTATTTAACTGCAATCACTTATCTCCTGATTTATATGCTACTACTTTCATGCAGTATAGCTTTACATTTGTCTTATTTTTTCCCTGCAAGATATGATCATTAAATTCCTTTCAATAGGCAACCACTACATATTTTGCTCATTTTTTTCAGTTGGTATACTTTGTTATTAGAGATAGTCTAACTCTGAAAGACTTATCTACATATGGATAGATACCCAGTTCATTCAGTAGTTGAGCCACAATAAAAACAACAAAAATTATTTAATCTCCCTGTGCCTTACCTTGGCTAATTGCAAAATGAGATTAATAGATTTACTTCATGGAACTTTTTGTATGAAATAAATACTTATAGAAAAAATGTTAAAGACAGGCCCTGTCATAAATTAAACATGAAACATGTTAGTTACTCTCACTTTGCTTTTTGCATTTCACAGCTTACCTTTCCAATTACTTTGTTCCTGTTTGATAATTTTCTCAGTGAGAATTTATTTTTTGAAAACTTTTAATTTTTAATTCAGTGAAAGAATGTCTTACCTTTTAAAGACATTTTCAATGGGTCTAGAATAGTAGGTTGTGAACAGAAAAACTCAAGACAAAATAAATGTAGCAATTTGTGTGAGCAAAGAATGATTCATGGCCAGGCAGTCCTTACATGTAAGGGAAGTTTGGAGAGCTCTGCCATAGCACTGTGGGCAATGAACTTTTAATCAGGGTGAACAGAGAAGTGAAGTAGGAAAAGTACCTGATTGGCTTCAGGTAGGGATTTGCTGGGTTGGGATGCAGTGTGTTGCGGCATATCCTTATTTGCATATGGTTTAATTGGAGGTGTCTAGTTGTATAACCCATCACCTATCTGACTATTTGTGATTGACTGGGGCTCAGTTTTTTCAAGTCAGTTACAAAGAATGTTCCCAAATTCAATTCTGATTTGCTTATGTCAGAGCTCAAGTTAGAGATGACCTCAAGCTAATGGCTTTCTTATCTTCTTCATGAAATAGTTATTTCCTCATAATGCATTATTCTTCATTTTTGATCCTTGTTTCTTGTTTTTTTTTTATAATGTATTTGTTATATTGAGGGAGTTCCAGAGGAGGAAACAGTGATCTTCCTTCCACTGGTTTATTCCTCAGGTAGCCACAATGGCCAGTGCTGGACCAGACTGAATCCAGGAGCCAAGAATTTCATATGGTTCTCTCATGTGGATGCAGGGGCCCAAACACTTGGGCCATCCTCTGCTGCTTTTCACAGGACATTTGAAAGGGAGCTGGATGGTAATTGGAGCAGCCAGGACACAAACCAGTGCTCTAATGGTGTTCTGGAGTTGCAGTTGGCAACCTTACTCTGTTTGCCAAAGTGTTGGCCCCTTGATCTCAAATTCTGTAACTAGAAGTCAATTTAGAATCTGTTTTCCCTATGTATAGATAATTCATCTTTGTCTCTGGATGATTTTTGCCTTTTTTTGTTGTTCTACATTTTCACTGTGCTATACCAAGGTGATGATTTCTTCTTGGATTTTTTTCTGGTATCTCTGAATCTTAAAATTGGCATCTTTAATCAGTTCTGGAAAATACTTGAAATTATCGCTCTCTTCCCATATTGCTTTGAAACATTGTCTTCCTCAGAAATCTGATGAGGAACATGAAGACATTTTCACTGAGTACTCCATTCTATTTATCACTTGCCTTTCTGGGATGCTCTCTAGGTTATTTATTAAATTATTGTTTCCTTATATTGTAAATTTCTTTTTTTTAACTTTTATTTAATGAATATAAATTTCCAGTGTATGGCTTATGGATTACAATGGCTTCCCCCTCCCATAACTTCCCTCCCACCCGCAAACTTCCTCTCTCCCACTCCCTCTCCCCTGCCATTCACATCAAGGTACATTTTCAATTCTCTTTATATACAGAAGATCAATTTAGTATAAAGATTTCAACAGTTTGCACCCACATAGAAACACAAAGTGAAGCATATTGTTTGAGTACTAGTTATAGCATTAAATCACAATGTACAGCACATTAAGGACAGAGATCCCACACGAGGAGCAAGTGCACAGTGGCTCCTGTTGTTGACCCAACAAATTGACACTCTAGTTTATGGCGCCAGTAACCACCCTAGGCTCTTGTCATGAGTTGCCAAGGCTATGGAAGCCTTCCAAGTTTGACAACTCTGATCATATTTAGACAAGGTCATAAAAGACAGAGTGAGGATAGTAACCAATGATCCTAAGAGTGGCATTTACCAGGTTTGAACAATTATACAGCATTAAATGGGGAAGTGGACCATCAGTACACACAGGTTGGGAGTAGAGCCATTGGTGGTAGAGTAGAGGTTATGATTACAAAGGAATGAGGCCCAAGTGCACTAGACAGGGTCTAGAACAAAGGATAGAGTCATTATTAAAGGAGCTAAGAAAGGTGCTGTCTAAGCTACAGTTAAGTTTTCTGATTGAGAGGCAAATAGAACCTGATAGAAGGGGCTTGATAATAATCTGTTGGGCTTTAGGCCTTGTAAGTTAAGAGGCCCAGCCCTATCTATCTCTTCACATGGGGTACATCCTAAGGGAGGTGTGAACCTCCTAGGGGAAGGCACTCTGTTGACTTTCATTACATTGCTGGCCTGGGAGGGGAGCTGGCCAGGTCAAGGCAGGTGGCATCTCTAACAAGAAATTTACAGTTATGCCTTCAATGTTGCTGACCCTACTTGACCATACCCTCAGCTGCAGTGGTCACTTTGGAAGTTGGGCTGAGTGAAGGGCTTTTTGGCTTAGAGCCAATAAGATCTGTGGCTCTGACCTGGGCATCCTTCGACTCCAGGGCAGGTCCATTTCCAGTGATCCAACTCTTGGCGGAGCTGCCAGGGCTCTTCACAAGTTGACTTCTGCTGAAGCCCAGGCTTACCACTTTGAAAGCCACTGCAGTGGACTGGCCTGGTGGGTCACCTTGAGGGCAGATCACTCTACAGATCAGCCATTAATAGGCCTGCCACCCATCACTTCTGATGCCTAGCTTTCTTTTCCTCCTGGTTTGTGTTAAAGCAGACCAGAGGATGCAAGTCAAGGAAGTGCCCAAGTCCCATCTCTAATCTTCGGTGGCCTGAACTACAAGTCTATAGTCACAGGCATGTTCTGCAGTAGTTTTTCTAAGGTAGACAATGCCCACGAGGAAAATTATATTCTCACTTAAAAACTTTCTTTCCCTTTGGTCTGAAAGGGAGGTTTTTTCTACTTACTGTTTACTTCACTGATGGCGAAGTAAATCTAGCTATGAGATTATTATTTAAGCTCTTATTTTGGCTATGCTATTACAGAAAACTGTTAGCCATCTCTTCTATAAGGTCTAAAGATTAAATTGTGTGTCCTACGGTTTCCTTCATAATAGAATTAGTTTCCTACCTTGAGGAGAATAGAGAAATGAAAGAACAAGTTGGGCTTAGAATAGAGAAATGAGGGGGCAAGTCCGAGATAGCTTGCTGACAATAGCAATATTACATGAATACTTAGCAAACCGTTTCAACCATTAGATAACAACTTAGAAAACATTTACCAGAAGGTCCAATGCCTCCTATAAATTTTAAGAATCATGTATTTGGAAACATCTCTTAAATATCTAACATGGTGTAGTTTGTTTAACCAGTAAACATAAGCACAACCATCTAAAATGATTTTAGTTTCTTTCTACCAACAAGTATATAATATATGATACACAGATTCAGGTCACACAAATTAAAATGTATCTTTGATTGATTTTAGCAGCTTAAATTTATGGACAATCTTATCTATAAGCCAATTAAAATTAAATTCTTAATAAAATTTTCCCATGTGGACACACAATATGTACACACATATAACATAACATAATAGACCAATATAGCAATTTTAATAATAGCTTTTAAAATCTTTAACTCTTTTTGTAGATTGCCAATTGATTTGAATTGCTTTTTGTTTTTAGTAACCTCAGTTAACCATACTTTCTCTCAGTTGGTACTGTTAATACATTATTGGATTCATCTGTTTACAGAGCCATCCCAAAGTACCGAATACAATAGAAGTGGCTGGAAAAAGTCCATAGGAACCTATAGGAGGACAGCTAAACACAGATCCAACAACACTTTAGTTTTATGAGCAGCAAATCATATATAACTATGGATGACAAAAGACTTTAAGTTGCCATGTTTAAAATTATAAACTCATCAACCAACAAGAGGCACTTGCTTAGTTCACAGTATTTTTGAAAGCACCTGTAGGATTTTACAAGTATTTAACCCTTTAGGCCTCTGGGGCTTTCTCATTAAGATAACTATCATGTCTAGTAACACAAGATCATTAGACTTTTTAATTCTCAAACATTTGTATTAATAGCATTTTCCATTATAGAAACTTAAAGTTTAGTACGACGTCACATCTTGACAGTCCTTCTAATATAATCCAAATAGCCTGATTAGTTGGTATCTCTATAAGATGAGAGACATAGGTCCTTCGATTTTTTCAGTTGGGCCCATCTGGAAAAAACCAAAGTCCAGGATTTACTGGAAATTTTAGAGTCCAGATTGTTTGAAACTTTGATTTTTTGAATGCCTGTCAAGAATGCCAAGAAGGCTCAAAATCCAAAATATCTGGTTGAAATAAGATTCCTTAAAATCATGACATAACATAGACCAAATTTGATCATTGGTACAAGGTGATTATTCAAATCTTTGAAAATAAGCACATATTTAAATAACCCATAGCTCTTACTAAAAATTCAGCTGTTTTTGAACAATTAGAATTTAACAGACATCAAGAGAACATAATAGATTACTTTAACACATTGCTTTAACAGAGCATCAGAGTTTAATTCTATGTCAAAGAGAAATTGAGCTTCCTGTGATCTTTTGTTGTGAGGTTTCCTTCCTTTACCTTCTTTCATATTGATGACCATGTTCCTGTGTTTCTGTGCGTAACACATCTTTAAGCATCTTTTGCAGGGCAGCATGAGTGGCAACAAATTCTTTCAGTTTCTGTTTGCTATGAAAAGTCTTAATTTCACCTTCATTCACAAATGAGAGCTTTGCAGGATATAGTATTCTGGGCTGGCAGTTTTTCTCTCTTAGTACCTGGGCTATGTTTCGCCATTCCCTTCTAGCTTGTAGGGTTTCTGATGAGAAGTCTGCTGTGAGTCTAATTGGAGATCCTCTGAGAGTAATCTGACGTTTCTCTCTTGCACCTTTTAGAATCTTTTCTTTATGTTTCACTGTGGTGAGTTTGATTACAATGTGTCGTGGTGAGGATCTCTTTTGGTCATGTTTATTAGGGGTTCTATAAGCTTCCTGTACTAAGATGCCTCTGTCCTTCTCCAAACCTGGGAAATTTTCTGCTAGTATCTCACTGAAAATGCCTACTAATCCTTTCTCCCTCTCCATGCCTTCAGGAACTCCTAGAACCCGATTGTTAGGTTTTTTAATAGTATCCTGTAGATCCCCAACAATATTTTTTAGATTTCTAATTTCTTCTTCTTTTCTTTGGTTTGCCTGTTTCCTTTCCTGTTTTCTGTCTTCTAAGTCTGATATTCTCTCTTCTGCTTCGCCCATTCTGTTTTTAAGGCTCTCTAATGTGTTTGTCATTTGATCTATTGAATTCTTCATTTCATTATGATTTCTCGTCACTATCACAGTTTCATGTTCTACTAGTTGTTTCATTTCATTTGGATTCCTCCTTAATATTTCATTTTCACGAGAGAGATTTTCTATCTTGTCCATTAAGGATTTCTGTAGTTCAAGAATTTGTTTTTGAGAACTTCTTAATGTTCTTATCAATTTTTTGAGATCCACTTCTTGCATTTCTTCTGTCTCATCATCTTCATAATCTTGAATTGGGGTGTCTTTTTCATTTGGGGGTGTCATAATGTCTTCCTTTTCTGTGTTTTTTGGCATTGTGGATATATTCTTTGATTTCTTCACTGCGGTGTTTTTTGTTGTTACACTATGTCTCTATATTAAGTGGACTGTCTGCTTTCGGTGGAGCCTTAGAGGCTTGAGATGAGTGTGGACTGAGAGCTGTGTTTGGTTCCTCAGGGTTGATTGTGTGTCAAAGATGACACTCCCAGGTTAGGCGTGGTAAATCTCTCTTCCTTTTTTTTTTTGATTCAAAAGGGAAGTAATTCCGCACAGCTGAACATAATTGGAGGTCGTTAGCAGGCGAATGATATACCCACAGGAGCCAGAGATTGGAAGCTCTTTCCCAAGGACCACACAGGGAATCTCTGCTGCCCTCAGTGTTTGCTCCAATTCTCCTGCAATCTCCCACTGGGTTGCCAAGTTAGATCCTAATCTCCTGTTATTTCACCCCTCCCCCCAGAGTCAGGTTTTTCTGCTAGGCTCAGGGCTGGTGCAGACCTGAGGTCGCCCTGCTTATGACGTATGTCCAAAATGCCGCCTGCTCTTTGTCTTGCTAGCCTTTGAGGGGTGAGCGGAGGGAGAGAATCTTGTGTCCATATCGGTCACTTTTTTTTCCTCTCTCTCTTCTAGTTAGCCTGGTGAACTTTTCCCCACAGAGTTTCAAGCCTCGTTCCCTCTAGTCTCCTTTTTCCGCTTGCCCGCTGGTGTCTCACGCTATTGAGGTTCGGCTCACCTCGTGTTCCAGCGCTGGTGTGTTGAGTCTGCTGCTGGTGTCCCGAACTTGGGCTCCCATGCTCTCCACGCAGGTCCACTGTGAATCACTAGTTCCGGAAGAGTTTCCTCTGCTATTTCTTCCCCTACTCTTCCTTGACCCTGCAGTATCTCCACTTTTATTAACCTGTGTCTTGCTGAACTATCAATGTGCTCCCTTCCTATTCCGCCATCTTGCCACTCTCCTAGTGTCAATTTCTTATTTTTAAAAACTGTGTGTGTATGTGTGTGTGTGTCTGTGTCTGAAAGTCAAATATCAAAGGTTTGTGTTGGTCTGCTCCTGACATTTATTGTTTATGTTGACTCACTCAGTAGGTTGTTTTCCTGTGTGTTTTGTGAATATTGACCATGAATTTTTTCCCTTCCAAATTTTCTTTTTTCATTTTGTCCAATCCTGCATTTGAAGACCGAGGGTTTTTTACTGTTCTTTTTTTAAGATTTATTTAGTTATTTATTTGAAAGTGAAAGTTACACAGAGAGAGAAGGAGAGGCAGAGAGAGAGAAAGGTCTTCCATCCAGTGGTTCATTCCCCAACTGGCTGCAATGGCCGGAGATGTGTCAATCTGAAGCCAGGAGTCAGGAGCTTCTACCAGGTCTCCTACATGGTTGCAGGGTCCCAAGGACTTAGGCCATCTTCCACTGCTTTCCCAGGTCATTGCAGAGAGCTGGATCTGAAGTAGAGTAGCCGGGTCTAGAACTGGCACCCATATGGGATGCTGGTACTGCACATGGTGGCTTAACCCACTACACCACAGTGCCGGCCCCTTTATTGTTCTTTTTATGGAGTATCTGGAGAGATATTTATGGGATCCTAAACATTTACAGTATTCTAATAAAGCAGCCACCATTGGCTTTGATTGGTACCTTTGATCTCAGAGCAACCATGGATATTGGCCTAATGTTTACTGCAATTTGGGAAGTGAACTAACAGTGAAAGTTGTCTTCACTTCTCAGATGGCCATGGACATTTTTTACCTAGGTTTGGATTCTAATGACTTTTTTCCCTTGGTAACTAGAGTGTTTGAATATGCAAAATAATTTGTAGTATTTTCTATATTTGTTTTAAGAAGGAAATTTAGCCATGACACAGACATCAGAAATTACCAGAGAAGGAAATCTGTCACTCGGTCATGGAATCAAACTCTGAGTTCCAATACAACCCAAGGGCTTTTGGAACAATGAACTATGGTCTGTCTTCACTCTGTCCTACTGTCAGCCACTAGGACATGGGAATCAAGAACTATTTGGGGTCCCATGTCCCAGATGTCAAACTGATGACCTGATCAAGAAAATATGGTTTGTGTTTATATATATATATATATATATATGCATATATATATACACATACACACACACACATATATACAGGATTACTCAGCCACAAAAAGGAATGCAATCCTGTCTTTTGTAAAAAAAAATGCATGCAACTGGAAATTGCATCTATATATATATGTATATATATATATATATATATATATATAGAGAGAGAGAGAGAGAGAGAGAGAGAGAATAACAATTGTTTGGATATCATATGATTTGGTATATAGTTATGAATATTGCTTCACTGAATCATCAAACATATCAATACTAAATGGATTGTTTTGGTGGTAAAATATAATGTCGCAGTTGTATTTAAGAACAGAAAGAACTTGCCTGAAATATATACCTACATACATTTCCTAATGGACTGTATGGCATCTTATCAGAGAAGCCTTATCTGAATAGTGACTACAGCTGTCCCTTCCCCCTTGTTACTCACTGTTGCTCTGCTAATTTGTTCATCATATATTTTGTATTTACCATCGACCTTTCTTTTTTTTAAAGTTTATTTTTTAAATTTCATTTGAAAGGCAGGAACAGAGATCTCCAGTCCATTGGTTCAATTCCCAAATGCCTGAAATAGCCAGAAGCAAAAGCTGATAACTGAATCCAGGTCTTCCACAGGGTAGCAGAGACCCAAGTATTTGGACCATAATTTCTGGCTGAAATGATTTCTGAAGATGTATGCCATTGCAAGAACTAAATGGTTTTGATTTAACAATGCAGACATTTACATTAAAATAGGGTCATCTAAAAGAATAACTTTTAAATAAACTCATAAAGCATTTCTTATTTCTAAAAGATTATTTGGCTTGCTGTCCATGTATTTTTCTATTATCTAATTTTTTAGAATTTTTTAAGATGTATTTTTTTAATTTTATTTTTTAAAACTTTTTTTAAATGAATATAAATTTCCAAAGTACAGCTTATGGGTTACAATGTTCCCCCCCCATAACTTCCCTCCCACCTGCAACCCTCCTCTCTCCCACTCCCTCTCCCCTTCCATTCACATCAAGATTCATTTTCAATTCCTTTTATATACAGAAGATCAGTTTAGCATATATTAAGTAAAGATTTCAACAGTTTGCACCCACATAGAAACACAAAGTGTAAAATACTGTTTGAGTACTAGTTATAGCATTAAATCAAAATGTACAGCACATTAAGGACAGAGATCCTACATGAGAAGTAAGTGCACAGTGACTCCTGTTGTTGACTTAACAAATTGACACTCTTGCTTATGGCATCAGTAATCACCCGAGGCTCTTGTCATGAGTTGCCATGGATATGGAAGCCTTTTGAGTTCACTGACTCTGATCATATTTATAAAAAGTCGTAGTCAAAGTGGAAGTACTCTCCTCCCTTCAGAGAAAAGTACCTCCTTCTTTGATGACCTGTTCTTTCCACTGGGATCTCACTCCTGGAGATCTTTCATTTAGGTCATTTTTTTTTTTTACAGAGTGTCTTGGCTTTCCATGCCTACAATACTCTCATGGGCTTTTCAGCTGGATTCACATGCCTTAAGGGCTGATTCTGAGGCCAGATTGCTGTTTAGGACATCCGCCATTCTATGAGTCTGCTGTGTATCTCGCTTCCCATGTTGGATCGTTCTCTCCCTTTTTTATTCTATCGGTTAGTATTTTCAGACACTAGTCTTGTTTATGTGATCCCTTTGACTCTTATTCCTATCATTATGATCAATTGTGAACAGAAATTGATCACTTTTACTAGTGAGATGGCATTGGTACATGCCACCTTGATGGGATTGAATTGGAATTCCCTGGTATGTTTCTAACTCTACTGTTTGGGGCAAGTACCATTGACCTTTCAATCCATATGTTCATTGCCAGTCTCCCAGCACTGTCTCACTTAAAAGTGAGTTATCACCAATGACTTAACTAAAATTTTGCTGAAGATCCCAACTTTCACCACCTTCATGAATCTATCCTCACTTTGATAACTCCATACCAACATTACACTTACTCTACCATGCTTAATTGCATGTAGTTAACATCTGTGTGTGTGTCTGCATGTGTGTATACATGCATACATGCATTTGGAAATTACTTAAATCATTGCCAGTGTATGGCATATAAATGCTGTAAAGACATTTGCACTTTAAAGACAACAGAAGACATTAGGGCACTGAACATAGAGAGGGTGCGTGCATTGAAGCTCATCAAAAGAACTTAAGACAAAATGTTATGAGCATTACCATTAAGAACAAAGGCTGATCAACAAAGGCTGATCTTATAATGGATGGAAAATTCACTAGCAGTTCTCATGAATCATAATTGTAATCCTGGCAACTCTAAGTTTAATTGTGGTTTCTCATACAGATTTTCTATTTTTCCCTCAATGTATAAATCATAAAAATGCTGTAAACTGTAAAAATTAGTCAAGAGGTTATTTACACTTCAAATAGTATTTATTTCTTAAATTTACTCAGAAGGAAGAAAGATAAGGATAATGATCCTTTGCATTGCGAAGTGGTTATGAATCAACCATTAAATGTTAGAGTTCTCTTTCTAAAAAGATTTTATTTAAAGGACAGAGTTAGAAGGAAGGGGAATAGAGAAGAGGGGTCTTGGTCCTCAATCCACTGGTTTACTCCTCAAATGGCCACAGCAGCCAGGGCTGTGCTAGGCTGAAGTTAGGAGTCAGGAGCATCATCCAGGTCTCCCACATAGGTGCAGGGGCCCAAGAACTTGGGCCATATTCTGCTGTTTTGCTAAATGCCTTAGCAGAGAGCTGGAATAGAAGTGGAGCAGCTGGGACTCAAACCAGCACCCATATGGGATGGGCGGCCTTATAGGAGGCAGCTTAACCTATTATACCACAATGCTGGCCCCTAAATGTTAGATTTCTTCTACATTAGTGATATTTAACCTAAGTTGCAAGAGATCAAGTATTAATTTTAAAATGTAAATAAAGTAAAATTAATTTTTTCAGGTAGAAGATTAGTAACAAATCATTTCTTTTGATATGACTATATTAAATTACAAGCCCACAAGTTTAACTTTAATTAAATATTTATATAAAATTCAATAAAATGATTGTTTACATTTTTAAGATGTTTCCTAAAATATGGAGATAACTTAGATCCCTGAGTCCATTAGGAAGGATCAGGAACTACCAAAAAGAATATTAAAAAATTACCGATGCATGATACCATCGTTTCTATGTGAATCACATTTAGCTAAGATCATAGCTGAGATCTGACCACTTTCAAGCTACTTGTGGATTATTGTGTTTTTAAGGTTTACTTATTTATTTGAAGTGCAGAGTGATGGATACTTCCCAGAGGGCTGCTACTGCCAGATGTGGTTGGGCTGATGCCAGGGCCCAGGAACTCCATCCTGAACTCCCACATGGGTAGTAGTGGTCTAAGTAGTTGGGAAAATCTGCTGCCTTCCCAGGTGCATTAGCAGGAAGCTGGTTCAGAAACGGAGCAGCCAGGTCCCTAAGCAGCACTCTAATACAGAAGCCAGCATCGCTTGGGGTGGCTTAATGCACTGGACCACAATGCCGGCCCCTGCATTATATTTTATTAGAATTTGCTTTAGATATTTGTCAAAATCCTGCAGGAAGTTTATTATTAGAATTTTATGTTTATTGTATCTTTCAGGAAAATGAAACCAAAGGATATTAATGTGCTACGTTGCTTATTATAAAAATAGCATTAGGCCAGCGCCGTGGCTCAACAGGCTATTCCTCCACCTTGCGGTGCCGGCACACTGGGTTCTAGTCCCGGTAGGGGTGCTGGATTCTGTCCTGGTTGCCCCTCTTCCAGGCCAGCTCTCTGCTATGGTCCGGGAGTGCAGTGGAGGATGGCCCAAGTGCTTGGGCCCTGCACCCCATGGGAGACCAGGAGAAGCACCTGGCTCCTGCCTTCGGATCAGTGCAGTGCGCCGGCCGCGGCGGCCATTGGAGGGTGAACCAACGGCAAAAGGAAGACCTTTCTCTCTGTCTCTCTCTCTCACTGTCCACTCTGCCTGTCAAAAAATAAATAAATAAAAATTTAAAAAATAGCATTAGACAAAAATATTAAGTATTCATTAAAACCCTTATTTCCCTTATGTTCCAGCTAGCAAAAGATGCTGAGAGAAACAACTCACTAAAGGGGAGAACTATAACCAGTACAGATAATCACAGGAGTTATAAGCAAATGAGCCACAGGCATAATGTGTAAAATCACTTGGCAAACTGATTGTTAGCTGTGTTCTATACCAAAGCAGTATATGTCAAAGTAACTGACTCCTCTACTCTATTTTTCTAGTCCAATAATTTGTCTAATAAATACAGCTATTATACTTTGTGAGTTAAAAAAATCCCCATTAGAACTTGATGTTTTTACTATCTTTAAGGCAATATTCAAAATAAATTATTGTGATAGGCAAAGTTTATCACTTATACAAAGTTTTTGTGATGTGCATTAAATGAATTCTGCCAAAAGCTATACTATTTTTGTCAATATCCAGCCATATATTCATCAGACTTTTGCTATAAAAGTTATTTATCAATTAGTAGATTTTTGCTTTGATTTGCATTTCCTTTTCTGTTTATTTTCTGTTTCTAAGAACTGTTGTCTATCTCAACAGGAAGCTCTTTAGTGAAGACACATCAGAGCTGTTGAGCATACTGGAACACAGAATTCCAGTGACCAATGATGGCTTCCTCCTGGAAACTCATTCTGTTCCTGTCAGTCACTGGGTGTCTTTCAGGTAAGCACCTGCCTAATTATTTGATTTTTCTAAGTATAATACAAAAAATACATGTAATTTTCCACTACAAAATATGCTCAGAGGATTATTTAAATGGATACAAATGTTTACAGTTTTCAAATTAAGAACAAGAAAACAACCATTTAGCCTCTGCTAATATCACATATAAAATATAAATCAATAAAATAAACATTATAAATGTTGGCAAAGTATATACATCAAACGTTTTATAATGTAAGCATTGATACTTCAGAGACTTGATGATATCATATTAACATTCATATAAATATGTAACATATTCCAGGTGATTCTAAATCTCTTATTACATCTAATTACATGCTAAATATCATCATATAAAAACAGAATCATACCTAAGTTATTATATATGATACCATTCAAAGGCATTTCTGTTGCATTGCATTTTTCTTGTTGGTCTCAGCTTCCCTGACTTTTTTGGTCAAACTCTTTGTCTATATCTTGGGTGTAAATGAGATCTTTTATTCTGCAAAAGCAATTTACATTCTTTGGAGTAATGATGTAATGCTAAAACGTAATGTGTCAGAGTTTATTTGGCTTCATTTTAAAGTGAATAGAAATTGTGGTTATGATTTAAATGCTGTACGGGTAACATTTACAGCTTGATTGTATTTCATTCAGTGCCTTTTTGTTGAATAAAATTAGGAATTGTGTAGAGCTTCTGGAATAGAAGTGCTAATAAATTTACAATAAGCAAAGATTGTTCTTATTTATAAACATATTTTCATGCTTTGAGTGTGCCAATATACCCATTGAAGCATATAAGATTATTCAGTACTCTAGCATATACTGGATACAAATATGTAACATATATATCCATGTGAAGACAATAAGATACAATTCTATTTTTGAAAACATGTATAATATTAGAAGTACTGTCAAGATGTGACGTGTACTGAACTTTAAGTTTCTATAATGGAAGATTCTATTAATACAAATGTTTGAGAATTAAAAAGTCTAATGATCTTGTGTTACTAGACATGATAGTTATCTTAATGAGAAAGCCCCAGAGGCCTAAAGGGTTAAATACTTGTAAAATCCTACAGGTGCTTTCAAAAATACTGTGAACTAAGCAAGTGCCTCTTGTTGGTTGATGAGTTTATAATTTTAATCATGGCAACTTAAAGTCTTTTGTCATCCAGTTATATATGATTTACTGCTCATAAAACTAAAGTGTTATTGGTTCTGTGTTTAAATGTCCTCCTATAGGTTCCTATGGACTTTTTCCAGCCACTTCTATTGTATTCGGTACTTTGGGATGGCTCTGTAAACAGATGAAGCCAATAATGTATTAACAGTACCAACTGAGAGAAAGTATGGTTAACTGAGGTTACTAAAAACAAAAAGCAATTCAAATCAATTGGCAATCTACAAAAAGAGTTAAAGATTTTAAAAGCTATTATTAAAATTGCTATATTGGTCTATTATGTTATGTTATATGTGTGTACATATTGTGTGTCCACATGGGAAAATTTTATTAAGAGTTTTATTTTAAATGGCTTATAGATAAGATTGTCCATAAATTTAAGCTGCTAAAATCAATCAAAGATACATTTTAATTTGTGTGACCTGAATCTGTGTATCATATGTTTTAAACGTGTTGGTAGAAAGAAACTAAAAACATTTTAGATGGTTGTGCTTAAGTTTACTGGTTAAACAAACTACACCATGTTAGATATTTAAGAGGTGTTTCCAAATACATGATTCTTAAAATTTATAGGAGGCATTGGACCTTCTGGTAAATGTTTTCTTAAGTTGTTATCTAATGGTTGAAACTGTTTGCTAAGTATTCATGTAATATTGCTATTGTCAGCAAGCTATCTCGGACTTGCCCCCTCATTTCTCTATTCTAAGCCCAACTTGTTCTTTCATTTCTCTATTCTCCTTAAGGTAGGAAACTAATTCTATTATGAAGGAAACCGTAGGACACACAATTTAATCTTTAGACCTTATAAAAGAGATGGCTAACAGTTTTCTGTAGTAGCATAGCCAAAATAAGAGCTTAAATAATAATCTCATAGCTAGATTTACTTCGCCATCAGTGAAGTAAACAGTAAGTAGAAAAAACCGCCCTTTCAGACCAAAGGGAAAGAAAGTTTTTAAGTGAGAATATAATTTTCCTTGTGGGCATTGTCTACCTTAGAAAAACTACTGCAGAACATGCCTGTGACTATAGACTTGTAGTTCAGGCCACCGAAGATTAGAGATGGGACTTGGGCACTTCCTTGACTTGCATCCTCTGGTCTGCTTTAATAAAACCAGGAGGAAAAGAAAGCTCGGCATCAGAAGCAATGGGTGGCAGGCCTATTAATGGCTGATCTGTACAGTGATCTGCCCTCAAGGAGACCCACCAGGCCAGTCCACTGCAGTGGCTTTCAATGTGGTAAGCCTGGGCTTCAGCAGAAGTCAACTTGTGAAGAGCCCTGGCAGCTCTGCCAAGAATTGGATCACTGGAAATGGACCTGCCCTGGAGTCGAAGGATGCCCAGGTCAGAGCCACAGATCTTATTGGCTCTAAGCCAAAAAGCCCTTCACTCAGCCCAACTTCCAAAGTGACCACTGCAGCTGAGGGTATGGTCAAGTAGGGTCAGCAACACTGAAGGCATAACTGTAAATTTCTTGTTAGAGATGCCACCTGCCTTGACCTGGCCAGCTCTCCTCCCAGGCCAGCAACGTAATGAAAGTCAACAGAGTGCCTTCCCCTAGGAGGTTCACACCTCCCTTAGGATGTACCCCATGTGAAGAGATAGATAGGTCTGGGCCTCTTAACTTACAAGGCCTAAAGCCCAACAGATTATTATCAAGCCCCTTCTGTCAGGTTCTATTTGCCTCTCAATCAGAAAACTTAACTGTAGCTTAGACAGCACCTTTCTTAGCTCTTCTAATAATGACTCTGTCCTTTGTTCTAGACCCTGTCTAGTGCACTTGGGCCTCATTCCTTCGTAACCATAACCTCTACTCTACCACCAATGGCTCCACTCCCAACCTGTGTGTACTGATGGTCCACTTCCCCACTTAATGCTGTATAATTGTTCAGACCTGGTTAATGCCACTCTTAGGATCATTGGTTACTATCCTCACTCTGTCTTTTATGACCTTGTCTAAATATGATTGAGTTGGCGAACTTAGAAGGCTTCCATAGCCTTGGCAACTCATGACAAGAGCCTAGGGTGGTTACTGGCGCCATAAACTAGAGTGTCAATTTGTTGGGTCAACAACAGGAGTCACTGTGCACTTGCTCCTCATGTGGGATCTCTGTCCTTAATGTGCTGTACATTGTGATTTAATGCTATAACTAGTACTCCAAAAAAAAAAAATAAAAGAATAGCAAGGAGATTCGCACCTTCAAAATGACAGGTTATGAAATGCGCCTGCTGGTGCCACCTAGTGATGAAAAGGAGTAAGCATAGCTCACCAAATTCAGTCAACACTGGGGAGGGGTACAGCTTCCCCTCTTTTCTGGAAGGGTAGAGTCCTGAAGTTCACTCCATTCCAGTGTGATTTGGGGTCATTAGCTTATCTGTAAGAATCTTTTTATTAAATCTATAGTAGGCAATTTTTTAAAGATTTATTTATGTATTTGAAAAGCAGGGTTACAGAGAGGTAAAGGCAGAGAGAGAGAGAGGTAGAGAGAAAAGAAGAGAGAGAGAGAGGGAGAGAGAGAGGTCTTCCATCAGCTGGTTCACTTCCCAAATGACTGCAGCGGGCAGAGCTGGCTGATCTGAATCCAGGAGACAGGAGCTTCCTTTGGGTCTCTCATGCAGGTGCAGAGGCTCAAGGACTTGGGCCATCCTCTACTGCTTTCTCAGGCCATCACAGAGAGCTGGATCAGAAGTGGAGCTGCTGAGACTCAAACCATTGCCTATATGGGATAATGGCCATGCAGGTGGCAGCTTTACCCGCTACACCACTGTGCTGGCCCCCTCTCTGACTCTTTTTTTTTTTTTTTGACAGGCAGAGTTGACAGTGAGAGAGAGAGACAGAGAGAAAGGTCTTCCTTTTTCTGTTGGCTCACCCCTCAATGGCCGCTGCGGTCAGCGCACTGCAGCCAGCGCGCCACGCTAATCTGAAGCCAGGAGCCAGGTGCTTCTCCTGGTCTCCCATCTGAGTTCAGGGCCCAAGCACTTGGGGCATCCTCCACTGCACTCCTGGGCCACAGCAGAGAGTTGGCCTGGAAGAGGGAACTGGGACAGAATCCGACACCCCGACTGGGACTAGAACCCAGTGTGCCAGCGCCGCAGGCGGAGGATTAGCCTAGTGAGCTGTGGCGCTGTCCCCTGACTCTTATAAATAGTAAAACAATAGGTCAGGAGGAGATGAAGCAGAAACCAGGCCTATTTTAACCTCTTGAGGACACTTGTAAGAATTTTGCAAAGCACCAGCATCATGTGACAGGATGCCCACTTAAGAAGGGCTGGCCAGGGCCGGTGCCGCGGCTCACTAGGCTAATCCTCCACCTTGCGGCGCTGGCACACTGGGTTCTAGTCCCAGTCGGGGCACCGGATTCTGTCCCGGTTGCCCCTCTTCCAGGCCAGCTCTCTGCTGTGGCCAGGGAGTGCAGTGGAGGATGGCCCAAGTTCTTGGGCCCTGCACCCCATGGGAGACCAGGAGAAGCACCTGGCTCCTGCCACTGGATCAGCGCGGTGCGCCGGCCGCAGCACGCTGGCCATGGCAGCCATTGGAGGGTGAACCAACGGCAAAAGGAAGACCTTTCTCTCTGTCTCTCTCACTGTCCTCTCTGCCTGTCAAAAAAATAAAATAAAATAAAATAAAAAGAAGGGCTGTCCAGGTTGGGGAGGGGTCAGCACAACTCCGCTGCCCCTGGCTGCCCCTGCGGGATATGCTGGACTGCCCTGGCTTGTGACTGGAACCTGCTGCCTAGACCCACTCCTCAGCTTCCCTCCTTATCAGTTTTTTTTTTCCAGCCTCTGGCTAAGCCCACATCTTGCCTAGCTGCCTTCTACCTTGTCTGTTTCAGCTCAGTCCCTTTCTCCCTTCCTTTTTAGTTTCCCCACCACAGACCTGGTTTTTATATCTGGAACCTCTTCGTGCCAGGCAGTGCCAATCCAAAGCTGAGACTAATCCACAGTGTTGTGAACACTCCCGGTGCAGCCACACTGCCTGGGTTTGGATGCCAGCACTGTCATTGCTAACCATGCAGCCTTGAACAAGGAACATAGCCCTGTCCTCCCCAGGTTAGCATCGGGGCTTAGGAGGTGAATGGTGAACACTCTACGAGGGGAATCTCAATGCAGGATCCTGCACTTGCAGGAGCACAGCGTTTAGCTGCCCTGCACACCTCGCCCCTCCTGACAGGCAGGGATGTGATGTGGCATCTTCTGGCACCTGGAGTAAGCTGTGGCTCATGGCCACCCTCCAGAACCAAGAGCAAGTTCCTGTGCCACAGATTCACAGGCAGCACCACCCACCCCCGGTCAGGGGATGAGTAATTTCTCTTCCGTCGGTCTTGCCTTGTATGATTATGAAGAAAAGAAGCTGACCTAAAATTGGTTTCCAAGATCCCAACAAATTCCTAGTTCAGGGGTCAAGAAGCTCAAGTTTATTTAAAAAAAATTTTTTTTAAAAAAAGCTCGTGTTTCAAATTATGTCAGTTTGACCAAGATCTTAACTTCTTAGCGCTGGATCCTGCCGGTAAAGAGTGGACGATAGGGGATGCCGCTGTAGCGTACTGGGAGTAAAGCAGTGCCGGTCATCAGGTACAGACTCCGGTTCGAGTCCTGGCTGCTCCACATTCGGTCCAACTTCAGCCGTTGCAGTCATTTGCGGAGTGAACCAACAGATGGAAGATGGGATCTCTCCCTGCCCAAATAAATCTTAAAACAAACAAACAAAAAAAAGTGGACGAGGTCACTGAAAACTGACCTGTCGGGGATGCAGCTAGGGTTCTGTGAGGCAAACCCGCGCGCCAGCAGTTCGCAGGCGCACACAGGCCGCCTGCTCGCCCCTCGCAGGGCTCCCGCCCTGCCGACCTCGCCCCTGGGTACATGCACACTGGAGCCCCCACGGCCCTCGCTGGCTGCAGGTGCCTGACTTCCGGTTTCCCCTGCTGGGATTGATGGTGGCGCCCGCGGAGCTGGCCAGAGGGGCCTTCAGGAAGCCGCGGGAACAGTGGAAAGGCAGGCTATGGACCCCGGGTCCGCCCCGTTCGGAAATGTCCCTCATTATTCCTGCTCCCACCCTCCGGAGCAACGGCTCCGCCTCTTGCCCCCCGAGCTGCTTTAGGGCTCTTCCACCCAGGGGGTCCCGAAAAGAGGCCGATCCTGGGGCTCAACGTGGGGTGTAACTCCGGGGTTACCCCCGGAGTGTGCGGTGGGATCGGAGCTCCGGGAGCCCGGTGTGGGCTGCCTCCGCGTCCTCCGTGGTCCCTCCTGGGCATGACGTCACTCCCTGAAGCTGTCTCAGAGCCTGACCAAGGTCACCTGTCCGCCAGGCTCCCCCACCATCTCGCCTAGGACTCTTGGTGGGGAGCGGGATCCTCGACTACATTCTAAATTCCTGCTTCGCCGCCCCTGGGGGCCAGACCCCAGGTGGACAGGGCTTCTGGAGACCCACGTTTGGGGACAGCGTGGCGGGTGGGATGAACCAGGGGTGACAGAATCGGGCCGGCCGTGAGGACTTGTGTGTGTGTGTGTGTGTGCCCTGAGCCAGGTGCATATTTACTTAAGAAAACAGTGAGTGGACAGGAAGGTGGAGAGGATCCAAAAGGAAAATACAGCACTCTGCCGGTGGAAACGGAGGGAGGCAATGTCACCCTTACCCAAGGTGTTCTTAGCCCTGTAACGGTTATAGTCAAACCACTTGCAAAATAAGGAAATGTCTCACACCTATTCCTAGCCACAGCGGATCCCCTAGCGGAGCAGCCTGCCCTCTGACTGCAGGCGCTGGTATAAGCTCCCTCGCTTCGTTTCCTCCATCTTTCCAGCCCAGGAGCTGGAGGGGAGGTATGTAGAATTTTACTGTGTTGATGGCCTTTGGCAGAAGAGACTTAAGTCAAGGGTTCAAGCCCTTGAGAGACATGTGCATATAGTCTGGGATGAGCTGGCGGCTGGGTGCCCTTGGGGGCGGGGTCCCTGCAAACATGTTTGCATGTCCCATGCAAACATATGCGATGAGAAAAGAAGGCAGAGGCAGAAGGCACCAGAAGAGTAACAGGAGGCTTGGGTTTTCTTAGCAAGGCATTAGGAGGCCACCAGAGATTAAACTTGTGAGTAATCTACTTGTATTTGTTCATTAGAGGCTAAGACAGGGTTCCAGTTAACTAAGGCAGTGTTTCCCAGACCCAGCTGTATATTTACAGAGTTCGCAATTTTCTATTAAAAAAAAGTTTGCTCTTGATAAAACAAATTCAAAATACAAGAGGGTTACATAGTAGAAAGTAAAGCCTCTACTTCCAGCCCTAAACCTTCCTTTTTCCCCACACAGTGTCCCACTGTGATTTCTGGGGTGTGCATCCTGCATGTGTAAATATCTGCCCCTTATAGTTTTAACAATTTAGCACACAATTTTTCACTTGGCTTTTTATTTAATCACTTGGAGATCAGGCATGTCACAGCATTCTTTAACAGCTTCGTAATATTTTGTTGTATAGCCATGCTATATTTTTTAAGATTACGTATTCAAAAAGTAGAGTTACAGAAGCAGAGAGAGAGAGAGAAAGATCTTCCATCCTCTGGTTCACTCCCCAGATGGCCGCAATGGCCGGAGCTGTGCTGATCCAAAGCCAGGAGCCAGGAACTTCTTCAGGGTCTCCTACATGGGTGCAGGAGACCCAAGACTTGGGACATCTTCTGCTTTCCCAGGCTATAGCAGAGAGCTGGATCAGAAGTGGAGCAGCCAGGACTTGAACCGGCACCCATATGCTATGCAGATACTGCAGATGATGGCTTTACCCACTATGCCACAGCACTGGCCCCCACTGTGCTATAATTTGTTGGTGCATTTTTCAAATAGTGAAAACTCTGAGGTCTCCACACTAGACCTACTGAATCAGTATCTCAGGGAATTGAGGATGGAAAGGATGAAGGTATATGGGGAAGAGGCACCAATGTGAAATGACCCATCAGAACTGGGCCACACCCAGGACCAGAGGGGAGGAAGGTAGCCAAGAAGTAAACAGAGACTCGGTGAGAAATGGAGGATGGGGACGTGGGAGGCAGCACAGCACAGGGCCTGGCTATTCCAGGTGCTATCCTTGAACTGCAGCACAGGCATGGGGGCAGGGAGGGGCACTGTCTCGTAATGGCTAAGGAGTCACCTGTGACACAGGCATCCCATATGGGCACAGGGTCATGTCCCAGCTGCTCCACTTCCGATCCAGCTCCCTGCTAACAGCCTGGGAAAAGCAGCAAAAGATGGCCCAAGTGTCTGGGCCCCAGCCACCTATATGAATGAAGCTCCTGGCTCCTGGCATCGCCTGGCCATTGCAGCCATCTGAGCATTATAAACCTGCATATGGAAGATCTTTCTCTATCAGTCTCTCTCTAATTCTGACTTTCAGATAAATATTGTTTTTTCAATTTTTGTTTTATTTGGAAAGATAAAGACAGAGATCTTCCCACTGTTCACTCCCCAAATACCTGTAACAACCAGGGTTGGGCCTGGTCGAAGCCAGCAGCTGGGAACTCAATCCAGATCTCCCATGTGGGTGGCAGGAACCCAAGTACTTGAGCCATCACCATCTACTTCCTAGGTTGCACAGTAGCAGAGAGCTGGAATCAGAAGTAGAGCCAAGACTCAAACTCCAACACTTCTTTATGAACTGTAAGCATCCCAACTGGTGCCTTAACCATTAGGCCAAATGTCCCATAGTTTTATGGAACCAATTTTACTGTAATTGTTAAAATAGAGCTTTTCTGTGAACAACACCACACATATGGAAAAGTGCATCAAACAAATCTACATTGTAGGAGTTACAAGCACCTTTATGACTGCTGTGCAGGTCAAGAATAAAACATTGTCCCCACCCAAAAAAAGTCCCCCAATATGCTTTTTCCTGTTCATAGAGTACCCCCTCTCCACCCAGAGGTAATAAGTAGCCTGACTTGTATTGTTTCCTGCCTTTTCTTCATAGCTTACTATTTTTAAATCTCTAAAAACAGTGTCCTTTTTCTCCCTTTTAAAACTTCATTTAAGTAGAAACTTGCCATCCATTATTCTTTGTGACTTAGCTTTTTACTCAACATCATGTATTTGTATGAGTTATCCATGTTCCTGCACTGGGCTGAATTCCTTCATTGTTCACTGGTACCTAGTATTCTAGTTCAATGACTATATCACATTTATTTACTCACGCTGCTGTTTCTGGACATCTGCATAGTTTCCACTGTGCGTTTTCTTCACCTGCACAAAAAAACATAAATATCTTCCTGACACAATTGCAAATGAGGAAGTAACTAAGAAAATTCCTTGACAAAACTATAGAGTAACAAATTCGAGATTTGTTGTGGAAATCCAAGTCAGCCAAAGGAGATGGTGGCTTGGCTATAGAAGCAGAATGAGTCTCAAGAGAAGGGGGTGAAGTGAAATGCAGTAAAATGTAGCTGGAGAGTAAAGTCTGAATAAGGGTCTTTGGAGTCGACTTTCATGAGCACAGGTGTGAGAAATGGGTTTTTGTAAAGATAGTGCCAGCTATGTGCCTCACCTTCCAGGTCACAGACACTCTACGCTTCTGGACCCCTATCTTCCTTGGGGTTTGAGATACCCAGCAAAAGATAGCGAGTTGGCCATGATATTACTTATCCTGGAAGATACTGCTTGAGGTTTATTGGCAGAATCTTCTGGGCTGTAACTTTTAATTAGATATACACAACCCAATCTTCCAGAGTCGGGAAAAATCCAGGATGCAATACAGCTTGTGGACCCTGGAGGGCGCTAAGATCCCGCTCTGGAAAATTGACCGGCCCTCTTTAGGTCATAGTTTGGGAGGCTGGTATGTCATAGAGCCAGGTTAAATGGCAGCCTCCGTGGGAAAAGGAGAGATAGAGATTTCTCTCCCAGACACTGGTTGAAAACTGCAATGACAAAGCTCTTTTGGGTTCCACTAGGATCTGAGTGTGGCTCTGTACAAACACTTCCTTTCCTTGCGTGACAGGGAGACCTGCTCTGGTGCCTTAGATGTTCATCTCCTGTGCTGCAACATAGATCCTGTGCTGGTGGTGTGAGCTGAAAAGGAGTGTCCTTTCCCGGATGCCTGGACTTTTATTACCCAGGACTTCATGAATCAAAGGACTTGCAAGGTTCTCTTGGGTTCTTTCTTAAGCCAGTTAGGAAGTTCCATTTTTGACATTGGCTTCTGCATTCAGTAACTATGTGGATTCATCTGAATCATGGGGACCATGGCCTGAGGGAGTTCCTGGCCCATCTCTCCTCCCTCTGCTGCTACCTCCTTGTGGAGCCTCAGCCCTGGAAGTGTTCATGGGCAGCTACATGGCATACGTGAAAACTGGGACTCCATGACTTCGACCACTTCTACTCCCTTGCCATCCAAGGAGATATGGCCAAGCAGATTGGGCAGATCTTGACCCAGGAGCATGGCATGGAGTTGGCATGCTGCTTTGGCAACACCAGGTGGGACCACAGCCTCCTGCTCTTCAGGGAAAAAGCATAGACTCATACAACCCCAGGATGACTGGGAGAGGGAAAAAAGGAATGGATTGAGATTCTGGAAGCACTAAGATGGGAGGCAGTAGGACCCAAGACAGAGAGAGTTTTCATCCAGGAAATTGTGGCCACTCTCCTTAGCCTTCAGGCAGCCCAGCAGAAGTTTTGGCAGCAGTTCCGAGGTATATTTGATGGAAGGAATCTGTCTGTCCCTGTTACTATGGAGGAGAATGAATCTGAGCTGGGAAATCTGGATTGTGATAGTCAAGAAAGCAGTCCTGATTGTAAAATATGGAAGACACTGCTTTGGGGGGTACTTATTTATAAAGATCAGACTGGGCTAGCCTTAGAACGTATCCATTCCTTGGATTCCTTAGCTTCGTTCTGGTTTCTTCAGGCTGCTTCTGGATTTGCTAAGCCCATCTTTGGGCAGAACTTCACAATGCAACCTAGAACGAAGAGTCAGTGGCCTGGCTGAAGTCAGGGCTTAGTAGGAAAAGGGTCTAATCTTTCTAGAGAAGGTTGTCCGGTCTCTCCTATACCCCAGTTTGCCACAGCAGTTACAGACAGTAGACAAGGTGAGTTGATTGGCATTTAAAAAAATATTCCAGGGGCAGGCACTGTAGCACAGTGGGTTAAAGCCCCAGTCTGCAGCATCAGCATCCCACATGGGCACTGGTCCGAGTCCTGGCTGCTCTACTTCCCATCTCTGCTGTGGCCTGGGAAAGCAGTAGAAGATGCCCCAAGTCCTTGGACCCCTGCACCCACGTGGGAGACCCAGAGTAGGCTCCTGGGTCCTGGTTTTGGCTTAGCTCAGCTCTGGCCATTGTGGCCATCTGGGGAGTGAACCAGTGGATGGAAGACTTTTATCTCTCTCTGTCTCTGCCTCTCTGTAATTCTGCCTTTCAAATAAACAAATAAATCTTTAAAAAATAAATTAAAATAAAGAGATATTCCAAAGTTTTAAATTGCAAACCCAAAGACAGTGCTTCAGATCAGAGTGGGGCTCCAGAATCTGTTTCCTTATATTGTTTTGATGGGCTAAAATGTAAAAAACATAAATTTGACCATTTTTAATTGTTTTTTTTTTCAGTATGTAATTCTGTGGCATTAAGCACATTCACAATGAGGAATCTGCATTCACCAGGAACCACAGATGCACAAGCAGAAGTGGAGACACTGAGGACTTATGGTTTCATTCATCTGCCTCCCCATACTCTTGCTGGAGTGAGTTCTTCCACTCCCATGCCTGTCACCACTAGCTATATATTAATGACCCCCAAAGGTATTTGGATTCCCATCTTCATGATTCCAGACTAATATTTTTCATTGTTTTATAATCCTACCACAGCAGAGCTCCAAAACAAACTCATTAGTCTCATTCAAAACCCAATCACAATCTCAGTTGATAGCATCCACTCCTGGTTCAGGCTGGAAGCCTCATTTGACTCTGGGGACATATACTCCCCATGTGGAAATAGAAAGTCCAATGATTTCTACCAATAACAAGTAAGCCCTGTTGGTTCCAATCATGTCCCTGGCATGTCCCAGGGGTCCAGTCCATTCTCTGCCTTGCTCCCAGTGTTTTTATCTGTGTGGCTGAAAGAGTAACATCTTCCTTTCACTGTTCCTAAGTGAGCTAACGGGCATGGAGATGTTTTGCAGAATGTGGAGTGTTAGGCTGGTGCCGTGGCTCAGTAGGCTAATCCTTCGCCTTGCGGCGTTGGCACACCGGGTTCTAGTCCCGGTCGGGGCACCAATCCTGTCCCAGTTGCCCCTCTTCCAGGCCAGCTCTCTGCTGTGGCCAGGGAGTGCAGTGGAGGATGGCCCAAGTTCTTGGGCCCTGCACCCCATGGGAGACCAGGAGAAGCACCTGGCTCCTGCCATTGGAACAGCATGGTGCGCCGGCCGCAGCGCGCCTACTGCGGCGGCCATTGGAGGGTGAACCAATGGCAAAAAGGAAGACCTTTCTCTCTGTCTCCCTCTACTGTCCACTCTGCCTGTCAAAAATAAAAAAAAATAAAATTAAAATTAAAAAAAAAGAATGTGGAGTGTTAAACAAATGTAAGGCATGGTGACACTGTTGACAGTCTACAGACTCCAGCTACACTTTGTAAGCCCAGAGGCTTAAGAGAAAAGTATCTCATGTTGCAGAAAATGTATCTTCTGCTCTCTATTGATTTGTTTTAGGATGAGGAAGTAATAAGGAGTTCAAGTATAGCACAACTGAGCACTTCAGAGGAAGCAGTACTGGGAGGGGCGGGTGCAAGTGAAGGGAAATTCAGGTTGTGATGGTCTCTGAGTGACTGTAGAGGTCAAAGAGTAAAGGTAGGCTCTCTGTGGATCTCAGTGGAGAAACACATTGAGACCTTGTGACCTGCTGATGTGCTCTAATGTCACCACCAAGGCAGTACACAAAGCACTGGGATGGATCCTGGTGCCCTCAGACAGCTACAGTTCCAACCTTGAGGAACCTGTCAGTGTTGCCATGGACAGCAACCTGGACTCTGCTGATGTGATTAAGAATTAAGGATGGCAGTATGAACCTGGATGGTTAGAATGGACCCTCACTAAAATCACACGTGTCCTTGGAAGAGGACAACAATGGGAGATTTGGCCATGCGAGTAGATGGGAGACAGAAGCAAGAGGCTGGTGTGATGTGAGGAAGGGCAGCAAGCCAAGGGGTTCAGGAGGCTTCTGGAACTTACAGGAAATGCATTCTCCCCTGGGAACTTGCAGAAGTTTGACCTCTAGAACTGTCAGAGAATAAATCTGTGCTATTTGAAACACCCCTGATTTTGTGGTGTTCTGTTGCAGCAGTAACAGGAAACTAATACAGGAGCTCAGGCCAAACAACATACCTGGCAGAAAACGGCACCCAGTAACCAAAGAGACACTCAGGGGCTCCATCTATGGGATTAACTGAGAAATCTTTAGCCACCAACAGCTTTAAGGGATGTGTTGGCCTGTAACCTGACCTGTCCCCTAGTAACATTCTATTGGCTGAGCAGTTACCTGAGCTGTTGGGAAGAGCCGTTGCTTTCCAAGTCTGCAACGGTTAATTCTGATGATGTGTCATGATCACTTCCTGGCCGATGAGAGCCCTTGGAGACAGAACATCTTTGGCTCCAAGCAAAAATCATCTTACTTACCCTGAAACCAGCCTAGTTTAGGAGCCAAACCAAGCACTATAGTCCTGGAAATACTTTAGCATTTTAAAGTATACTTTATGTAATCCATGTTGTGTCCAAAATACTATCATTTGAATTTGAGGCCAACATAAAAATGAGGCATAAAAATTGTTTTCTTGGCCGGCGCCGTGGCTCAACAGGCTAATCCTCCGCCTTGCGGCGCCGGCACACCGGGTTCTAGTCCCGGTCAGGGCACCGATCCTGTCCTGGTTGCCCCTCTTCCAGGCCAGCTCTCTGCTGTGGCCAGGGAGTGCAGTGGAGGATGGCCCAGGTGCTTGGGTCCTGCACCCCATGGGAGACCAGGATAAGCACCTGGCTCCTGCCATTGGAACAGCACAGTGCGCCGGCCGCAGCGCGCTACTGCGGCAGCCATTGGAGGGTGAACCAATGGCAATGTCTCTCTCTCACTGTCCACTCTGCCTGTCAAAAAAAATTGTTTTCTTCTGCTAAGTCTTATTAGGTCTGCATTTTCCACCTAGAGCTCATCTCAGTTTGGAGCAGCCACACATTAGATGGTTACATGCTCCATGTATATATTTGGATGGTAAATTAGGAAGTATTTTGTCAGGGGTAGGTGTTATGATACAGTGGGTTAACCTGCCACTTGGAAAGGCTGCATCCCATATCAGTGTGCCTAGAATAAAGTCCCATATCTGTTTTAATCCAGTGTCTTGTTAAGGTTCCTGGAAGATCACAGAGGATGGCTTAAGTAGTTGGGCCTTTGCCACCCATGTAGGAGATCCAGCTGGAATTCCTAGCTGCAGGCTTTGGCCTGGGCCAACCTTGGTTGTTTCAGGCATTTTGGGAGTGAACCAGGAGATGGAAAATCAATCATTTCTCTCTGTGTGTTTCAAATAAATAAATAAAAAGCATTTTATCAAATCCCCTCTTTATACCAAGCGTACTTTTAGGAAGGGTAGATTAAACAACCCCAGGGGCTGGCACTGTGGGGTAACAGGTAAAGCTGCTGCCTGCAGGGCTGGCATCCCATATGGTCTCTGGTCCAAGTCCTGGCTGCTCCACTTCCTATCCAGCTCTCTGCAATGCCTGGGAAAGCAATAGAAGATGTACCCATGTGGGAGACCTGGAAGAAGCTCCTGGCTCCTGACTTTGGATGGGTGTAGTTCCAGCCATTGTGGCCATCTGGGGAGTGAACCAATGAATGGAAGACTCACTCCCTCCCTCCCTCCCACTTCCTCCCTCCTGCCTCTCTGTGGCTCTGCCTTTCAAATAAATAAATCTTAAAAAAAAACCTTCCAAAAGTTGTATTTGACTCATTCAGCAAATATTTGGATGTTAAGGAGACAAAGAGCTTTCAAAAAGCCTGGCCAGCACTGTGGCACACCAGGTTAAGCCACCAGCTGTGGTGCTGGCATCCCATAAGAGCACTGTTTTGGTTCAAGTCCTGGCTGTTCCACTTTTAATTCAGCTCCCTGTTCATGCACTTGGGAATGCAGTGGAGATGAATCAAGTGCTTGGGGCCCCTACCACCCATGTGGGAGACCCGGATTGAGTTCCTGGCTTCTGGATTCCAGCCTAGCCCAGCTCTGGCTGTTGCAGCCATTTGGGAGTGAACCAGTGGATGGACAATCTCTCACCACCCACTCTCTGTAACTCTGCTTCACAAAAATAAATAAATCTTTAAAAAAGGACAGTCTGTATGGGCATGGAAGAATTTCTGGGGGATGTGGGCCTTAAGCTGTCTCTAAATGGAATGTTGCTTTGGGAGCAGTGGAGAAAGAGGAGCATCCCCGTGACCCAGAGCACCTGTTGGCGAGGCACACAGGTGTGGATGCTTTGCACACTGAGAACAGTCAGGAGTGGCTGGCCCAAAACAAGAACCTCACGTTGGGCGGGAGAAGCAGTGATGAATCTTGACCACTTATGTATATTCTAAGTAGGATATTTTTCAGCAAGGAGGAAGCTATAAGCATACCAAAGAATAAAACTAATTTTTAAAGATGTACTAGTTTCCAAAGAACAGAAGAAGCCTAAAGTGATAGGCAAAAAAATCAATGACTTCAACTACACAAGGCAAAAAAGGAAAAACAACCAAAAGCCAGTGAAATTGCATGATAGACTGCCATCTAAAAAAGTATGTGTGAATGTGTGACAAATGGCTAATTTTATCGTAGTAGACACAAATTCATAAATGTATTTGAAAAGAAGACATTCACAGGAACCAGTGGCATATAAGCACCTGGATGGTTGTTCATTATTAATCACACATGAATAAAAACAATGAAAGCATTTCATCACTTAGTATAATATTCACAGATTTCTTAAACAATAGTGATGGGGGAAGGCAGACTAGTACAGTGGTTAAGATGAGATGCTGCATCCTATAACACAGTGCCTAGCCTTGGGTTCTGGCTCCACTTCTGATCCCAGCTGTCTGCTAATGCCCTCTCTTGGACACAGCAAGTAATAGTGCAAATGCCTGCCACCACTTGGAAGACCTGGATTAAGCTCCACACTCCTACCTTCTGCCTGGTCTAGCCCCAATTGCTGCAAGCATTTGGAGAGTGAACCAGCAAATGGAAGTTGTCTCTGTCTCTGTCTGCTTTGCAAATTAATGAATTGTTTTTAAATTGGTGGTGAGAATACAGGAACATAGACATTCTAATTCCAGGACTGGCCTACTGATCCCTACTCCATGAATCCAAAATGATTGAATGAACAGTGATCCATGCTGTAGGCTTTCGAAGATGCCACCATCATTAGGAAATATGGGGGGAAAGATAAACTTGTTCATAAAATGATTTACAGCAGGGGTGGCATTTGGCATAATGGTTAAGATGCCTGTACCCCTATCAGAGTGACTTGATTCAGTACCCAGCTCTGGCTCCTGACGGAAGCCTTCTTGCATTAGCACACTCAGGTAGACAGTGGTGATGGCTCAAGTGCTTGGGTTCCTGCCACCCACATGGGAAAATTGGTTTGACTTCCTAGCTCCTAGCTTTGGCCTGGCCCAGCTCCAGCTGTCATGGGCATTTGGGGAGCAAACTAGTGATGGGCACTCTCTCTTTGTCTCTCTGCCTCTCAATTTGTTTCTTTCTTAATAGACTCTTCTTATCTCAAATAATGGTCTTGTCTTTACAATCTTACAGTGTCTCATGATGGTGTCATCATTTTTAGAAGTGTTTGCTTAATCATTTCTATGAAAGGCAGTGTGACAGAGAGAGAGAGAGAGATCTACCCCCTAGTTCACTCCCCAAATGCCTGCAACAGCCAGGGCTGGGCCAGGCTGCAGCCAGGAGTCAGGGACTTCAATCTGGGTCTCCCACGTGGGTGGCAGAGGACCGAGCACTTTGGGCATCCTCTACTGCCTTCCCAGGGAAGGGAAGCTTCAGCAGGGAGCTGGATTAGAAGTAGAGTAGCTGGGACTCAAACGAGTACTCCAGTATGGGATGCCAGCATCTCAGATGGTGGATTAATCCACTGCACCACAACACCAGCCCCAGTGAAAGAAAATTTTTAAGCAAAAAGATGAGAGCATTGGTGCGAGTAACCGTAATGCATTAAACAAAAGGATTTAATTAACTTATTTGAAAGAAATACTGAAAGAGAGAGAGAGAGAGAGAGAGAGAGAGAGAGAGAGGTCTTCTACCTGCTGGTTCACTCTCCAAATGGTTGCAACAGCCAGGGCTTTCTCAGGCAGAAACCAAGAGCCAGGAGCTTCTTCCAGGTGTCCCACATGGGTGCAGAGGTCCAAGGACTTGGGCCATCTTCTACAGCTTTCCCAGGCACATTAGCAGGGAGCTGGATCAGAAGTGGAGCACCCAAGACTAAATCAGTGCCCATATGGGATGTTGGCACTGCAAGCAGAAACTTAACCTTCTACAGCACCGGCCCCCATTATGCCATTTTTTTAAGGCATCAACAATAAGCTTCATCAGGCACACCTTTCATCGTGCTAACCCTGTGCTTGAGAGCCTAGGATGGCTTCTTGCTCATCATCTTGCCAAATCTATATCTACATCCCAGTCTCCAACAGAATCTCCCATTAGCTTCTGCTTCCTAGCCTATAAAGGTGATTTGTTTACATCCCATACAGATAGTAACAATCTGCTCTTTCCTGCCTGAGTCTCTCTGTGTCCTCACTCTGCCTCAATCCTCTCTGTCCTTCAAATCCATTTTAAATAAGAAGTCTCCTTCAGAGACAAACTTAACTAATCCTAGCCAATCTGAACACCTTATGTTCCCGGAGTTTCTGTGTTCTTTCTGTGGACGAACACACTTTAAGTCACATCCTGTGAACATCCACAACAGAAGCAAGTTTAATAAAATGGGCAGACCGTGCCCAGGGATCCCTAGTATTTTCCTGTGGAACCCAGTTCAGAATCTGCATAACCTAACCAGTCGGTACACTGCGGGCCGGTCAGGACATTCTGGTGTCCAAAGAAGCCTAGGCACCAATGAGAATGGGATGCAAGGGGCCTCCGAAAGGGGCCTTCGTGCTCGTTTCCTGCAGGTGGTTGGGAATGGTCCCCCACTGCTATAGAAACACGGCTGTGTCCTTTTTCTGCGCAGCCCTACCCCGCCTAAGGCAGCACGGACACGGCCAGCAGTGTTCTTGGAAGAGGGAGCGCCCAGTTTTCCATGTTACTCCGGGAGGACCCAACCCTCGCAGAGGAACAAGGAGGCACTCCAACCTCTTCCCCCAACACGTATGCAGGAGGGCAAACTACAAACACCGCCGCTCACCACCACGGACACACGTGCACGCCCAGCCCCACAGAGCAGATGCACATACCTGTGCGCCCGCCCGCACCGATTTAGCTTGCTTTGCTTTGGACGCCTCCGCAGCACCCGAGCTCAGCGTCCCCTCGCCAGGCCCAGGAGATGCCCCAGGCCTGCAGGACCTGACCAGAGCGCTTCTCCACAGCAGGATGGGAGGGCCTCTCGCCCAGGCGGAAGCGCCCTGCGCCAGCCAGACCAACTTCGCTCCAGTCCTGGGAACTTCTGGAGCGGAATGGGAGGGGCGCGCACCCGGGGCGAGTGCGGATTGGCTGCGCTGGAGGAGAGAGGCGGGGCCTGGCCAGGGGCGGGGCCCCCTGGCCCCTTTAAAGCCTTGACTTGGAGAAGCGGTTACGGCTCCCCCTTTATCAGCCCCCCCCCCCCTCGCCCCAGAGCCGCTGTCATGGACCCTGCGCATCCGGCCTGCCCTGGACATCTGATTTCGGTGAGTTCCGGGCCTATTTGGATTTAAAGGGCGACGATGGGGTGGGGGCGGGGGTCTGTAGGCTCCAGCGGAGCCTGGGGGTGTGGAGGGTGAGGCTCCAGCGGCAGCGGTGGGTCCCAGGGGGCGCCAGGGCTTTCTGTTATCACCTCGCTGCGCTCCCCGCGCTCCGCTGCACTCTCCCCTCGCCGGGTGGGGGTCACGCTGTGACTTGTCCTCCCCCACCCCACCCCCGGCCGCCCCCCGCGCTATCCTCGGGCACACTCTGAGGCCCTATAAGCGAAACTTTCCGGAGTGGAGGATGCTCCGGGGGCCGGCCTCCCTCCCTCTTTGAAAGACTAACCTTGCCCAGCCCGCGCACCCCACCCACCCGCATCCCACCACCGGGTGCCGCTTGGCAGAGCCGGGGTGTGTGTGTGCGGGAGGGTGGTGGTGGGGTGCTGTCCCCACAGCGCAGGCGCGGGAACCAGCCTGGGGCTGCTCTTCACACTCCTTCAGTCCCCGTGGCCTGGGGCAGGCATGGGGGAGGTGGGGAGAGGCCGAGAGAGACCAGGTGTCCACGCGCAACCCTGCAGATGTTTCGCAGGGCTGCATGCTGAAGAGAAGCTGAGGGAGGGAGGCAGGGATGGGGGCAGTGCTTGGGAAACAGGCCCTCCGGTCCTGGCTGCCTTGCTAGAAGAATGCAGAGAGTTATCTGTGCCAGGCACTCCCCTGGCTCAGCCCCACTAGGAAATCGACCCCAGCTCCTCTCTCCTTCCTCAAAGCCCTGGCACTGCCCCAGGGGCACAGAGAGCCCTCACCTCCCAGGGGCCTGGTTTCCCAGGCTGCTCAGGCCTGCATCACTGAACCCATCCAAGCCTGCTGCTTGCTAGAGGCCTGCCTGCCTGGGGAGCCAGGGGTCGCCGGCTGGAGAGGCGATCCCTTTATTCCCTCCTTACTACTCAACCCCCAGCCCGGGGTGGGTCCTCCTTGTCAGCCAAAGGAAGTGGTTTGCAGCAAGAGGTCCAGGAGAGTCAGTGATGGGTCTGTGTCTAACCATTGTGTGCTCAGTTCTTTGGGGAGAATGAATCTAGCACCAGGACTTGGCTGCAGACAGACCATGGGTTGTAGACATTATGCCTGCTAGCTACCTACCCCCCCCCCCTTTTTTTTTGTAGATCCCTTTTCTGGCAGTCAGAGAGACACAAAATTCACTCTCAAATTGATACCTTCTCCCCCTTTCCCGCCCTCCTCTCCACAGTTTGGGATTAGTGGTTTCTTAACCCCCAGAAAAACCAAGTGCATTCCTGTCTGGGGAGATGGATACTGTCCTATATAGTTCAAGTTTGTTCTCCAAGTCTGTGCTCTGCGTCTGGGGTGGCTTCAGCCCTTCCAGTGTCCTTCTGCAGCTCAGTGCTTCCTGGGAGACAGGGAAAGGTCGGAGAGGCCCCTGCCCTAGGCTGCAGGCACTAAGGCTCTTTTTCACCAGCATGTCTCAGCAGAGGCAGGCGGAAACACACGTGTTTGGGTTCAAAGCTGCTGGCAGTTCAGACTGAGTCCGGGGCTCTGCTCTGGGTTCCTGCTCCTCCAAGCTTGCTGTGTGACCTTAGCCACCACAAATTCCTCTCTGGGTCTCAGTTGTGTCCATTTTAAAAACCTAGCATCTGGACTAGAAAGCGCCTCCCTTCCACATCAGGACATTGAATGCAGTGGGGAGAAAGGTCTTCTGGCACGGTGGCTCTGACCAGAGGGACCAGGGTGTTGGGTGATGTGCATGCATCTACATCACAGTTACTTGGAATGAGAACTTGGGCAGACTCCCTGCTCCTGCCCAAGAACAGCCTCTGTCCTGCTCTTCCCTGGTGCCTTGGGATATGAACTCCTGCTAGCTGAGGTTTAGCCTACCCATCAAGACCTCTGGAGAGACATCCTGACCCAGCGAGTCTTTGAATTGGGCTTTAGGGGAGGGGTTGAGAGAGGAGGAGGCAGCCAGGGGCCAGCAGGGTAAGCAGATTCCCAGCAGACAGTTTGCATCTCAGCTGTTGGGACTTGTTTTAGGTTCTGGGCCAGGGAACATAGCACAATCATCCCTCTTAGGAAAGGAGGGCTGCACCATTCTTCCCCATCCCACACCCTGGCCCTACCCAGCTCCCCTCTGCACTCACAGCCCCAGCTCCCAAGCCAGCTGGCCTGCTAGGTACTGCCATTGCTGTGCCAGCCCCACCACAGCCAGGAGAAGTGGCCCCTGCCCCACCTTTGCCAGCCTGCTTCCTGCAGGTTGGGACTTGCCCTCCAGCCCAAAAGCTGAAGTCCTTTGCTGCTCTGTTTGCATCCTTGGACCCGCAGGTGAAGGGGAGGACATGGTTAGAGAGGCCCTGGGGTTAGACACAGGACACGGTCTGCATTACTTTTTCCTCCGTTGGTTCTTTGGGGGAAGCCCTGCTGCCTATAGGGGTGTGTAGGTTAGACCTGAGGAAGCGGCCATCACAGCTGTGAGCTCTCAGTGTGAACAATGGAAGCTCCCAGAAAGTAGTTAATGGTGGAGGGTCACCTGTTGCTAGGCAGAGCTGCTGTTCCCTCCTGCAGTGTGGCTCTGAGGCTAGCCAGCCAGAACCCCATTAGAAGCAAGAGAAAGGACTCTTGCCTGACAGCCAAAGTGGGGTTCTTGGCCCCATTGCTCCTGGATCACCAGATCCACCTCTCCTTGCATGGATGTCCTTTCTTTTTTTTTTTAAATGTTTATTTATTTGAAACTCAGAGTTACACATAGAGAGGAGAGGCAAAGAGAGAGAGGTCTTCCATTCACTCCCCAGATGGCCAGATGGCTGTGCCAATCAGGAGCCAGGAGCTTCCTCCAGGTCTCCCACACAGGTTCAGGGGCCCAGGGACTTGGGCCATCTTCTACTGCTTTCCCAGGCCATAGCAGAGAGCTGGATTGGAAGAGGAGCAGCCAGGACTAGAACCGGCGCCCATATGGGATGCCGGCACTTCAGGCCAGGGCATTAACCCACTGTGCCATGGTGCCGACCCCATGGATGTCCTTTCTTGCTCCTGTTTCTCCCAGCCCCTACCCCAGTCCACAACCAGTACCACCGGCCGGCCATCACCCCAACCCAGCAGGCTCCTCCAACCCTTAGTCTGGCTGCACTAATGGACTGATTGAATTTTCTATCCTTGGAGCTTGGGATTTCTGATTGAACATGCAAATTTATGTAAATCAGTCTGGGATCTGCCACTGCATCAAAACAACCTGGAGCCACAGGCTGGAAGGGATCCTGGAGACAGACTCCACCACCCTTGTGCTAAGAGTGGAGGCACTGAAGGCCAGAGGGGGACGTGACTTGCGCAGTGGTGAGCATAGGAGGCAGGACTCCTGACTGCAGCCTGTAGTTCACGTGGTACCAGTCTGCTTTAATGTTTCATTCATGATGGAGGTTTGGCTGAATGTACAGCCTGCAGTTGCAGAAAGCTGGGCTCTTGGAGGGTCAGAGTGTTACCCAGGGTCCCCAGGAGCTCTGTCAGCTAACATGCTCGAGAAAACCAACTTTAAATTCCTTAGGACAAGACTCTTCATACTTGCCCCAGACACTGTTCTGCAAGGTTGGAGTACAAGGTCATTGCTTTGCTGCCTGTTTTGGCACTTAGGGTTCCCCAGAGATGAGCATGTGTCTGTCCCCACCATCTGTCACAGTACCAGGTGCGTGGTAGGTCTCGGGTGGATCTGCGTTGCAGGGCCACAGTGGTGAAAGATCTTTCGCCTCCTGTGACTCTGTGCCTATCATGGCTCTCAGCCAGCTGGGCCTCCTGCAGGAGTGACCAGACAGGAGAAGGATCTCATGATTCTAGGATCAGTGCCAAGGATAGAACAGGTTTGCAAAGACGAGCTGGGGTCTCCAAGAAGCAGTCTTCAAGGTCTATTTTTCTTAATTAAATTAAAAAAATTTACAAGAGAGACAGGAGTGTTCTTTCCTCAAATACCCACAATGCCCCTGGCCCAGAGCTGAAGCTGGGAGCCAGGAACTCACTCCAGATCTCTCACATGGGTAGCAGGAACTACTACCTCTCAGAGTCTGCATTAGCAAGAAGCTGGAGTCTGGAATGGAACTGGGCATCGAGCCCAGGTTGTCTGATATGGGACCCAGCTGTCCTAACTACAGACTAAATGGCCACCCCTTCCCCACTTTTTTTTAAGGTGTATTTATTTATTTGAAAAGCAGAGTGATGGCACAGGAAGGGTGGGTCTTCTATCTCCTGGTTCATTCCTCAAATGGCCCAGGGCAGGGCCAGGCTGAAGCCAGAGCCAGGAACTCCATCTGAGTCTCCCATGTGGGTGTCAGGGTCCCAAGCATTTGGGCCATCCCTTGCTGCCTTCCCAGGTGCATTAGCAAGGAGCTGAATCAGAATCAAAACAGCCAGGAATCAACTAGCACTCTGATACATATGCCAGCATTGTAAGCAGCAGCCTAACCTGCTGTACCATAATACCAGTCCTTCCACCCTGCTGCCCTCCTCTGACTTCTTTCTTGACCTGAGCCACCTTCCTGGCTGCAAGTACCCCTACAATCCCCCCACTCATGGACTGTGCCTGTGGCATGGCACTGCTTGGAGGGCTGAGCCCTACCTTGCCCTGGGCTCCTGAGCACACAGTGGAGACTGCAGGGCTGCCCAGGCAGCCTGCTGTGCGACCCCATGGGACCAGGGTGCTGAGCTCAAGAACTCCCAGCTCAGGTTACTGCAGCCTGGGAAGGAGGCTTGGGACTCGTATGTGGAGCCTCTCCTCACCTTCTCCCCAAGCCCAGGTCTGGATGGCTCTGGAGCACATGTCCCGGTCATCAACATCTCCCCAACACACAGCAAGTGTAGAGCTGGTCCCTTGGGGTTCCCACAGCCCGGCAGCCCTTGGCACCCACAGCCTTAGGTCTGTGAGAGGGGAACTGCCCCCCCGGCCTCAGTTTCCCAGCCATTGCTCACATCACTGGGGTGTGGCAGCCTCTCAGTCTTACCATTTTCTTAGCTCTGGGAGTCACGCAGATGAAAGAGGCCTGGGGAGGCCAGGCTGTTATTAAGGTGAATTTTCATTGCTAACATCACTGATTTCTGAAAACCCAGCAGCTGGTGGGAAGCAGCTCATCGGGCATAGCACCCTGAAACTTAAGGCCAGTCCTTGTACTCTTGGAGTGCTCCAGTATCATCAAGCTGTTAGACAAAAATGTATAGAGATTTAAAGGGACAGAAGCCCAGTGCTGCTGCACCTGCCGCATCCTGCAGGGCTGGGGGCCTGGGCTTCAACTCTCACTCTCCTGTAGCTCTGTGGCCTCTGGGACCCTCCAGATAGAGGGTGAAATTTTCCTAGACAGGGCTGTGAAGGCCCCCTGGAACTCCTGGAGTGTGGCCCTGAGGTTTAACAGCTGCAGATTCCAGGTCCTGGACCCCACCTCCTGCCCAGCTAGCTTGATGTGGGGCCTGTAATTCCCCTTTTGTACAACTGTCTGCTGAGACACCCCTAGAACCTGTCCACAGCAGCCACAGGCACTTGCAGGAGTCATTCATCCTGCCTCACCCCCACCTGCCCAACCAACCCCCCTCTGCCATTAACTTGTTCCCCATCCCCAGGGAGGTAGAGGGACCCCAGCTGTCACCCAGCTGTCACCCCAGCAGGAGCCACCCAGACCTACTCCTGACTCATGGTGAGGCCCACAGCATACCCTGGGGGTAGCAGGGCCTCACTCTCAGCCCAGGGTGAAGTCTCAGGGAAGAACCAAAGTGGAGGTGCTGGCATCCCCTGGTCTGATCTCCACATGCCTCTGGCCACAACCCTGAAACTGCTCTCTTGTCCCAGAGTCCTGTCCCCACCTCCTCCTATAGGAAGAGGATGGACAGCCACAGCTGGGAGCCTTCCACATCTCCTGGTTGGGTGCTTTGATTCTTTTATGGTTTTATTTTTTTCCCACTGGATCATTTTTTAGATTCTTTAACATAGTTCAGAAATTAAAATGACATCAAAAGGCATGCACTGAGAAATCACATTCCCATCAACATTCTCTCCATCCCCATGGTAACCACTTACTGTTTTCTTACATGTCCCTCCAGTTTCTTTACACAAAGACAAATAAAACTACGGACTCTTTTTCTCCTACTGTTATCCAAAGCACCACAGTCTGTCACCTGTCTGCTGGCAGCACCCAGCTGTGCATGGATCTTTCCCACAGCCCCTGTCAATTCCCAGTTTCTGGCTGTCATAGTCTTTTCAAGCTGCTGTAACAAAATGCCATAAATCGGTGGCTGATAAACAGCAGACATTGATTTCTCACAGTTGTGGAGGCAGAGAAGTCCCAAGATGAAGGCACGGGCAGCTTGGATGTCAGTGATGGCTCACAAAGAGGTGCCAGAGCTGGTTCACTGCCCTCCCTTGATGGAAGGAGTGAGGGGTCTCTCAGGCACAGATTTCATTCATGGATGGGCAGGGCATTGTCCCCATGATCCAGTCACTTCCCATATTAGTTTTGGGGGGACAGATGCATTCAGACCATGACACCAGCCTTACCACCCGTCCCCAGGTCCCCCAAGTGGATCCCAAGCCATGACTAGGGTTCATCCGCCTTCAAGTACTGAAATTCCTTCTAAGGCCAGGATTAAGGCCCAAACCAGAGGTCTGAAACTACAGGCAGCCCATTCATTCCACCAGCAGAGACTTTAGAATCTCCTACGTGGGGGTGGTGCTGTGGCATAGAAGGTAAAACCACTGCCTGCAGTGCTGGCATCCCATATGGTCTCTGGTCCAAGTCCCAGCTGCTCCCTTTCAGATCCAGCTCTCTGCTATGGCCTGGGAAACCGGTGGAAGATGGCCCAAGTCTTGGGACCGCTCCACCTACGTGGGAGACTCAGAGGAAGCTCCTGGCTCCTGGCTTCGTATGGCTACAGCTCTGGCCGTTGCGGCCAATTGGGGAGTGAACCAGCGGATGGAGGACCTCTCTCTCTCTCTGCCTCTCCTTCTTTCTCTGTGTAACTCTGACTTTCAAGTAAATAAAACAAATGTTAAAAAAAATCGCCTGTGTTTCAGTCTCTATGGATATAATGGTGACCCAAAGGTACCCATTAATCAAGTAATTATACAATTCCAGAACTGCAGCCATGATAGGGAGGGAAAGGACATGTGCTGTAGGAGTAAGTGCTCTGAGGAGTTGCCCCATCTCGGGTGTGCATGTGTGAGGCATGTGGCACGGCACACCTGGGCTGGGGGCCAGAGTCAATGGCACAGACAGTGCCACATGATCTGGAACGCTGCTGTTTCTCAGCCTGATTTCTTTTTTTGTTTGTTTGTTTGTTTTTCAGATTTATTTAACTTTAAAGGCAGAGTTAGAGAGGGGCGGGGATGTGTTGGGGGCCTTGAGTTTTATTGCATCCAAAACAAGAGGACCAGCTGATAATGTTTCTGCTAATGCCTCCGTCCTCATCCCCACCTTATGGCCTCTTGAAGCAGGAGCTTTGCTCTCCACTCCACTGAGGGGAAGTTGGGGTGGGGAGTGTTTACTTCTCATTTCCTCTGTAGACTGCACCTCACTTCCTGTCTGTCAGGTGAGAGAAGAAGGCTAAGGCTCTTGGCTTTGCTGTTCCTTTCTCTCTCCTCCCCCACTGCCTTCCTGGGAAGCTTGCAGGCCTTGTGTGGAAAGGCAGCATCAAAGCCAGGAGCTCCTCCCCGGTGGCTCTGCTGCACTCTGCAACCTGGTGGGAGTGCAGCTTGGAGGAATGGGTACTAGGAGCAGGCGTGGGGGACTAGGAGGATATCTGCCCAAATCTGAGCCTGCAGGTGCAGCCCGACAGGCCACAGGCCCTTTCTGGTTCTCAGATCTGAGCGCAGGTAGCTGAAGCTCCAGCTGTCAGCTCTGCTGTCACTTCTCCTGTCCCCTCTGCCAAGACTGTGGGACCCGGCAGCTAGCCCTGGTTACACCCAGAACATGAAGTTGCGAGAGCTCTGAGTCCACCAGGGGATAGGAGAGGAAGGAATACTGGCTTGAGCCACAGAGCAGGAAGCACTCACCTTGAAACACACTCAGACCCTGCTTCCCTGAGTCACTCTTTTCATGTCTACCCATGGTTTCTGCCTCCTTTCTCTGTGTCTGCCTTTCCTTCTGCCTGGAGTGGCCCCTTATGCTTTCTCACACAAAGATCTAAACTCTGTCTGTCTGTAAGGGCTCTATGTTTCCTTCCTGATTTTAAAAATCCTCCCAGCACCTGCCTTTGTGGAACTTTCCTCACAGCACAGCTCTTTACTTACATGTCCTTTTTTTTTCTTAAATTGACTACCATTGTGTATATTTATAGTATACAACATGATATTTTGATGTATATGCATGTGTGTATTGCGCGATAGCTACATCAAGCTCTTCATATAGTAACATCTATTCTCTCATATACTTTTTGTGGTGAGAATAGGGAAAATTCGTTTGTTGGCAATTTTCAAGTGTCTTCCATATTCACTCTGCTCACCATGCTGTGTGGTTCATCTCTTGAACTTATCTCCAATTGAAAGTTTGTGGCCTTTGACCAATGTCTCCCCCATCTGACTGCCAGACTCTGCAACTGACCGTCAGTCTGTTCTCTTCTGTGGCTGAATTGGGCTTTCGTAGACATGTGAGATCATATAACCAGTATTTGCCTTTCTGTGCCTGCCTTATTTTCTTTTTATCTATGCTGTCAAAAAGGACAGGATTGCCTTCTTTTTTAAAGCTGACTAGTATCTTTGAGACATATATACCACATTTTCTTTTCCCATCATTTGTCAGGAGGCACTTAGTTTGGTTCCATGGTGTGAATGAAGCTGCAGTGAACATCAGACTGTAGATATCTCTTTGATGTACTGATTTCAATTCCTTTGGATGTGTACCCAGTAATGGGATTGCTGGGTCATATGTTCTCAGGAGCCTGCATAATTTTTTCTGTAATGGCTGCTTTAATTTACATGCCCAATAACCATGTGCAAGCATTCTCTTTTCTCCACATTCTTGCCAAGAATTATCTTTTGTCTTTTTGATAATAGCTCTTCAAACAGGTGGGAGGTGATGTCTCATTGTGGTTTTAATTGATTTCTCTAGTGATTAGGGATGTTGAGCTTTATTTTTTTTTTCTTGTAGCTGTTAGCTGTTTGTTGTTTTTATCTTTTTAAAAATTTATTTTTATTTATTTGAAAGGCAGAGTTACAGGGAGACTGGAAGAGAGAGAGAGAGACCGAGACCGAGAGAGAGAGAGAGAGAGAGAGAGAGAGATCTTCCATCTACTGGTTTCACTCCCAGATGACTGCAATGGTCAGGGCTGTACCAGGCTAAAGCCAGGAGCCAGGAACTTCCTCAAGTTCTCCCATGTGGGTGCAAGGGCAAAAGCACTTGTGCCATTGTCAGCTGCTTTTCCAGGTACATTACCAGGGAGCTGGATTGGAAGTGGAGCAGCTGGGACTCGAACCAGCATTCATATGGGTTGTCTGCCTCCCAAGCAGGAGCTTTATCACAATTCCAGCCCTATTTGTTGCTTTTGACAAATGTCTAGTTCAGGTTCTTTGCCAATTTTTTAAAACTGGTCATTGGATTTCTTGTTATTGAGTTGAGTTCCTTATATAATGTTGGCTGTTAACTGTTTATCAGATGTGTGGCTCACAAATATTTTCTCCCATTCCACAGTTTATCTCTTCACTTTGTTGATTGTTTCCTTTGCTGTGAAAAACTGGTTTGATATAATTTCATTGATCTATTTTTGATTAGTGTCTGTGGTTTGGGGTCATGCCCGCAAAAAAATGATTAAGACCAGTATCATCGAATATTCTCTTATATTTTCTTCTAGTAGTTTTACAGTATCAAGTCTTATGCTTAAGTCTAACCTATTTTGAGTTCATTTTTTGGTATGGTATGAGATAAAGGTCTAATTTCATTCTTTTGCTTATGGGTATCCAGTTTTACCAACACTTTATTTATTTGAAAGACAGAGAGTCATAGACAGAGAGAAATCACCCGTCTGCTGGTAAACTCCCCATATGTCCACAACAGCCAGGGCTGGGCCAGGCCAAAGCCAGGAGCCAGGAACTCAGTCAGGGTCTTCCATGTGGGTAGCGGGGACCTAGCCCTCACTTGCTGCCTTCCAGGGTGATAGTTAGCAGGAAGTGGGGATAAGGAGCTGAACGAGGACTCAAATCCAGGCACTCTCTTGCATGACATAAGGGCATACCAGGTGGTTTCTTAACTTCTACACCAAATGCCCCCACCCCCGGCACTGTTTGTAGAAGAGACTGTTCTTTCTCTATTTTGTATTCTCAACATTTCTGTTCAAGATCAGTTGAACATAGATGTGTGTTCTGTACTCTTTATCATTTGGTATCTGTTTTTATGACAGCAACATGCTGCTGATTACTGTAGCTTTGTACGAGACTTCAAATCAAATAGTATGATGCCTCCAACTTTGTTCTTTTTGTTCAAAATTACTTTGGCTGTTTGAGGTCTCTTACAGTTCTTATGAATTTTTAATAGATTTATTTATGTATGTGAAAGGCAGAATTACAGAGAGGGAGGGTGGGAGGAAGAGAGAGAGAGAGAAAGAGAGCGAGGAAGCTTCCATCTGCTGGTTTGCACCAAGTGGCCCAAGGATTAGGGCTTGGCCAGGCCAAAGCCAGGAGCCAGGAACTTCTTCTGGGTCTCCCACATGAGTTCAGGAGCCCAAGGACTTGGGCCACCTTCTGCTGCTTTCTCAAGTGTGTTAGCAGAGAGCTGAATTGGAAATGGGGGTGGCCAGGACACTAACCAGCACCCATATGGGATGGTGGCCTCATGGATGGTAGCTTAACCCATTATGTCACAACACCAGCCCCCCTCCATATAAATTGTTTTTTCTATTTCTGTGAAAAATGTTGTGGGACTTTTGATACAGATTGCATTGAATCTGTAGATTGCTTTGGATAGCATGACTGTTTAACAATATTGAGTTTTCTAATCCAGGAATTTGGGATATCTTTCTTTGTGTCCTTTCCAATTTCTTTCACCATTTTGTTTTAGTTTTCAATGTAGAGATTTTTCATCTCCTGAGTTAAATTTATTTCTGAGTGTGCTATTATTTTGTAGCTATTGTATATGGAATTTTCTTAATTGCTTTTTGAATAGCTCATTGCTGATGTATAGGAAATGCTACTGATTCTTTTCTTTTTCCAAATTAAAAAAAATTATGAAAGAAAGAGAGAGAAAAGGCTATCATCCACTGGTTCACTTAGAGAGAGGGAGAGAGAAAAAGCTCTCATCTACTGGTTCATTCTGCAAAGGCCTGCAGTGGTTGGGGGCACTGGGCCAGGGCCAGGAGCCAGGAACTCAATCCAGGTCCCCATATGGGGGTCAGCAACCCAATTACTTGAGCCATCACTGCCACCTTTCAGAGTCTGCATTAACAAGAAGCTGGAATCCTCAGTGGGAGCTGGTACTGTAATGCAGGCACTCCAGGAGCAGATATGGATATCCCAAACAATGTCTCAACACTAGCTCAGATGCCTGCACTGAAATACTACTGATTTTTTGTACCTGCCTGTCTTAGTCCCTTACTAGACTAAAAGCATCAAGAAATCCAAAAAAAAAAAAGAGCTGCCTCTCCTCTGAATTGCTCCCCCCACCGATACCCAGTGTTGAAGCTCATATGAGCCATTTTAGAATGGATAAATTAGTCCTCTTTGCCTAACTAGGAGACACCACAGGACAGTCAGCAAAGTGTGGGAGTGGGTGAACAGCTTCAAGAAGGCCATCTCAACGTCATCAAGGATAGATCTGAAAATGTCCCATGCCTGTCCCTCAGCATGGGTTGTCACATGGCGATGATTGGGGGATCGCTAGGAGGACCCTGTGAGCCCAATGTATACTCTTAGCTGTCCTGTCTTTCTGGTTTTTTTCTGGCTTGAATGAAAGCAAATCACCTACCCCTGGGTGGGGCAGGGGAAGAGGGGGCATGGGACAGGGTTCTCTGGGCCTCAGCCTCCTTGTCAGGAGTGGTGCACTGGCTGGTGCAGAACATCCAACAATACAGGCAGGGCGTTCTTCATGGAGCTCCCACCCTCCAACAGGAGGACTGGAGAGCAGCATGCCTTCTACTTTGATACACAGGTCCTACAGGCACTAATAGAAGAGAGATCTGTGTGCATTGCTTGAGCCCAGGAAACCTTTTGTGAAAGAATCGTTCTGGGGCCAGACCACAGCAAGAATTCTTGGTTACTCCCAAACAGTAGGAGAGTGTGGATGACTGAAGTTGGAGGGACACAATCAGATCAATAGTTTTAGAAGCATGCTCTGGTAGCACTCCTTGAAAGAGTGGTTATGGCAGAGAAACACAAGCTAAGCATGGGACATCTTATGGTGTCAGAAAGCAAGGACAAAGTTCAGTGCTGTGGTGCAGTAGGTTAACGCCCCAGCCACAGCACGGACATCCCATGTGGGTGCAGGTCTGAGTCCTGGCTGCTCCACTTCCAGTCCATCTCCCTGCTAATGTGCCTGGGAAGGCAGCAGAAAATAACCCAAGTCCTTGGGCCCCTGCATCCACATGAAGACCCAGAAGAAGCTCCTGGCTCCTGGCTCCTGGCTTTGGATCAGCATGGCCCTGGCCATTGTAGCCATTTGGAGAGTGAACCAGCAGATGAAAGACCTCTCTCTGTGTGTCTTTACCTCTCTCTGTAACTCTGTCTTTCAAATAAATAAAATAACTCTTTAAAAAAATAAGACAAGAAAGCAAGGATGCACTCAGGTGACAGTGGAGATGTGTGAGAAGTGCATGGAACTGACCTGAACAAATTCCCAGTGGCCAAAGCTGGAATTCAAGCCATGAATTAAGTGATGATGGCATCAGGTTATAACCCAAAGAATAGAATTTGTATCCATTGAGTCCATGCTAATATAAATGTCTAATCAAATGAACAGAGGTCAAGGCACAATTCTTCCTTACAGAAAACTTCCAGTTTACAAATGTAAAAGGAGTGGGGGAAATGGAAAATTATCATTAGCACACTGACAATTATTGCCACCAGCAAGATCCACAGATCAATCCTAAAATTAATGGGTAGAAATTGGAGAAGCACGATACTTGCATGGTCTCAAAGTATTGCCCCTCAATATATGTGTTAATAACAGAAGGAAAAACAGTAAACTTGGCAATGGCCAACCCCATGGAGACACCTCCTGACTGAGGGATCACAGGTAATCTTCTGTCTTGACATAATGGACATCCCTGGAGAGGGAGGGGGGAGGGGCACTGCTTCACTTCCATGCTATTCCCCTCCCCCGGAATCCATAACCTCAGACTCAAACTGGACAACATTCTCCAAAATGCCAGCCAGCTCCCTCCAGCAGTGTCAGCTGATGGAAGTCGAGGAGAGAGTTGGGGAACTGTTGTGAATTCATGGTAGGAGACCTGGGGACCGTACAATGTGGCATCCTGGATTGGATCTTGGAACAGAACCTCAGTGGAAAAACTGCTAAGAGCCAAGTCTGTGGCTTCATTTTCTAAAAATGGTTCTGCTAAAGAAAGATATAGAATAAGGAAAAGAACGTGCTACTGTGCTTCATTCAAGCGTGTGTGTGTGTGTGTGTACACAGAAGGGTGGTGTTTGTGTAGAGACCTCCAAGGGAGATAGGCAGATGATGCATCATCTGCTCAACATCCTGGGTCATCTGAATGATACAAAGCAACCCCGCAGGGGGCTGGCGCTGTGGCGCAGTGGGTTAATGCCTTGGCCTGAACTGCTGGCATCCCATATGGGTGTCGGTTCTAGTCCCAGCTGCTTCTCTTCCAATCCAGCTCTCTGCTATGACCTGGGAAAGCAGTACAGGATGGCCCAAGTCCTTGGGCCCCTGCACCCACATGGGGGACCTGGAGGAAGCTTGGCTTCGGATCAGCACACCTCCAGCCATTGTGGCCATCTGGGGAGTGAACCAGCAGATGGAAGACCTCTCTCTGCCTCTCCTCTCTCTGTGTAACTCTTACTTTTAAATAAATAAATAAATCTTTAAAAAAATGCAACCCCACAGTGAAATGCCACTTTGCACTTACTGGGGTGCCTGGAATCAGAAAAGCCGGCAATAGGGGTTGGTGTCATGGCGCAGTGAGTTAAGCCACCTGTTGCAACACCAACACTTCATATCAGAGCACTGGTTTGAGTCCTGGCTGCTCCACTGCTGATCCAGCTCCCTGCTAGTGTGCCTGGGAAAGCAGCAGAATCTGGGCCCAAGTGCTTGGGCTCCTGCATCAGTGTGGGAGGCCCACCTGGAGTACTTCACTCCTAAAGTTGCCTGTGGTGATATTGTGCATGTAGGAGTATTTCCATTGACACTAAAACCCCTGAACTGTAGACTTTAGATGGCTGAATTGTCTGCCATGTTGCAAGGCTTTCTGAAAAATTCAGGATGCAGTGGCCACTTAACAAGGCTGTGAGGATGCAAAGCTATTGTTTGGGTTTACCACTGCAGTGGGTACTGTGCTTTTTTTCATCGGAGAAGTTTGGCTTGGAGTGGGGGTGGGGGCGGAGGTGGTGTGTTGCTGTTTGGCCTAAGCTTAAAGATGCTCGGGGCTCCCAGGAAAGGGCTGCCTCTGGCTCCCCACTCCTGCTTGCTGTGCCTTGCTGACCCTGAGAGGCAGCCCAAGTAATTGGGTTCCTGCCACCCATGTGGGAGTCTGGATTGAGTTCGTGGCTCCCAGCTTCAGCCCAACCAAGCACCAGTTAATTGTTGGGGGGCATTTGGGAAGAGAGCCTGTGGAAGGAAGGTCTCTGCCTGTCTCCTAGCTCTGCCTCTCAAAGTAATCAATTTACAAATGGTTTTTAAAAATCCAGAGAAGTTTGTCTTTGGAGGGCAGAAGAAGATAGTATCTGGAGAAATGTCACAGGATGATTTTTTAAAAGATTTATTTATTTGAAAGTCAGAGTTACGGGGCCGGTGCCATGGATCACTAGGTTAATCCTCCACCTGTGGTGCTGCAATCCCATATGGGCACCAGGTTCTAGTCCCAGTTGCTCCTCTTCCAGTCCAGCTCTCTCCTGTGACCCAGAAAGGCAGTGGAGGATGGTCCAAGTACTTGGGCCCCTGCACTCACATGGGAGACCAGGAGGAGGCACTAGGCTCCTGGCTTCAGATATGTGTAGCTCCAGCCATAGTGGCCATTTGGGGTGTGAACCAATGGAAGGAAGACCTTTCTCTCTGTCTTTCTCACTGTCTAACTCTATCTGTCAAATAAATAAATTTAAAAAAAGAGTTACACACAGAGAAAAGGAGAGGCAGAGAGACAAAGAGAGAGAGGTCTTCCATCCACTGGTTCACTCACCAATTGGCAGCAATGGCTAGAGCTGTGCTGATTTGAAGCCAGGAGCCAGGAGCTTCCTCTGGGTCTCCCAGGTAGGTACAGCAGCCCAAGGACTTGGGCCATCCTCTATTGCTTTCTCAGGCTACAGCAGAGAGCTGGATCTGAAGTGGAGCATCTGGGTCTCGAACCAGTGCCCATATGGGATGCTGACACTGCAGGTGGCGGCTTTACCCACTACACCACAGGGCTGGCCATGGGATGATTGTTTTCAAGGTGAGAGATGCCTGAGAAGTTGTGGCAAATGGCAGAGACCCCTTCACAGAGTGGAGACCCCTGTGGAGAAGGGAGGTCTGGGGCAGGGGAGCTGACCTTGGCTGGGGCAAAGGCAGCCCCCTGCAGTCATGGGAGATGAGTCAGAGAGAGGGCCTGTGGTTGGGTGGGGATGGTGGCAGGAGGCTGCTGGGGTTCCCCTCAACTTCCCCCATATGCCTCTGGGGGAAGCAGAAAGGGCTCTGAGAAGTTTGAAGAGAGTGGAGAAGGATGCAAGACAGCCACTGTCACAGAAAGCCATGGGAGCCAGGTGGGGCTGGGGTGGGCATGGGAAGCTTTCTTCTGGCACAAAAGAGAGTGAGAAGCATTGTTCAGTCCAGCACGGTGCATACAGCTGCATGTGGCTTTCCAGAGCTAAACTCAGCACTCAGTTCCTCCCTTAGCCACATTCCAGGTGCTCAGTAACCACGGGTAGCTCCTGGCCACCATATCAGCCACAGACCACACACTTCATCATCACAGAAAGTTCCATGGACAGCCCTGTTCTAGAAAAGCAATTTTCAAACTTTGTTTACCTCTTGTGGACTTAGAGATCTGTGCTGGAACTGAAGAGTTTTAAACAGCTAGTAAATTAATTTAAAAGTAACGATCAAAAGGCTCGTTACACCTCAACACATTGTATGAAAAGTGCATGTATTTTCCCGGATAGGTGTTTGGCATAGCAGTGAAGACGCTATTTGGAATGCCTGTGTCTCAAATCAGAGTGCTTGGGTTTGAGCCCTGGCTCCACTCCCAATTCTAGCTTCCTGCTAATGTTTACCCTGGAAGGCAGCAGATTCCAGTCGTGGGTCTCTGCCAACCATGTGGGAGACCTGGCTGGAGGTCCTGGTTCCTGGCTTCAACTTGGCCCAGCCCTGGCTGTTGCAGGCATTTGGGGAGTGAACCAGTAGATAGGTGATCTTTGTCTTTCAGCATTTTTGTTTCTCTGTCTTTCAAATAAATACCTATAATATAGATCTTATATAAATAAATATATACATATAGTTTCCAAAAACAAATTGAAAAAGTGAGAAGACTTTCACTACTCTTCATGTTGTTGTTGTTGCTTTTAGGATTTATTTTAGTTATTTGAATGAGTTATAGGCTGAAAGAGGTCTTCCATCTGCTGGTTCACTCCCCAGATAGCTGAAACAGCTAGAGCTGAGCCAATCTGATCCGAAGCCAGGAGCCAGGAGCTTCCTCCAGGTCTCCCACATGAGTGTAGGGACCCAAGGACTTGGGCCATCTTCTGCTTTCCCTGGTGCATTAGCAGGAAACTGGATTCAAAACGGAGAGCTGGTGCCCACATGGGATGCTGGCACTGCAGGCTGGGGCTTTAGCCCACTGCGCCACAGTGCCAGCCCCACTGCTCTTTGTTTTTGAAAATCTCTCCTATCTGACTTAGCAGAAGGTAGCTGGATTCTGGCATTTGCTTCTGAGTTCAGTTAATTGTGTTTTCACAAAACATGGCCTTTGTGCATTGGTGAGAGAATGCGAGTACCAAGGCTGATCATTTGGGTCACACTTCGGGAACCATGGTTCCAGACCAACCTTCCTCTTCGTCAGAGCCTGAATGGACTGAGCAATGGGCTGGAAGTCACAGTAGTCATGACGGATGGCAGAGTTAGGACTTAGATGCTGGGGCCTCAGTCCCCTAGGCTGGGCTAAGATGGGCTGGGTGGGCAGCTGGGCTGCAGAGCCCCTCGTGTAGGGCCCTATAAATAAACCCTTCCCCTCTCCCCACCCCAGCAGCTGCTATGTTTGTAGTTGGATCATGCTGCAGACAGGGAACTAGAGGGCTCAGGGAGGGGACATGAGGGACATGGAACCTGGAAGGCTCTAGGGGCACAGCCACAGCCTGGAAGGGCAGAGAACAGGTCTTTGTGGGCTGGGAAATACCCACACCACAGTAACCCAGGTCCCTGGAGTGCCCACAAAGAGGAAGTTGCAGGAGTATGCAGCAGACCCCTTCCCCAAGACCTCAGCCTCTCTCAGAGGGGTTATGGTGTCTCCCAGGGCCTATTGGAAGGAAGGAGATTGTCCTTGCCCTCCCTCCATGTGGGGGAGGAGACAGCTGGAATGCTTAGGGCTGCTGGGATGCCCTGGGCCAGGGATTGAGTGGCTGGGCTGCTCCCAGGCTGGAGCAGCCCTGGGAGCCTTTGCACCCCTGCCCACAAGCCCCGGGCTGCTCCTGGCTACAAAGTTGGATGTGGGTGCAGGAGTCGCTGTTTACAAGTGCACTCCTGGGTGTGACAGCCCTGGGACAGGGACAGGAGCAGATTCCAGAAGGCAGCTGGGGAGGCAAGTGGAGAGGCTGGGGCAGCTGTAACAAGTCTCTGCCTTCCACAGCTGGCTGCCCCTCCCCCAACCCTGCCCCTAGGGAAATTTAGGGGGAACAGCTGGTGAGTGAGGGCTCCTAAGGGACCTGGGGATCCATGAGGGGGCAGTGGCAGGGCACAGTCTTGCTGGCTGTTGTGTCTCTGGGCCCTGCTCCAGGCATGGACTCTTGTTTCAGGGAGGGGTCCTGCCTGTGCCCTGGCTAGGGAGGTGGGAGCTGCGGAACCCCCCTCCTTCCCTGCTGGCTGCTGAGACCCTGGAAGCTTTCATCCTCTCCTGGCTAGAAAGGGGGAGGGGCAGCGGGACCTGACCAGGCTGAACCCAGGCTGCCCAAAGGACCACCCAGCACTGAGGTCACCTCCTTGTGAATCAGGCCTTGGCTGGGGAGAGGCCCCATGGTGCTGTGGCCCAGAGAAGCCTCCAGTGCAAGGGTAGCCCAGCAGCCCTGCGCAGCCTGGCTGGGGTCCATGTTTCAGACCCAATGTGCCGGGTGCTCAGGGAGGACCCCTGGAGCTTGAGGTCTATGGAGCATGGAGACTGTGAGTAGGAGGAGTTGGGGGTCCCCAGAGAGGAAGAGGGTGCTCAGCCTGGGAGGGGCGCCCACACCCAATAGGATAGCCATGGGGCACCTGGCCTGGGACCACTGGCTCACAGCTTGGGAAGGGCCAGATTCCCACTGGGGTTGGGTCTGGAGCTCCAGGTGATGGTGTCCTTGCTGTGGGTACTCTCTAGAGGAGGACCCAGGAAGTTGTCTTTTGAGCCACCCTCTGGCCCTGCCTCTTTCCTGTGGGCCCTCTGGGGCCCAGGCTGCCTGTGTGCCCTCTGCTGGAGCAACACTGCACATGTAGGCAGGGCCAGGGCCTGAATCACTGCCTTCCCTCTGCAGGCTCCAACTGGGCACAGACACGAAGGAATCAGAGGGCCTCCCCCAATTGCAGGGTTCCACGTGTTGGGGCGCCAGCATGGGATTCCAACCTCAACACAGAACTGCTCCATGCAACATCTATGGTCCCTGCCAGGCCTCAGGGTCCAGGCCTCCCTCCCAACCTGGATGTCTTGCTATTTCTTAAAATTATTTGTTAAAACATGCTCACACTTTTTTTTTCTTTCTGGTTTTTTGTGTAGAACACAAAACTTCAGGCTCCCCCTACCCTTGTATGTGTGTATGTATGTGCGTGTGTGTGTGTAATGTCTCTCTAAATTTCTGTTTGTTTATTTGAGAGCCAGATAAAGAGGGAGGGTTCACTCCCCGATGCCCACAACAGCCAGGGTTGGACTGACCCAGGAGCTGGGAGAAGGGACTCAGTTCAGGTCTGCCACGTGAATAACAGGAACCCAGTGCCCTGAGCCATCACTGCTGCTTCCCAGGGTACAGATGAGTAGGAAGCTGCAATCAGGAGCCAGGGCTGGGACTTAAATCTAGGCACTAGGATGTGGGATGGGGGCGCCTTAACCACCAGTCCTGCCCCCCCACTCCTGCTGCTTCCCCCACTCACCCACACACACTCCCCATCTTTGTCTTGGCCCTTCTCTGGGCCATGAACCTTGTGATGCTCATCCCAGACCCTGCCCTCACCTTGCCAGCTTTCTTCCTCCCTCTGCTCCACAGCACCCCCACACCTCTCCCCAGCCACCTCCCTCCTACCCTGGGAGTTTCCATTAGGGAAATAATGTTGAAGGGTTGAGGGGAAAGTTAGTGATCAACAGGGGAAGCCTCTGTGTGGGCAGGGGTGAGGGTGCTGGCAGTGTGGAGGCCAGAGTTTAGGGTGCCAATGGTGGTGGGGAGCTGGCTGAGTGTGGGGGGATAACCTAAAGCCACTTTTGGTTTAACATATATTTGTGTGTTGGAAGGAAGATTTTTTTTTAAGATTTATTTTATTTATTTGAAAGTTACAGAGAGAGGGAGAGCCAGAGAAAGAGGTCTTCCATTCTGTTGCTTCACTCCCCAAATGGCCAGATCTGAGCCAATCTGAAGCCAGAAGCCAGGAGCTTCGTCCATGTCTCCTATGCAGGTGCAGGGGACTAAGGACTTGGGGCATCTTCTTCTGTTTTCCCAGGCCATACCAGAGAGCTGGATCAGAAGTTGAGCAGCCAGGACTCGAACCAGCACCCATATGGGATGCCGGCACTGCAGGCTCGGGCTTTAACTCACTGTGCCATAGCGCTGGCCCCAAGGAAGGAGGATATTTCTTAAGGAGGATATTTCTTCAATGGTTTATTTTCCAGGCCTCTGCATTTCTAAACACAATCACATGAACACACACTGAGTTGTGCATGACACATTTTTATGTTGTTAAAATAACAATGGACTTTCCATTGTTGTGGAGTGGTAAGTCAGCCTCGCAATGTCTCCTTCTCCAACAAGGGTTTTCTTTTTTTTAAAATTTTTTGACAGGCAGAATGGATAGTGAGAGAGAGGGAGACAGAGAGAAAGGTCTTCCTTTTTGCCATTGGTTCACCCTCCAGTGGCTGCTGCAGCCGGCACACTGCGGCCGGCACATCGTGCTGATCCGAAGCCAGGAGCCAGGTGCTTCTCCTGGTCTCCCATGGGGTGCAGGGCCCAAGCACTTGGGCCATCCTCCACTGCCTTCCCGGGCCATAGCAGAGAGCTGGCCTGGAAGAGGGGCAACCGGGATAGAATCCGGCGCCCCAACCGGGACTAGAACCTGGTGTGCTGGCCGCAGGCGGAGGATTAGCCTGTTAAGCCACGGCACCGGCCCAAGGGTTTTCAGAAGCCCCCTGTGCCGCCGTGCTCCTCACACCCAGGAAGAAATGCTCCCCCTTGTCACCTCTGGTCTCAGGCACTCCAGCTGCCACATCCGCCCATAGGGTGGGAGGCAGAGGGCAGAGAAGACTGGGCTTACCCCTGGGAGCTGAGAAGTTGGGGAGGGAGCTGCCAGGGTAGAGCAGGTGCAGCACAGGCTGAGATCCTCAGCCGCCCCTGCCAGGAGACCCCTTGCAGGTGAAGGTGTGAGGCCCCTGCAGGTGAGAGGGCCAGATGCCCAGTCCACCTGTGCATGAGCAGAGGAGGCCACACCCACTCCGCACGCTCTGGGTCTGCTGTGGCTTGTGGTCATGTGACAGGGCTCTGTGGATTGAGTTCAGGCCAGGCTTTCTGCTACACCCAGCATCTCACTTCATCCTTCTGCGACGCTCTGCACTACATATTCTAATCCGTAACTTCAGAGTCAAAGAAAGAGAAGCAGGATTCTAACCCCGACCCATCCACCTGCAAAGCTCCTGGAGCCTACATGCCTGGCCCTGGAGCGTGCGGAGCTCACCGTGCAGCCTGGATGTGCACAGGGGAGGGGGACAGCCGGGCCTCTCCAGTGTCTGAGTGATGCTATCCCGGGACTGGAGCAGCGTCTTTTGCCTCTGAGGTCTGCTCTTCACCCAAGCCAGGGCTCCCCCTTCCAAGGGAGTTAGGAGAGCCAGATGCGATGGAGAGGAAGACAGTGCACACGGCACACAGCCGTTGAGCAGGGGAGGCAGCTTCCTGCTCCTCCGTTTCCTCATGCAGGATGTAGATGTTGGCCTTTGCACCTGTGGCTTGGGGGCCGCATTCTCATCTGAACACCATTGGCTCAGGCTGGAGCTGGCTCTCTCTGCCTCACCTGGTTTTCTTTTCGCTTTTTTTTAAATGATTCATTTATTTATTGAAAGAATTACAGAGAAGCAGAGACAGAGGTCTTCCATCCACTGGTTGACTCCCCAGATGGCCACAACGGCCAGAGCTGGGCTGATCAGGAGCCAGGAGCTTCCTCCGGGTCTCGCACATGGGTGCAGGGGCCCAAGGACTTGGGCCATCTTCCACTGCTCTGGGGACCTGATCCGGCAGCGGGTTGCAAAAGAGGGACAGAGTCAGAGTCCTGGAATGGTGAGGAGTCCTGGAACGTGGGGAGTGGGACGAGCCAGAAAGCTGGTGCAGACTCCTGCATGGACCGCGGAGGCACGATTCTGAGACGTGGGTCTGCACTGCAGTCTGCAGGCGCACTGCATGGAGGGCAGGAGCGGCTCGCCACGGCTCCAAGTCCATTGGGAACCAGGGCCTGCCCTGCCTCCCTGCAGCATGGGAGGACCAGCCACTCAGCAGCTTACCCAGCCAGCAGGCGGAGCCTCACCCAGCTCCCAGAGGAAGTTGAATCCTTCTGCCCCAGGAAGAGCTTGGGCACCTCGCGCACAGGTGCAGCGGGGGCTTCAGCTCCACTGATGTCAGTGCCTCCAGTGGATCAGCTGAGCATCCATGCCACCCAGGGCGTGCGCTGGCGGTGGGGGTCCCAGGCACCGCAGGACACAGGACCTCGTCCTGTCTATAGCGCCGCCACCTGCTACAGATGCAGGCTGTCAGCACCCGAAGCAGCCTGGTAGGAAAGGGCTGGAGAGAGTGTGGCGGCCCAAAGGTTGCAAGTGCCAGAGCTGGGTTGGGGCGATGGTGGTCCTGATGGAGCCCCCAGGTCCACAGCCCACTGTCCAGGCCAGGGCCGTGTACCACTGCAAACTCCGTAGTGCATGGGTGCCATAGGTTAGCAGGCAGACTGTGACCTCGGCACCAGGCGGTAGCCCTCAGTGAACAACAGGCAATGGCGGTGGGCTGAGGGTCAGGGTGAGGATCCTGCCCCGTCCTGCCCGCCCCCGGCCTGGCCAGCTGCTGCTCTGTGACCTGGGAGCCGGGCCCCTGCAGTTCCTGCAGTTCAGCTGCGCTAAAGGAAAGTGGAATCCCGCTCATTTTCCAGTCTGGCCCAGGACACATTGAACTCAGCCCTCCTGCGAACCCCGCAGCCACAGCTCTCTAAGGTTTTTCCTTTGGTTGTTCATGGATAACTTTAATAAAGGTCATTTAAGAATAGTGTAAGGGGTCAGCGCTGTGATGTAGTGGGTTAAGCCTCCACCTGTGGTGATGGCATCCATGTAGGGGCCAGTTCAAGTCCTGGTTCTCTCTGTCTCTCCCTCTCTGCAACTCTGCCCCTGAAATAAATAAATAAATCTTTTTAAAAAAAGAAAAGTGTCAGTTTTTAAGGACTCCAAAAGTGAGGCTAAAATCAACCATTTGGACAGGATTTTTGAGTGCATATATCAACTTATATTTTTGAGTGCATAATATCAACTTATATTGTGTGCTATTTTAGTGTTTGGGGAAAATTAAAATATGATCTTTAGCATAACAGACATGTCTTATTATACACTTTTGATGGGAATGTAAACTTGCATACCATTATGGAAGAAAGTAAGAGGAATCCTCAGAAAACTGAAAATAGATCTAGCATATGACCCAGTTATCCCACTCCCAGGAATTTACCCACTGGAAATTAAATCCACATGTGAAAGTTACCTATACCCCTCATGTTTATTCCAGCTCAACTCACAATAGCTAAGATGTGGAATTAGCCCCAGATATCCATCAACTGACAACTGGATAAAGAAATTGTATGCATAGGGGATGGAATACCACCCATCCATTGAAAAAAATAAAATCTTTTCTTTTGCAACAAAATAGATGCAAGAGGAGACCATTATGCTTAGTGAAATAAAGAAGTTCATAAAACACAAATATCATCTTTCCCTGATCTGTAGTAACTAATATACAGAGTACAAAAAGTAATTCATAAGTGCATATTTATTAATCTGAGATTTAATTATTTTTATAGCCCTAGTCTATACTCCTGAAGAACAATTGTTTTTCTACTTACTATTATTGAATCCTTTATTTAATGAAACATTAAGTTTGTGATTACAAAATAAATTGAAATTATGCCATTGTGAAAATATAAAAGAAAAATAAGACAGAGGAGGGAAGCTGGGAGTGAGGGAAAAATGGTAGGGTAGGAAGTAACATTATGCTCTTAAAATTGAATATATGTGAAATGCATAAAATTGGTTCCCCTTATATAAAAATTGAAGGAAAATATCAACTTATATGTAAACAGTTGTTTGTACATTCTATTCATTATAGCTACATGGATTATTAACTGATTTGATTGTATTTAGTGCTGTCCTTATGGAGGATGTTTTATGCCTGTTCTCAGCACCTTCTGACTACTATATAATTTAGTTTCCCTTTTTTCATGTCTACTTTTCAAGAAATCATTGAAATAATTTACCGTTTATTGGGTAAAGAGTCTTGTAAGTGTCAGGTCAAATTGTTAATCGTGTCATTCAAGTCTTCCATATCCACTTTTACTTTTTCCAGTTTTTAATCAACTGGAGAGTGGGATGTTGAAATTTCCAACTATGATCATGGTTTACCTATTACTTCTTATATTTCTATTAGATGTGTTTTTTTTTGCTTTATGTAATTTGAAGCTCCATTATTAGCTACATAATGTTTGGAATAGTTATGAACTTTTGGTGAATTAGTAACCTTTATCATTATGTAAAAAAGTGAGTCACCTACACAAGACATCTCTATACACACATCCCTCATACATCTTTGAGTCACCATCATATTGCAATGAAGTCCTCCCCAACCCACTAACACATGCTATGGAATAGCTGCATCTCAAACTTACTAAAGAATTCCTGTTTTGTCAGTTCAATGGACATTAAATGAAATCTCTCACAGTCTTCCACACACCTCTCAAGTTTTCTTCTCTATCTCTATTGCTACTCCTTGTAAATCTGGTTTCCTTTCTGCCCTTCCATCTCTAAAATGTCCATTTCATCCATCATTGCACCCCTCCTAGTATTCAATCATAATCTATTTATGAATAACTTTCGATCTCCGTCTCATGCAAGATGTTCCTCATATTCAGGCTCACTTCAGGTCTACTGAAGTGTACATTTATAATGGGAAGTTACACACAAAAAATTCAAAATTCACTGTTCTTTCCACCACCTCCACTTCCCTCAACCAGTACTTCTTCTCAAGGAGCACCATCCATTTAGTGAACTAAAACAGAAAATTCAAAATTGTCCCTCAACTCCTGACTTTCCTACTGACTGCCACTTGAGTTTTATTTGAGGAGTGGAAGGGGTGACTACAGATGAAAATTCCATTTTCATCCAGTATCCTTTGCAACTAGGTTTGACCAAATATTTTTGACCAGTGAGAAAAACAAGAAGAAATGGGTGAAACTTCCAGAAAACTGTTTTTTGTATAAATGACTTAATTTCATACTTCTGTCCTTCTATGTGCTTACAAAAAAGATAGCGAGAGTTTCATGACTACCCCAGACCATTAAATAACACTGAGGACAGAAGATACAGCTTAAAACAGCTTACAGCTATTTGAGGTATTACATTTTTTTTCATTTTGCTTGTATTTTTAAATATTTATTCAAGAGTGAGAGAGAGAAAAAGAGAAAGAGAGACAATGTTCCTATTCACTGATTCATTCCCTAAATGTGCATAACAGCTAGGACTGAGATCAAAGAGAGGATCTAGGAATTCAACCCAGGTCTCCCTTGTGGGTGCCAATGACCCATCTTGAACCATTATTTTGCCTCCAGAGTCTGCATTGGCAAGAAGCGGGGATCACAAGCCAGGGCCAAAAATCAAATACTGGCATTCTGTGATAGGATGTGGGTATCTTAAACACTGGCCAATTTCCAGTTCTGCTTGTCCTTTTTAAAGATATAACAATAAATATAAACTGTTTCCAAAATGAGAAAAAAATATTGTTCTCAAGAAGTCCTGCAAATCTGATCATGGTCATTTTGTATTTTAAATTGTCAACAGACACTGTGTCCTCTGGGAAGCCTTTTCTCATTCCACCAAGGCAGGACATGCTCCAGACATACTCCAAAGGAATCACCAATTTCCTCACTGTACTATCAAGTGCCTGCTTTCTTAACAGTACTTTACACTAGACCATCTGCTCATGGAGTGCACACTCATGACTTCCCTAGTACCTGGCATGTTTCATAGTCTGTAATGTGAAATGAACTAATGAATGATGGCACTATAAAACCAGAAACACCAATGTCTTTCTTCAGCATCCAGGAGATGTAAAAGAGTGCACATCCTTGAAATCTAAATGTGAGTCTCCAATACTTAGTTATTGTCAGGACTGTATCATTTCTTAGCAATTGTTCAGGCTACAAAGAGGCACATCAACTCCTTCCAAGGTGGTTAAGCCCCTAAGAAATGATATTATGCAATAAGGAGTAACCCACTTGAAAATAAACTGGTGCTTACCCTCAGAGGATAATTTAAAATAGTATTCAAAAAGTGAGAGAATCATACACTCCTTACATTTTCATCAGGTGCCTGCCATATGCCAAAGAGTCAATTGAACTCCAGTTGTACATTTTCTCTGAAGATACCTGCCTCTTCAAATACTGGCATACATATTCAAGAAGCCACACAATGGACCATCTATTCTAATAGCACACATTTCTTTGACAGGAGTTACTTGACGTGATTGCTAAATAGGAGAATATTGATATAACAAGTAAATTATGGTAATTCATATGAATTTTTCCCTAAATTGTCAGTATTTTGAAGCAATCATAGGCAAGCAAAATCACAAGGAATGAGAAAGATTTAATGGATGAAAACGGAACAAAGCTATAAATGTACCCAGGTGTTTTTCACTATCGTGAGTGGTGCCTAATTTATTGATTCTTCACTATGCTCTCCAGGGTATTAAGCTGCATGGCAGAACTTCAAGAACAGGTGAAGAAACCACAACAGCATTTCTGTCTAGTTTGGTGCATCTGTTGAGTTCTGTGCACAGGGCAGTGTATTCCAGCCAACACAGATGCAAATGTGAAATGAAAAACAAGCAAGCTCACTGGTAAGGAAGCTGCTGAGACCAGGAAGTGGACAAAGGGTTATTTTCCAGGATCCATAACTAAATAGAAACAGTGATACTAACTTTAGAACCATTACTGTTAGAACTGCCCATGTATCAGAAGCTTCCACCCTTGTGTCTCTGACATCTGCCACACTGCTCAGCCCAAACCTACACAGTAAGGGAGCATGCTGGGCACACGCCCCTCATCCAGGCCCATCCAGTGGGGATGTCCAACGGGGATGTGTGCATTCTTTGACAGCCGAGGAATCTCACCGATGTTTGTGAACTTACCCTGGGCCACAAAACTCCTGCCCGGAAGACCTGGGTTTGATCTCAGGTATCTGAACTCCAAAGTATGCCTTGGCACCTGGTGTGGTGCTGACAGTGTAGCTCAGGAACACCTTCTTGTGTGTGGCCATCCACACCACCCTGTGATGCTCCCTGTGAGTTACTCATGGCTTCCACTAGCCTTGCATTAACTCGGTCTGCTAGGAACAGCTGCTCCTGGATTTCCTTTCTTTGCTCAGGCAGCAGCACTCTGTCCAGGTACAATCCACCATGGCTGCGACTGGGAAAACAGGAGGCCTTGGACATTCTGACTGGGGAGCTCCCCTGATGCGAGGGACACAGGCAAAGCCTCCAATAGTAGGGACAACAGCCCTAATGGGGGGGAGTGAGGGGGTGCATTCACCCACGCCTGCACTGTGCACTCAGAACCCAGGGGCTGAGCACAGCAGGGGTTGGTCTCCAGGGTTCCAGCTTCTCAGCCTCCTGATTGTGCAGGGAGGGGTGGACCTGGCCTGGAGCAGTCTGGGCATCCAACAGTACTGAGAACTTACATGTGTGGCACTTGCTAAGCTGCTCCAACACACTCTCGTCAGAAACCTCAGAGAAATCACTTCTGGTGAACCACTGTGGAAGCCAGTGTTCTGAAGCCCATCTTTCACTTCCTCAACATCCTCAGGCCTGCAGGTGCCAGAGCTGTGATTTTAACTGTGAGAGGGCTGCATGAGGCCATCTCCTCCCCACCCCGGCACGGGTTTGCTCTGAGGGGCAGGAGGATTCACAAATATGTACTCACAGCCACAGCTGTGTGTTTCTGAAAACCTGATAATGCCAGAAAAACTGCAATACCAGTAGCTTATTCCCTTTGAGGCTTCCCTTCCTCATATTCCCAGGGCTGGGAGGAGCTGGCCACTGTGGGGATGGACAGCCAGGGCTCTGCGCATGGCAAAAGGCTGCCTTGGCCTGTGGTGTGTCACGTGGCTAGAAGCCACTGCTGCAATGGCATGAATGGCTTTGAGTGTCCTGCCCCTCTCAGTGGCTCAGAGCCTAAGGCATGGCTGCAGACATGACCAGGACCCACCATTCAGCAGGTAGCGTGTGCGTGACACATGCGGGATAGCAGTGAGAAACCTGTTCTGTTCCTTTATCAGCGACGATATCACAAGGCAGAGGGTGCAGGAAAACAACATCAGGTAGTTGAAAAGTAGATGCACTGTGCCGTTTTCCTGACCTGTCTGAGGCAGTTACAGCAGTGGCGGCCACTTGCTTGTGGCTGGCTTAGGGACAGAGGATGCAAATTCACCCAAAGGGATCCTAGGGTTTCTGAGTATCCTTGACATTTATCTTAAAGTTATTTTTCCTTTATTTGAATGAGTCACACACACACACACACACACACACACGAGGAGGGAGATTGCTGCCATCTGCTGGCTCACTCCCCAAATACCCAAAAAAAGCTGCAGCTGAGCCTGGTTTAAGTCAGAAACCCAGAACTCCATCTGCTTCTTGTGTGTGGGTTGTGGGGTCCCAAGTACTTGTGCCATCATCTGCTACTTCCCAAATATGCATTCGCAGGGAGCTAGATTAGGGAGAAGAGCCAGGACTCCTACCCAGGCACTCTGAGATGGATGTGGGCTTCCTAATGGGTGTCTTAGCCCTGTGTCAAACATATGCTTCTCCTCCTTTGTCTTTTTAAAATTTATTTGAAAGGTAGAGACACACAGAGAGAAGCAGAGATAGATAGCTTCCATCTACTGGTTCACTCTCCAATCGCCTGCAATGACCAAAGCTAGAATTCAGGAGCTTCCTCCTGTCTCCCATGTGGGCGAGAGGCCCAAGTACTTGGGCCATCTTCCAATGTTTTTCCAGGAGCATTAACAGGGAGCTGGATCAGAAGTGGAACAGCCAGACTGGAATGCTGGAAGCCAACTCTGTAGGTGGAGGCTTAACTTTCTATGCCACAGTGCTGGCTCCTCCTCTCCCATCTTAAAATGGGTCTTAAGGAAGGAACAACATCATGTCTAGCCCTAAGAGTTTTATGTGAAAATAGAACACTCAGAGATGCTGCCACCAACTTGTGTCCCCAAGTGAACAAAAGCCTGAAGTGAAGGGAACCCAGTCTTCAGTGGTGTTGCCAGGCCACGTGGCACCTGATACTGGGACAGTCCCACTATGTGTTGGGAAAAACACCTGGGTCTTCTGTTAAATTCAGTGAAAATGTTCTCTTGGGGACAAGAGCAGACAGTAGTGCAGCCTGTGCTGCTGCCTCCAGCATGGCAGCCACAATGTACACCTGCTCCCCTCTGCTTTCCCCAGACCCACAATCCAGGCACCCAACACGTCACTCGGAGTGGACCTGCTCCAGAGAACTCTGTTTGCTACCCCTGCCCCAGGGCAGAAACACAAACACTCATTTTGTTAGTAACCTCCCAATGGCATTTTCCTGGTAACTAGAAAATGTGTCTGTGCAATCAGCCATTGCAGTAGCCTGGCCTAGGCCCTCCATCAGGTTCTCTCTGCACCAAGGGCAAAGCAAGGTCTGTGTCTTGCTTAGAAGAGCAGCCACACACACCAGTCTTCATTTGAATATAGTGGAGCAAAACACTTTTATTAATCTGACATACTCAGAGCATCTTTGCAACTGTCTTGTGACTGTGAGTCACTTGGCACATGACTGTACATACTTCCACATGGTTGGGACACATGCTGCATGGCCATATCAGGTATATGGGAAATTAAGTGTGGTCTTGGGGCTGGCACTGTGGTGCAGTGGGTTAAAGCCCTGGCCTGAAGCACTGGCATTCCATATGGGTGCCGGTTCTAGTCCCAGCTGCTCCTCTTCTGATCCAGCTCTCTGTTGTGGCCTGAGAAGGCAGTGGAAGATGGCCCAAGTCCCTGGGCCCCTGCACCCACATGGGAGACCTGGAAGAAGCTCCTGGCTCCTGGCCTTGGATCACTGCAGCTCGGCTGTTGCGGCCATCCAGGAAGTGAGCGAACCAGTGGCTGAAAGACCACTTTCTCTGTCTCTACCTCTCTCTATAACTTTGTCTTTAAAAAAATAAGTGTGGTCAAATAAATTTGGCAATCAGAAATCAAGACAGGAAGGTGAGCTCAGCACAGGGCCAGCAGGACACAGGATGGAAGCCCCAGAAACAGAATGTACTGGGATTAACACAGGCAGCACATGTCCATGGAAGAGCGGGGTACTTAGGGTATACGTGACACATGTATATGGAGCAGTAGGGTACCTAGACATACATGACACTTGTACATGGGACAGTGGGGTACCTTGGATAGACATGGCGCATGTACAGGGGACGATGAGGTAATCAGTACATACATGCAAGGAAAACTCAGCATTAGAAACAGAAGAGAAAGAAAGGAAGAAACCCAAACACCAGAGCCAAGGACATGGCCTTGCCAAGATCTCAATGCCAAAGACAGAAACTTCCAGAAAGGACAGGCTCGTGTAGGTCTTGAGTGCAAGGAGTGAGCACACCTCAACAATGAGCACTCTTGTTCTCTGAACTGAGGTTTGGAGTGGACTGAGGACAACACATCCATGGTGACAGTGGTGGCAATAAAATCCAGCCAAGCTGCTGGGCTTGGTGCAGGCCAGGGAAAATCAGGGGCCAGGAAAGGTATTCCCACTTGGGCATTGGAAGGGGACCACTGTGTAGCTCCCAGCTTGTTTGTTCTGAAAGACCACTGTGTACGGGAAGAAGGCCCCTGGCCTGTGGGCACAAGGGCAGTGAGAAGGCCCCTGTGGATTGACAGAGACAGCAACATCTGTTCTCCCTCTGGATCAGGTCGTGGCAACCCCACTCCCAGGATGCTCAATCCCAGAGGTCCAGCTCTAGGTGTCTGGAGGCCTAGTACTGCTCAGGGCTAATAAAGAGTCTGGTGGATGTTGAGCTAGTGCCCAGGGTGGCCACGGCCTGATCTGCAGCTCATGTGGACCCATAGTGCCTTGGCTACCACACAGGCCTCTCATGAGGACCCCAAAGGGTGTATCAGCAGAAGGCAGCAAAATCAGTAGCAAGCAGTTTTCTGAATATATATTAACTTTTTCTCACAATAGATAAATAAACAGTTGAATATAACTTTATATTTAATTTCAAAAATGGCTGTAATTCTCAACTGGCTCTCAAAATTGTCAGGACATCAACAATCCTCTCTGATTCGCCCACTGTCATGCAGCCCAGCCACCACTGGCCTCAGGTGACTCCCGCCCCTTCACCTTTACCTGAAGGCTCTCAGGTACTCTGCACACCTGTGCTAAGGCAGGCCATTGGCCTGAGCCCTGAGTGTAAGCTGAGGGCACAGGGCTACCTCCTGTCTCTGGGTCCTGGGCACTCCTGCTTTATGGGTGATGGGGAGATGTGAGGAAGGCGCCCAGGCTTCAGCACCAGGTGGGACCCACTGCAGACCTGAACAGTGCTGTCTTGAGACCTGAAACTGCCTGGGGACTTCTTGGCTATGAGTAGCCATTCTGGGCCCTTCTCAGATCCCACCCCTCACCATGGGCATGAACCTGCACCTTATCCAGGTCCAAGGGCTCAGCAAGTCTTGGTCTCACTTGTGTATGGCAACAGAAAGAAGAAGGGAAAGTGAGTTCTGGTGGACTGCCTGGAGGAGGTGTGTTTGTCAGTGGGGGAGAGCTGGTCACAGAAACCATGCTTCTCTGCTCTGCCTTCCCACTGCCCAGATCTCCATGGGTCCTGTGTGGTTTGAAGACACTTTCCACAAACCATGCCCAGCTTCAGCCAAGAGCCGAGAGCACCCTTGCCACATAGCTGTCAGGGCCTGTATTCCAGCTGGCTTCTCCAGGATGGAAGGCAAGAGCAGATCAGGGTGCCTGCGAGGACAATTTCACTCTATCACAAACTCTCAGCATCAGGAAGGAGCTGGCTGGGCTCTGGAGGGGGCCTCGCAGCTCTGCCTGCTCCTGGGCTGGGCTTGGAGAGGGGCACCTTGGAAGAGCAGTCACATGGAGGGGCAGAGCCATTCCTAGAACACCTCTGCATGTCCACCAAGGGCAGGAGGCATGGGCCCTGCTGCCTGCATCCCCCAGACTATGAGGGAGCTCTGCTCCAGGCTCATCCTTGCTGGGGAAAGTACATGGTCCCCCTCCCAGCACACTGAGTGTGACACTCCCCCTGGCTGCCTGACACATGACCAGCATGTCCCTCCTCCACAGGCTGGCTGCCATCTCTGTGGATCATTGGCCTTGGAGCTGGCAGTGTATGGCCAGGCATGTATTGCACTAGGAAGTAGGTGGAGTCTGCATATTAAGCAGAAAACCTGGAGCCCTGGATTCTGGTTTGGTGATGGAGGGCATTGGAAAGGGTCCTGTGTTGCACACTGAGTGTGACCACAGGGTTGGGAGGGTCAACACAGTACCCATATCCCCTCGCTGGGAATTCCCCGGGGTCTCGATCCACCACCCCCACCCCAGCCATCACATTTTTTTCCCACTCCCCACTGTCTCCATCTCTGCAGACCAGCCATAGCATGGATTGTCAATGCAAACCATAACTCTTCTTTTTGTGAGATCTAAAAATGAACATTTGCCAATGTGGACAGGACTGCTGAGGACTAGGTTCTGGGTGGCCAGGGCCTGGTGATGCTGGTTTCAGGAAGATGCGGGAGCAGCGAGGGAGGGGAGTTTTCTCTGTTCCAGTGCTATGGACATAGTCTTCTAACCACATGCATTAGCACTGTGGGACAGTTTCCTGGACAAGCAGGTGAACCTTGGAGTAGTACTGACATGAGATGGAGTTCAGGCTCCTGGGGAGTCTGCAGACAACTTGCGAACCACATTCACAGGCAGTTCTGAGGGCTTCTGTTTATAGCTAAACTCGCCGAGTGCTTGTCGGGATGAATCTAGAATCAGAGAGAGAGTAGCAGATGGAACTACCTCATGGAAACCTATTGGAGTCCTGCAGAAGGATACATCCCCAGGCTTCCTGCACAGATGGGGAAAGCAAGGATCAGAGATGTCAGTGACTTCATTCTCCCAGCAAGACATGGGTCTCACCATGCTTGGGGGTAGAACCCCAAACCCCTCGATCTCATCTCTCTGTCAGGACTCTGAGAGGTCACCCAGGCAGCAGTACTGCAGGTAACTGGGCTGCTTAAGACTGATTGCTGCTGTCTCCCCAATAACACCACCTGGAGAAAACTCAGGGACCATCAGGGGCCTGGGGGGCCACTATGGTTGATTCCAAGAGCAGTGGGGAAGGTTTCACTGACAGCAGAGGAGCAGGTGTGTGCAGCTGTCCCCTAGCTGTGCATCTCTGCGCAGCCTCTCATGTTTTCTCACTGCAGGTCAGACGAGGTGCTGGCTGCATATCAGCTGCCCAGGGCCACACTGACCCAGGAACAGCCACTCACTGACCTCAGGCCTAACCATAATCCCCTGCTAAACCGAAAATGAGCCAGGAAGGTCACACTGCATGCTTAGGGAACTCTCTGAGTGCTCAGACAATTGAGTTGGTGGACAATGCAAGAAAGGCAGAGAAAAGGGGGCCAAAATTCATTGGGACCCTGTACTGCCCAGAGAGAACAGACCTGGCCTTGGTCATCTGAGGACTTGGTCAGGTAACAAGAAGGCCAGCCTCAGAAAGCAGGCTTCTGCTGGCTATCACCTGCTGATGCAACCCTGCACACGGATGTGGTTTTGGGTAGCAATGTCCTGCAGCTTGGGAGACCTTGTGGGAGAAGGCAGAGCTGCATGCCACAGAAGACTGGGGACAGTGGCTCCATGGACTTACCTGGTTCTGTCTGCGAGGCGGGGGAGACCCACAGCCCACCCTGCAAGGCTGGATTTGGCTTAGACAAGTCTGTGTTACTCTCTTAAGAAGACAGATCCAGGTGGCTGTGTGAGGAATGAGCACAGAGAGGGAGCAACAGGCAGGCGCTTTCTTGGGTCCCTTCACTGCAGCCTCTGATCAGCAATGACAGGAGGAGGGGGAGTGAAAGGTTGGTTTCTTAAGCTGCTCTGTTGCTGTCTTGATAGATTCTGTACAGTCTTAACAGGTGGCCCTCTGTCCTGTCATCTTCTAAGTTTTTGGTTTCAATTTCCTGATGTTCTGCTCCAGGGAGCCTCACTCCCTCGCCCCCAATCTTCTCCCCTCTCCTCCAGGCCTGCATTAGGGAGGGAGGTGACTGGTGTTTCCTAGTGGTGAAAGAGGATTCCCATGGGGTCTGGGTATCTGCAGGGGCCTGAAGAAAGGGGTGGGCCTCTGTGACAGTGTGGGTGGAAGCAGAGGCCCTGGCTGTAACCAAGTTACACTAAGCAGAAAGGGTCACCTCCAAAGGCTTAGAGCGGACTAAGGTTTTTTAAAAAAGATTTGCTTTATTTATTTGAAAAACAGAGTCACAGTTATTTAAAAGATAGATAGAGGTGCAGCCCGAGAGAGACATCTTTCATCTTTTGGTTCATTCCCCAAATGACTGCAATGCCTGGAGCTGGACAGATCCAGAACCAGGAGCCAGGAGCTTCCTCAGGGTGTCCCACACAGGTGCAGGGGCCCAAGGACTTGGGCCGTCTTCCACTGCTTTCCCTGGCCACAGCAGAGAGCTGGATTGGAAGAGGAGTGGCTGGTCTTACACCAGCACCCATATGGGATGCCAGCACTGTAGGCGGCAGCTTTACCTGCTACACCACAGTGCCAGTCCCAGGACTAAGGTTTAAACAGCAGCTCTCCACACATACCCCCTACTGCCGTTCATTCTGCAAGTGGCATAGGGAGCTTCAGATTCGACATTGTGCACACAAACCAGATCTGGCACTAGGAGTCATGTGATCCAGGCAGACTCCAGAGGTAAGCAGAGCAGCTGGGGACTGAGCAGAGATGCTGTCTGCTCCTGTCTGTCCCCTGGGGGCTGTGGCTGCACAGAGATGGGAGCACAGCGATGGGGGTGCCAGCCCAGAGGAAGCTACAGGGACAGGATGTGTCTGATTGACACTGGTTGAGAGGCTACAGGTGACTTTCACCAGAACAAGGTTGGGTGGGGGCTGGGTGCCATTCTGTATTTCCACATGGCTCTGGGTGTGAGCTTCTCCCATCTACACCACAGCCTCTGGCCCAGAGCTGGCTTGGGTATCCAGGCTTTTGGGAGGGGCACTCAGCTTTGTGAGGCAGCTTCCTTCCCTGACTGCCCTCTGGTGAGACCCTGGCTGCAGTGAGATCGGGAAATCAAGGCAGGCCTCTCAATGATCTGATTTTCCAGCTAATTAGAGAGAGAGAGAGAGAGAGATTATCTTTCATCTACTGGCTTAACCTCCAAATGCCTACAACAGCCAGAGCTGAGCAGGTGGAAGCAAGGAGCCTCTTGATTTACCACTCTGTGGCAAGAACCCAAGTACCCAAGCCATGGCATGCTGCCTCCAAGGCTGTGCACAAGAGCAGAAAGCTGGAGTCAAAATCAGGGCCAGGACCCAAACTCAGACTCCAGCATGGGATGTGGGTCTCCCAAGTGGTATCCCAAGGGCCATGCCAAATGCCCACCATGAGGAAGAGATATTGAAAACAGTAAGAAAAACAACCCTCATGGCTTACTCAGGTACAACCATACATGAATGATTGCTGACTTCTCAGATACAATGTTAGGGCATCTTCTAAGGGTAGAAAGAAGCTACCCTGGGGGATATGACTCCAGATTCAATGGAACTATCCTCAAATATGAGGCAAACACAAAACATTTCTCTGAAAAGATTTCTAAAGCAATTAGCAGAATACTTGCACTATAAGAGGAACTTCTCCCATTTTAAATGAATACTACAAGATATTTGGATGTACAGGCAAGAATTGGGATCATGAAAGTGGTAAATATGTGTTTGGGTAGATAAAAGGAAATATGCATTTGCTTATTAATTCCTTTTTAAGTATTATTTATTGAAAGGCAGAGTTAAAGAAAGGGATATACAAAGAGAAGAAACCTTATATCCACTGGTTTACTTTGGTCCAGACCAAAATCAGGAGCCAGAACCTGCATCTGGGTCTTCCTTGTGAGGGTCAGGGCCAAGGCATTTGGGCCATCTTCTACTGCTCTCCCAGATGCATGAGCAGGGAGCTGGAATGCAAGTGGAGTCCGCTGAACTTGAATGTGTACCCATGAGGGAGACTCAGAGGAAGCTCCTAGCTTCTGGCTTTGGATCAGTGCAGCTCAGGCCATTGCAGCCACTTGGGGAGTGAACCAGCATATGGAAGACCTCTCTCTCTCTCTCTCTACCTCTCTCTACCTCTAACTCTACCTCTAACTCTCTCTCTCTCTCTCTCTCTCTCTCTCTCTCTCTCTCTCTCTCTCTCTCTCTCCCCCTCTGCCTCTTTGTAACTCTGCCTTTCAAATAAATAAATAAACCTTTAAAGAAAAAAAAAACAACTAGGGATGCCTTGCCACACCCAGCAAATTAGTCCCCCAAATTATATTTGAAATAGCAACATAGTAAGGATGCATTAGTGACTAAAACCAATTAAATTCAATCAGTTGTAATTATCACTCACACTTGATCTTAGCCAAAAGGCTGAGAAGCGATCCGTGAATCACCCACATTGTCACTAATGTGCTCTGGAGACTTTGCAGATACAAGTTGATGTGTGTATACTCATACTTTTAAACTTCAATTAATTAAATTATTTGATTAGAATGATTTAATAAATTACTAAAATTAAATAAAATTTTATTTTAAATTAACTAAATTTAATGATAGTCATCACCTGTTAATTCAATAGCCAAACTAGTGCAAGTGTTGAAAAAATATTAGGTGTCATGAAAGGCTGCCAAGGAACTGAAAAATGAACAATGATCACTGTGGAATTAATTTAGCAGATAATGATAAAAAGGTCAAAAAAGCCTTCATCAATTTTTTTTTTCTGCAGGAATGAATTTGTGATTTATGGAATAGTATTTTCCTATCTGTCACATCTTAAGAATTAATTTTGACTAAAATTAGTTTTTTGTTTTATTAAAGATTTATTTTATTTACTTGAGAGGTACAGTTAGAGACAGTGTGAGGGAGAGACAGAGAGAAAGCTGTTCCTTCTGTTGGTTCACTCCTCAGATGGCTGCAACATCTGGAGCTGCACTGTTCTGAAGCCAGGAGCCAGGTGCTTCTTCCTGGTCTCTCATGTGGGTGCAGGGGCCCAAGCACTTGGGCCATCTTCTACTGCTTTCCCAGGCCATAGCAGAGAGCTGGATTGGAAGAGGGGCAGCTGGGACTAGAACTGGCACTCATATGGGTTGCCAGCACTACAGGCAGAGGATTAACCTAGTGCACCATGCAGCTGGCCCCTATGAACATTAGTTTAAAATGTGCAAGACCTTTAGAAAAACATGTCTCATGCTGACTGGTCTGTATTACTAGAGGTTTAACTTTTAGTTCTCATTCTTCATTGCTTATCTTTAGTACATGTGAACATTGAATATCATAATACTCTTAGGTGATTAATCATTTTTCTACTTTGTATCAGTTTTTTTAAAAGAGAAAGCGTGTAGGTTTTTATTTAAAGGTTTTATTTATTTATTTGAAAGGTAGAGTTTCAGGCAGAGAGAGGGAGAATAGAGAGAAAAGTCTGACATCTGCTGGTTCACTCCCCAGTTAGCCACAAAGGCAGGAGCCAGGCTGATCCAAAGCCAGGATTTCTTCTGGGTCTCCCATGTGTGCGCAGGGCTCCAAGCACTTGGGTCATCTTCCACTGCTTTCCCAGGCCATACGCTGAGAGCTGAATCAGAAGAGGAGCAGCTAGGACATGAACCAGCATCCATACGGGATGCTGATGCCACAGGCAGAGACTTAGCCCACTAAACCACAGTGCCAGCCCCTCATCAGTTTTAATGAATATTCCATAATATGGATTGTGTTAATTTTATCTGTACACAATCACCAGATATTTCTATTCTAGTTTGTGTAAATGTAAACAAATGTTTGTGTGACTGTGTGTGTTCCCAGATTGTGCAGTGATAATGAAATTATTACTATGAGGAACCCTTGCTCTCATTTTAAACACTAAGTCCCTATGGATCTGGTTGCCTGTGCAGCAGAGCCCTGGGCCCCTTACTAATGTGGTGGACTAAACTTTTTCTCCCCAATGTTTATATCTTAAATCCCTGAGCTCCTGTGTGACTCTATTTTGAGACAGGGACTTTAACAAGGTTATTGAAGTCAAACATTATCAAAAGGGAGAGGCCATAATCCAAGCTGGCAGGTATCCTTCCAAGGAGAGGCACCAGTGTGGATAGAAGAAATGCCATGTGAGGACACAGCAAGATGGTGGCCACCTGGAAGCCTGGGGGAGAATTCCCAGGAGAAATAAATCCTGCTATCACTTCCATGTGGGACTTCCAACCTCCAGAGCTATGAGTAATAAGTCACTATCACTTAAACCACCCTATAAGTGGTATTTTATTATAGGAACCATGACAAATAAGTACACTCTCCTCTCTGTCTACTTTTCCTGCAGATAGCTAGAAGGTCCATGCTATGATGTAACAGCAATACAGATATTAAAACTGTGACTTCAGATGTCATTGCACTTAGACCAGGAAAAGAGAGAAAAAAGAAAAGAAGCCAAGAATAAATTAAAAAATTATAAAAATCTAGACATAGAAGAAAAATAAAGTGAATGAATGTATTAATTTTTGAAAACTCCATAATCTGATAGAATTGGAAGTCTAAAATTTACTTAAAAGTGGTATCATTAAAAGCTATTTAAGGTATACAAATTTCATGTATTTCATTTAGATAGATTTAAGAACATAGTGATGTTTCCCACTGTAGCCTCCCCCCTGCCCACACATTCTCATCCTTCTTCCTCTTCCCTCTGCCATTTCCACTCACTTTTTTACAAAGATCTCTTTTCAGTTTATTTTATATTCATAAGATTCATTCTACACTAGGTAAAGAGTTCAACAAATAGTATGAAAAAAAAAAACACTTTTCCTCAATAGTAGAGACAAGGGCTGTAAATGTTCCTGAAATCTTAAAATGTCAATTTCACTCCTTATGCATTACATTTTAGGTACTCTATTAGTAACCAGAGGTCAGGGGAAACATATGGCATCTGTCTTTTAGGGACATTATGCTTATTTCACTAAGCATAATTGTTTCTAGTTGCATCAATTTTGTTGAAAAAGACAGGAGTTTATTTTTTTAACCATTGAATAGTATTCCATAGTGTATATATACCATCATATTTTTTATCCAGTCTTCAGCTGATGAACATCAGAGTTGACCAAAGCTGGAGGAAAAACAATACCACTTTCAAGACATATTACAGGGCAGTTAAAATCAATGCAGCCTAGTACTGGCCAAAAAAAAAAATAGATGTGTAGACCAATGGACCAGAATAGAAACTCCAGAAATCAATCCATGCACACATCTATAGCCAACTTATCTTTGACAAAGGAGCTAAAACCAACCCCTGGAGTAAGGGCAGTCTTGTCAACTGCCCCTACTCCCACCCCCACCCCTAGCCCTCCTAAGATAAAAAAGGCTGGGCAGCTTGTGTCTGGGGCCTCCTGCCATGTGTTCCACCAATGTGCAGGCCTACAGTTGGTCACCCACCTCTGTGGATTTATTTTCTCTGAATAAATTCAGTCTGGCTGTAAATTCATATTCTGCCGCCTCTCTGTTCTGTGCCTCTTTTCCTAACACAGGGTGTGGAAGCACAAGCAGGAAAATATGAGATTTCACATAAACCAGAGCCTGGAGAAAATTCATACACTTTAATGAATGTGTTAGAATTGAAGACAGAAAACCAATCATTTTGGTTCATTCCTAAGAATATATGCACCATAAAAATATATAAAAAAGAAAAAAGATAACAGTAGGCATAGATGAAATACATACAAAAAAACAGTTCCTAAAACAATAAAACTAATAAAGACTACCAAAAGTAATCAATGAAAGAGAAAAATAACAAAATCAACCTCAGGAATCAAAATGAAATCATTATTTACTGAGTTTGTAGATCTTAGCAAGATATGAATTTTCTGAAATATTTAAGAGTAACTTTTTAAAACAGACATAAAGAAATCCACTGAATTTTGAAAGTCATTTTATCAAAACATAAATTTAATATAAAAATAGGAAACATATAAATGAAATATATTTAATTGATATTTGAAAAACCTTAGCAACCAAAAAAATTATTTTATTATAAAGATTTTACTTGTTTTAGGATTTATTTATTTCAAAGAGTTATACAGAGAGAGGAGAGGCAGAGGCAGAGAGAGAGAGAAGTCTTCCATCTGCTGGTACACTCGCCAATTGGCTGCAATGGCTGGAGTTGCACCAATCCAAAGCCAGGAGCCAGGAACTTCTTCCAGGTCTGCCACGTGGGGGGGACTTCTGCTTTCCCAGGCCATAGCAGAGAGCTGGATGGAAGTGGAGTAGCCAGGTCTTGAACCAGCGGCCATATAGGATGCCAGCACTGCAGGCAGCGGCTTTACCCACTATGCCACAGCACCAGCCCCCAAAATATTTTATAAGCAAAATTTTAGGCCTAGATTTAATGAACATTCTAAATTTTTAAAGATGGAAAAAATTTCAAAAATCTGCAGATTCACATAAAGTGAAATTAAACACAGTAGTCTGAATTCTTTTTTGAAAACAAAATTAATGATCCAGACCATGACATAAAATAAAAGGTATTTAAGGAGCATCTGTTCCATAAACAGATGTACAGGGGCTAGCAATGTGGTGTAGTAGTCTAACCCCTCCATCGGTAGCACTGGTCCATGTCTGGGCTGCTCCTCTTCAACCCAGCTCTCTTCTATGGCCTGGAAAAGCAGTAGAAGATAGCCTAAGTGCTTGGAATGCTGCACCCACCTGGGAGACCTGGAGAAAGCTCCTGGCTCCTGGATTTGGATCTGTTTAGCTCGGGCCTTTGTAGCCATTTGGGGAGTGAACCAGTGGATGGAAGAATTCTCTTTCTGTCTCTCCCTCTCTCTGTAACTCTCTCAAATAAATAAAAATTTTAAAAAAGTATAAATAAGTAAAATATTACATCAATTAAACCACATATGAAAGTATAATAGACTAATTACAAAGTGAATACACTATAAGATACTATTAAAAAGTAAAAATAAAAAGTAACACTAAAATAAATTATATAAATAATTATCCATGTGGGTGAAAAATACAAGAAATTCTATATGATTACTTAATTAAATGTAAAACAGTATTCAATAAAATTCAGCATCTAGAAATCATCAAGCAAGTGACAGCATAATAGTAAAAATAGTACATTGCTTATTCCAGTTAAGGCTGTGTACGATTATCCTGTAACAGTATAATTAACACAGAGCCTTCAGACCTTTTTCATGGGAGGAGGCCACCGCTCATTCTCTCCCCAACAATTATACTGGAGATGCAGTGAGGAAAACAAAACACAAAGAAAATATTAGATATGAGGAACATTTTTTGAGAAGCTAAATTGTCTGGCCATTGCGGATGGAACCATCGGATGGAAGACTCTGTCTCTGTCTCTGTCTCTGTGTCTATGTCTCTGTGTGTGTGTAACTCTGCCTTTCAAAAAATAAGTCTTAATAAAAAAGAAACACATAGGAAACAATTTTAAATGACCAAATACAGACTAGGAAAGGATTTTTTAATCAGCATGACTTTATAAGAGAACTGAAACAAAGGATTAATCTATGTAGTATTCTGAAATATTCTTCAAATCAGTGATTGCTGCAGGTCCCTGCTCCCAGGAGGCGGGGGCATCAGGGAGGAGACGGCGCCCCCTGGTGTCCGGACAGTCGGGCCCGAGGACGCAGAGGCAGCGTCAGAGGAGCCCAGGCCTCTCCCTTCTCAACCCGCAGGGGTCACAACCCCAAGTGACCGCCCCCGTGCTAGAGGCGATTCTGATTGGCTGCGTCTTCTATGACGTCTTGCGTGCTCACTGGCTGTGCGAACTGTCTATTCAGGCGCACCAGGCAACCCTGCGTAACCAGGCGGGGTCTTCTCTGGCCGCCATACTGGGCTTCGCTGCTGTGCGCTGAGGGCGCCCGCGGGTGGCTTAGGCTTCGGCAGTCTGAACGTCCGCGCTCCTGAAGCCCTGCGGAGCGCCCGGGACTCCGTGGAAGCCGGGGAATGGTGAGCGTGCGGGGCCGTTCCCGGTGGTCAGCGGGATGTGAATGCGGCCTGCAGCATACATATATATTATTCTCAGGGGGGAAATGTCATATTTTTCTGTCTCTATAAGAGATGGACACAGTGGATACTTTTTCTCTTGGTAATGATTGAGCTCACCTCTTTCAGAAGACATTTTCTTTCTCTTCTGAGTAATTCGAATAAAATCTGGCCCTTGTGAAACCCTGGAAATCTTGTCTGTGGAAATACCAGGTTAAAGACATTCGAAGAGATTTGAAGTTCTTCTGTTTGCTTCCAAGGTGCCTGAAAAAAGGACATGGTTACTGATGAGAAGATGTACTTATCTTGGAAATTGTGTTCCAACAGTAGCTTAGTATTTTGTGGCATTAATGCTTATGGAGCTGACAGGGGACCATCTCAGAAGAACCAGGCAGGATCCTTGACTTTTTGCTTGCTTTTCTGAACATTGTGAATATTACACATTCCTTCTAAATTGTTCTAGAATATGCAAATGTCAATGATGTGGAACACCACTGTACTGGAAGAATTAATATACTGCTTTAGAAATGTACCTGAGCTAATGGAGGCATTGGGTGCATAGAAACCACCGTAATTCCTGTGACATTTTGAAGTGAATTTAATATTTTTGAAAATGCTTCTTCAAAAACCAGTGTTATAGTTTTCAAATCAACACAAAGCACAATGATTACTCTAAACTTAGTATTTTCAAATTCACATATTTAAAGTCATGTGAGCTGCAACTTCCCTGTCAAAATTACTGCTTGCCAAATTTATACCTGTTTCCTCAGCTGTAATTTTTGATATTAGAATTTTTAAATTTCTGTAAAGTAGATTTTGTAGAATGTAATGTGTTCACTGCCTTTGTGAAGCGGTATATAATTGTATAATTTCTGTGTGTAAACTTGGCTTAGGCTTTCAATAAAGTATTCATATAAAGTAATAATGCTATAAAATTTGGAGTACAATTTTTATCAAAACATAAGAGAACACCTTTTTTAGTTTCAGATACCTGAAATACACAGATAAACTTATAAAACTGATGCAAATAATTCCTGACACTATACCATATGCTTTTGGGCTGTTTGCAGGGAAACCACAAAATTGTGCATGTTATCAAGTAAAATTGCTATGACTAAAAGTACCAGAATGATTTGGATCCATAAAAGTTTGTAGGATAATATACTACTGACTAACTTGACTGTCAAATTCACAGCAGCTAGATAATATATTTATGAATATGTCTTATATATCGTATATTTGAAATAAAAACTGAATAATGAGTCGCTGTACTCAAGAGGGAAGAAAAAACAAACTAATTTTTCAAAAATTTTCTGCAAAATGTTAAGATGAGGCTAATTTTAAATGTGACATCCATTTTGTAGTGACCTATTAATTTTATCAAGGGATATTTTGCCAATAGGAACATGAAATTTTCTTTAGAATATTTATGAGATTATTGTCAATAAACCTAGTCTTTAAGATCCTGTGACCTTTTGATATTTTTTTTTATTCTGCCATGGGCCATTTGCAAACAAGTCAATTTACTTTTGTTGGTTATTAGTTGAAGATTTAACATCATGACTTTTGTGGTCTGTGGTTTTATTTGTAAACTTGCAATGAATTGTTTTTGCAAGTGCAAATGTATTTCTTTATTAAATAAAGTACAATAATGATGAATGCACCAAAATGACATCACTTAACTCTATGAGAAATCCTACACTTTACTCTATAGTTAATAGTTTCACTATTTATTAGATATTCATGTTGATCATAGATCAAAGTTGTTTCTGTTTATACAGATAATTGTAGAATGCTAATGGAGTATCTTTAGGATAGGTGGAATACTTCTGTAGTTAAATTGGGAAACCTTGTTCAGCTGGTTTTAGGTACTGATGACAATTTGAAGTAAAGTTCCATAGGTATGTATAGGTGCATTTAACTTGGACTTTGCTTAATGAAATTATCAGTTCCAATTTATTTGTGAATTTTAAAAAGGCAAATTTTAGGCACATTTTCTTAACAGACACCAAGCAAAGTCCTATTAAAAGATTGAAGTGAAGGGTCAAGACCTTGGTGATTAAAGACATTTTTTACCTTGAACAGATTGTTTGCAAGTTACTATAGACTCTGAATCTAACATGTCACAAGAATTGGATGATGCTAATGAGGAAAATGAGAGTATATATGTTTTTAGCACTTTTCTTTCTTAAAAAGTGAAAACTGCCTCATACATTTTTGAAGAATCTAGTTCATTTCTAAAGTTGTAGCAGAACAGAAATATGTAGTGAACATGTCCTATTTTAAATGTTGATTATTAGATTTAATCCACTGACTGTTGGTCATAAAACTACACCTGCCAAGTGTACCTGGAGTACTGACTTGCCATTTGGGGGACTGTTAGGGTCCTTTGGCTTGGAAAGGTGTCCCAGCAGCGATGGGCCAGAAGATGTGGCCTCTCACACCAGTGAGGTTCAAAGTAGTTTATTTTGCCAGTGTAGATGGGCATGTATTTATGCATTTGTAAAATCAGCAATTTTTCAAAAAATTTAAATGTACTATACTAGCTTACTTACAAAGGTACTTGGACAGAATCTAAAGCTACAATGTTTGTGAAAAACTGTAACTTGTAGTAAGGATGAAAATGCAACTTGTATAAGCAGAGGCATAAAAATTTGGGGTAGTTTAAATTGCTTCTTCTTAAGTACGTTGTTTTGGATGACATTAAGTTCAGTTCTCTTGAGACATATGCTGAACATAAAATGTTTGAATGCAAAAATATCTGTAATTTCATATGGAATTATTGCAATTAGGTTTACTGGGTTATTGGCCTACTTATAAGAATGCAAGAATGTATTGGTTAGAGTACATGTATTTCACGTTGAAAAAAATGAGTACACTTCAGATTTTATTTCAACTTGGAGTCTAGATTACTTTGCCAAATAAATGTATTATTTTTTTTATTTTCAATTCTCTTTATATACAGAAGATCAATTTAGTATATATTAACGAAAGATTTCAACAGTTTGCACCCACATAGAAACACAAAGTGAAACATACTATTTGAGTACTAGTTATAGCATTAAATCAAAATGTACAGCACATTAAGGACAGAGATCCCACATGAGGAGCAAGTGCACAGTGACTCCTGTTGTTGACCCAACAAATTGACACTCTAGTTTATGGCGCCAGTAACCATCCTAGGCTGTTGTCATGAGTTGCCAAGGCTATGGAAGCCTTACAAGTTCGTCGACTCTGATCATATTTAGACAAGGTCATGAAAGACAGGGTGAGGATTGTAACCAATTATCCTAAGAGTGGCACTAACCAGGTCTGAATAATTATACAACATTAAGTGGGGAAGAGGATCATCAGTACACACAGGTTGGGAGTAGAGCTATTGGTGGTAGAGTAGAGGTTATGATTACAAAGGAATGAGGCCCAAGTGCATTAGACAGGGTCTAGAACAAAGGACAGAGTCATTATTAGAGGAGCTAAGAAAGGTGCTGTCTAAGCTACAATTAAGTTTTCTGATTGAGAGGCAAATACAATCTGACAGAAGGGGCTTGATAATAATCTGTTGGGCTTTAGGCCTTGTAAGTTAAGAGGCCCAGACCTATCTATCTCTTCACATGGGGTACATCCTAAGGGAGGTGTGAACCTCCTAGGGGAAGGCACTCTGTTGACTTTCATTGCTTAGCTGGGCTGGGAGGAGAGCTGGCCAGGTAAAGGCAGATGGCATCTCTAACAAGAAACTTACAGTTCTGCCTTCAATGTTGCTGACCCTACTTGACCATACCCTCAGCTTCAGTGGTCACTTTGGAAGTTGGGCTGAGTGAAGGGCTTTTCAGCTTAGAGCCAATAAGATGTGTGGCTCTAACCTGGGCATCCTTCGACTCCAGGGCAGGTCCATTTCCAGTGATCCAACTCTTGGCAGAGCTGCCAGGGCTCTTCACAAGTTGACTTCTGCTGAAGCCCAGGCTTACCACATTGAAAGCCACTGCAGTAGACTGGCCTGTTGGGTCTTCTTGAGGGCAGATCACTGTACAGATCAGCCACTAATAGGCCTGCCACCCATTGCTTCTGATGCCTAGCTTTCTTTTCCTCCTGGTTTGTGTTAATGCAGACCAGAGGATCCAAGTCATGGGAGTGCCCGTGTCCCATCTCTAATCTTCGGTGGCCTGAACTACAAGTCTATAGTCACAGGCATGTTCTGTAGTAGTTTTTCTAAGGTAGACAGTGCCCATGAGGAAAATTATATTCTCATTTAAAAACTTTCTTTCCCTTTGGTCTGAAAGGGAGGTTTTTTCTACTTACTGTTTACTTCACTGATGGCGAAGTGAATCTAGCTATGAGATTATTATTTAAGCTCTTATTTTGGCTATGCTATTAAAGAAAAATGTTAGCCATCTCTTTTATAAGGTCTAAAGATTAAATTGTGCATCCTACAGTTTCCTTCATAATAGTATTAGTTTCCTACCTTGAGGAGAATAGAGAAATGAAAGAACAAGTTGGGCTTAGAATAGAGAAATGAGGGAGCAAGTCCTAGATCGCTTGCTGACAATAGCAATATTACATAAATAATTAGCAAACAGTTTCAACCATGAGATAACAACTTAAGAAAACATTTACCAGAAGGTCCAATGCCTTCTATACATTTTAAGAATGTATTTGAAAACACCTCTTAAATATCTAACATGGTGTAGTTTGTTTAACCAGTAAACTTAAGCACAACCATATAAAATGTTTTTAGTTTCTTTCTACCAACATGTATAAAACATATGATGCAGAGATTCAGGTCACATGAATTAAAATATATCTTTGATTGATTTTAGCAGTTTAAATTTATGGACAATCTTATCTATAAGCCAATTAAAATAAAACTCTTAATAAAATTTTCCCATGTGGACATACAATATGTACACACATATAACATAACATAATAGACCAATATAGCAATTTTAATAATAGCTATTAAAATCTTTAACTCTTTTTGTAGATTGCCAATTGATTTGAATTGCTTTTTGTTTTTAGTAACCTCAGTTAACCATACTTTCTCTCAGTTAGTACTGTTAATACATTATTGGCTTCATCTGTTTACAGAGCCGTCCCAAAGTACTGAATACAATAGAACTGGCTGGAAAAAGTCTATAGGAACCTATAGGTGGACAGCTAAACACAGAGCCAACAACGCTTTAGTTTTATGAGCAGCAAATCATATTTAACTGTGGATGACAAAAGACTTTAAGATGCCACGTTTAAAATTATAAACTAATCAACCAACAAGGGGCACTTGCTTACTTCACAGCATTTTTGAAAGCACCTTTAGGATTTTACAAGTATTTAACCCTTTAGGCCTCTGGGGCTTTCTCATTAAGATAACTATCATGTCTAATAACACAAGATCATTAGACTTTTTAATTCTCAAACATTTATATTAATAGCATTTTCCATTATAGAAACTTAAAATTTAGTACCACGTCGCATCTTGACAGTACTTCTAATATAATCCAAATAGCCTGGTTAGTTGGTGTCTCTATAAGATGAGAGACATAGGTCCTTCGATTTTTTCAGCTGGGCCCAAACTGGAAAAACCAAAGTCCAAGATTTACTGGAAATTTTAGAGTCCAGATTGTTTGAAACTTTGATTTTTTGAATGCCTGTCCAGAATGCCAAGAAGGCTCAAAATCCAAAATATCTGGTTGAAATAAGATTCCTTAAAATCATGACATAACATAGACCAAATTTGATCATTGTTACAAGGTGATTATTCAAATCTTTGAAAATAAGCACATATTTAAATAACCCATAGCTCTTAATACAAATTCAGCTGTTTTTGAACAATTAGAATTTAACAGACATCAAGAGAATATAATAGATGACTTTAACACATTGCTTTAACAGAGCATCAGATTTTAATTCTATGTCAAAGAGAAATTGAGCTTCCTGTGATCTTATGCTGTGAGGTTTCCTTCCTTTACCTTCTTTCATATTGATGACTGTGTTTCTGTGTGTAACACATCTTTAAGCATCTTTGCAGGGCAGGACGAGTGGCAACAAATTCTTTCAATTTCTGTTTGCTATGAAAAGTCTTTATTTCACCTTCATTCACAAAGGAGAGCTTTGCAGGATATAGTATTCTGGGCTGGCAGTCTATCTCTCTTAGTACCTGGGCTATGTCTGGCCATTCCCTTCTAGCTTGTAGGGTTTCTTTTTCTTTTCTTTTTTTTTTTGACAGGCAGAGTGGATAGTGAGAGAGAGAGAGAGAGAGACAGAGAGAAAGGTCTTCCTTTTTGCCGCTGCTTCACCCTCCAATGGCTGCTGCGGCCAGCACATCTCACTGATCCAAAGCCAGGAGCCAGGTGCTGTGCTTCTCCTGGTCTCCCATGCATGTGCAGGACCCAAGCACTTGGGCCATCTTCCACTGCACTCCCGAAACACTGCAGAGAGCAGGCCTGGAAGAGGAGCAACCAGGACAGAATCCGGAGCCCCAACCGGGACTAGAACCCGGTGTGCCAGCGCCGCAAGGCAGAGGATTAGCCTGTTAAGCCATGGCGCCGGCTGTAGGGTTTCTGATGAGAAGTCTGCTGTGAGTCTAATTGGAGATCCTCTGAGAGTAATCTTACCTTTCTCTCTTGCACATTTTAGAATCTTTTCTTTATGTTTCACTGTGGTGAGTTTGATTACAACATGTCATGTTGAGGATCTCTTTTGGTCATGTTTATTAGAGGTTCTATGAGCTTCCTGTACTAGGATGTCTCTGTCCTTCTCCAAACCTGGGGAATTTTCTGCTAGTATCTCACTAAAAAGGCCTTCTAATCCTTTCTCCCTCTCCATGCCTTCAGGAACTCCTAGAACCTGAGTGTTGGGTTTTTTAGTAGTATCCTGTAGATTCCCGAAAATATTTTTTAGATTTCTGATTTCCTCTTTTCTTTGATTTGACTGTTTCCTTTCCTGTTCTCTGTCTTCTAATTCCGATATTCTCTCTTCTGCTTCACCCATTCTGTTTTTAAGGCTCTCTAATGTGTTTGTCATTTGATCTATTGAATTCTTCATTTCATTATGATTTCTCATCACTATCACAGCTTCATGTTCTACTAGTTGTTTCATTTCATTTTGATTCCTCCTTAATATTTCATTTTCACGAGAGAGATTTTCTATCTTGTCCGTTAAGGTTTTCTGTAGTTCAAGAATTTGTTTTAAAGAACTTCTTAACATTCTTATCAATTTTTTGAGATCCACTTCTTGCATTTCCTCTATCTCATCATCTTCATAATCTTGATTGGGGTGTCTTTTTCATTTGGGGGCATCATAGTGTCTTCCTTGTTCTTGTTACCTCAGTTTTTGCATTTGTTTGGCATGTTCGAGATAATTTATGGTTTTTTTTTTTTTGCTGTGGTGTTTTTTTCTTGTTATACTATGGCTCTATATTAAGTGGACTGTCTGCTTTCTATGGAGCCTTAGAGGCTTGAGATGAGTGTGGCCTGAGAGCTGTATTTGGTTCCTCAGGGTTGAGGGTGTGCCAAAAAATGTATTATTTTCATAATGCAATAAAGTATAAATTAGAAGATTAGAAAAGAGTAAATAAAGCAGCATGTGTACCTTTATTATTTTGGAGTATATTTCATTGGAAGAGACATTTTGTCTAGAATACAGAGTGTCATGTGGATTGTTGCAGTTTTTTCTACATAAGTCCCAAAGTGTAACCTTTGAGTGATTTCTTCAGCTCTGATCAGTATCAGCATTGCATATGAATGCCAATATTGTCTAGTCTGCATCAGTTTATGGAGGATGACTTTGAAGTGGAATGGTATTTCCTAATGAGCTGAGTCTTCAGTCTTTGGAGAGTTGGGTAAAACCACACCAGGGTTTTGTTTTTGAAAGCTGTAGACATCTTGTTGCTGAGGGATATAGTGGGGGACTATTCCCTTGTTCTGCAAGGCATGTGTGAATGATGTGGGAACTATACGACATATAGTTTTGGCTCTGAGAGTATTTGATGTTGATTGAATATTTCCTAGCTCCTGATGTGTGGTTGTGAATGATAACTGCTCCACTTCTGATCCAGCTCTCTGCTATGGCCTGGGAAGAAAGTAAAGGATGGCCCACATTCTTGGACCCCTGCACCCATGTGAGAGACCCGAAGGATGCTCTTGACTCCTGGCTTCAGGTCAGCATAGATCTGGCCATTGTAGCCAATTGGGGAGTGAACTAACAAATAAAAGACCTCTCCCCCCCCCTCTTTCTCTACCTCTCCTTCTCTCTGTGTAATTCTCACTTTCAAATAAATAAATAAATCTCAAAAAAGCAGCAAAAATGGCCCAAGTACTTGGGCCCCTGCCAACCATTTGGGTGACCTGGATGAAGCTCCAGGCTTCTATTTATGGCCAATTCCAGCCCTGGACATTGTGACCATTTGGAATATGAACCAGCAGGTGGAATATCTGTCTCCCACTCAGTAACTCTACCATTCAAATAGATAAACATTAAAAAAAAGAAATCTTAGAAACCAATGAGATGTCCTTTGTGGGTTCATCCTGTATTTATATAGTATTCAAGTGATTGTTCAGATGGAGCCTTGATATTCAAGACACTATTGTGATTTATCTGAAAAGAGTAAGTGGCATAAATGAGATGTGAACCCAAGTTTCTTAATTTCAAGCCTAGTTCTCTATGACTTGTTAACATGTAAGTGGAAATCTTAAAGTGGGTCCTCTGTAATAAGTGGAATGGTATAATGGAATTAGCAGGAGAGCCCAGTAGTAATAGCATCAGAGAGGAAGAACAATCCTGAAGAAAAAGAAAAACACTGGCAAGCATGGGAAGAGGAGTTTTAGCAAAGTGATCACAGTAGACATTTGAGGACATATTCGATAAAGGTAAGGTACAGGAATGAAGGCTGTAAGATATTGGGATTTAAGTAGAAGGGTGTATAAAGGTATGGATTTCAAAGGAATTCTAAAAAGTTTGTTGAGTTTAGTTCGCTCCTTTGGAGGAGCTACAAACTCCAGACTCCTGTTGAAAGATACTCAAATAATTTGAATGCTGGAAAAAGTCTTTACAGCAGATACTAGCATTGTGTAATCTACTTCCACCCTAATATGCAGAGGTGGCCAGTTACTCCTCAAGCACTTGGGGCATGCAGGTTGCTGAAATACATAGAATAATGGTTTAGGGCAAATATGCCTCACCTCCCCTTCTTTTCTCAACTTTCATACATGTTGTATGTAGGGTAGGTCAAGGAAAAAGGATTGGGAGGAAATTAGTCATAGAGCTTCAGTGAGTATCTAATTCTATGCCTGTGATGCAGGCAGATGATGGAGAATCATATATCCTGCTTTTCAGTAGAAAGGAAACAAGAGCTTCTACTCTTGTATATGTGAGCTAAGCCTTTTTCAGATTGTGTGTCTAATAGCATGAATAAAGACTTGAGAATTCCGGCGAGAGTCAGCTTTATTAAACTTTAAAGTAGCTGAGAGAAACTATGTTATAAACAAGCAGTTTACTTTGATGAATTGTTTTGGAGATTTGTAGTCTAAGAACAATTGACTCTCTTTTTAAAAAAGATTTTATTTATTTATTTGCTATGTAGTTACAGACAGTGAGTGGAAGAGACAGAGAGAAAGGTCTTCCTTCTGTGGGTTCTCTCCCCAAATGGTCACAACAACCAGAGCTGCACTGATCCAAAGCCAGGAGCCAGGAGTTTCTTCCCAGTCTCCCACTTGGGTGCTTGGGCCCAAGCACTTGGGCCATCTTCTACTGCTTTCCCAGGCCATAGCAGATAGCTAGATTGGAAGAAGGGCAGCTGAGACTAGAACTGGCAGCCATATGGGATGCCAGAACCGCAAGCAGAGGATTAACCTACTGCACCATTGACCCGGCCCCAGACCAATTGACTGGTATGTGATAATGATATCTTATGATGAAATACCAATTGACTAGTATATGATAAGGGTAGCTTATGTTGAAACACTTATGTACAGAGGATGATATGATCATCCAGGTTGCATACCTTGAGCATTTGACTCTGGTTCAGCATATATAATCAAGATTTCCCTGGGAACTGACCTTGAATCTAAAGACATTGCAAATTAGACAAATTAATTGTATTGTTCCACACTTAACCCATAGATCTTGGTCATGAATCCATTTTCATTAGCATGATACTCAAGCACTAAGTCCCCAATATATGATGAGAATCTGTTGGGGAAAACTCCTATCCAAACATTAACATTTCCTTTTAGCACTACAAAGAAGATTGATGCTGTGACAGCCCAAAGAAGGGAGATATTTCACTTAGAACTAAAGAAAATATAGTTTGAAGGATCAAGATTCTTTTTTTTTTCTAGCAGTCTTACCCCTTGAGTATCTAGGTGCCTCTAAAACTCCTACTAGTATGTAGACCTAAGTAAGGTAGCAAAATCATTGAATTTTATGAATTTTTAATGTTTTCATCTCTTTGAGGAGAATATTCTCAATAACATACAATTTTGGGGCCGGCACTGTGGCTCAGTGGGTCAATGCCCTGGCCTGAAGCACTGGCATCCCATGGGGTGCCACTTCAAGACCCAGGTGCTCCACGTCCAGTCCATCTCTCTACCATGGCCTGGGAAAGCAGTGAAAGATGGCCCATATTCTTGGGCCCTTACACCCATGTGTGAGACCTGGAAGAAGCTCCTGGCTCCTGGCTTTGGATCGGTGCAGCTCCAGCCATTGACATCAATTGGGGATTGAACCAGTGGATGGAAAACCTCTCGCTCCCTGTCTGCCTCTCCTCTCTTTGTGTAAATCTTTGAAATAAATACATGAATCTTTAAAAAATACATACACTTTTGACTTTTTCACATTATCCTTTCAAAATTTTCAGGTTGCAGACATTTCCAGTATAATTTTTTTTTGACAGAGTGGATAGTGAGAGAGAGACAGACAGAGAGAAAGGTATTCCTTTTTGCCGTTGGTTCACCCTCCAATGGCCGCTGCGGCCGGCGCATCGCACTGATCCGAAGCCAGGAGCCAGGTGCTTCTCCTTGGTCTCCCATGCGGGTGCAGGGCCCAAGGATTTGGGCCACCCTCCACTGCCTTCCCAGGCCATAGCAGAGAGCTGGCCTGGAAGAGGGGCAACCAGGATAGAATCCAGCGCCCTAACCAGGACTAGAACCCGGTGTGCTGGCACCGCAAGGTGGAGGATTAGCCTGTTAAGCCACGGCGCCGGCCTCCAGTATAATTTTTTTTTATTTTTTTAAAAGATTGTATTTATTTTATTTGAGAATTAGAGTTACAGACAGTGAGAGAGACAGAGAGAGAGGTCTTCCATCCATTGGTTCACTCTCCAGATGGCTGCAATGGCCAGAGCTGTGTCGAATCGAAGCCAGGAGCCAGGAGCTTCTTCCTGGTCTCCCATGGGAAGCAGGGGCCCAAGCACGTGGGCCATCCTCCACTGCTTTCCTGGGCCACAGCAGAGAGCTGGACTGGAAGTGGAGCAGCCAGGACTAAAACCAGTGCCCATATGCGATGCTGGTGCTGCAGGCAGAGGATTTACCTACTGTGCCATGGTGCCAGCCCCATGGTATCATTTTAGAATAAAAGGGACAATGAGGCTTCTCACTAAGTGAATTCCATGCTGAATGACAATATGGCTACTTTTGAATTACACAGTTTAATATTTGAATCAAAGGTAAATAATCGAGGGACACTGTATCTTTTTTTTAAAAAAGATTTATTTTTATTTATTTGAAAGATAGAGTTACAGAGAGGTAGAGCCAGAGAGAGAGAGGACTTCCATTCTGCTGGTTCACTCCCCAGATGACCCCAATGGGCAGAGCTGAGCTGATCTGAATCCAAGAGCCAGGAGCTTCTTCCGGGTCTCACATGTGGGTGCAGGGGCCCAAGGACTTGGACTATCTTCTACCCAGGCCATAGTCGAAAGGTGGATTGGAAATGGAGCAGCCAGGACTGGAACCAGTGCCCCTATGGGATGCCAGCACTGCAGACTGGGCTTTAACCCACTGTGCCACAGTGCCAACCAGTGCCCGCCCCAGGACAGTGTATTTTTACAGTTTATTTTATGTTATCAAATTTTTTTCCATTCAGGTAACAAGTTTTCTTAGCTGTCAGTAGATTTTGAGTTGATGGATGAATGAATTCAGATGGATGAATTGTAAAGATAAATCATTTTCAAGTTCTGTGGATACATTGGCTTTCACTCTGGTGTGAAACTAAGAATGTGCTTGTGTGAGTACCACAAAGGCAGAAATAGGTAAATAAAAGATTTTTCAAAACAAATTTCAAATGTTGTTAAACCAGAGAATTTTACTTAATCTAGAAATATCCAATCTATTACAAGACTATTTTTAATAAAATGAATTTATTCATTTAATAAATATATATTTTCTGGGGCCAGTGCTGTAGCATAGTGAGTAAAGCCACCATCTGCAGTACTAGCATCCCATGTGGGCTCCAGTTCAAGTCCCAGCCACTTCACTTCCAACCCAGTTCTCTGCCTTGGCCTAGGAAAGCAGAAAATGGTCCATAATCTTTGGGCCCCTGCACCCACATGGGAGACCCAGAAGGGGCTCCCTGGCTCCTAGATTTATATTGACACAGCTCTAGCCATTGATCCCAACTGGGGATTGAACCAACGGATGGAAGACCTTGCTGTCTCTGCAACTCCTTCTCTGTGTAACTCTTTCAAATAAAGAAATCTTTAAAGAAAAATTCCTAAAATATGTAAATATTTTTCCTGAGCATTTTTCATGTGTCTGTTGGCCATTTTATATTTCCTCTTTTTTTAAATGCCTGTTCATCTCTTTTTCCATTTCATTCTACTCCTCTGTCCCTTCACCTCTCAAATATATAATTTTTAAAATAGGTCAGATGATTCAACGAAGACAAAAGATAGAGAACAGTCTTCAAACTATAATTTATGCTATTGGTAATCATTTGAAAAACTGAATATAGTAATTTGCAATGTCAATGAGCAATGGGATGATTTTCCTCAAATTATCATTTTGGACAGTCGGAAGTTCTACCTGTATTTATAAACTAGCTGAGAGAAATGTATGGAGAATTCTTAAAGGACATATAGATCTATCTTCTACATATTCCTGGTACTATCTATGGGTCAAGTACAACTTTCCAAGATCTATTGAGAACCATATTTTATCAATTACAAAAAGTCATATTAACGTCTTTGTGTTTAAGGACCAGGTAAATATGAACACAAGCCAGCCATAGAAACACAAATACATAAAATTACTTATATGTGCACACTGACAAAGTCAAATTCATATACACTAAGAGTTCAACAGTGGTTACTGTATGTTTGTAGAAGTGGTAGTGTAGGGATGAAGGCAGACATTTCTCAAAGGGTACAAAGTTTCCTGCAGAGAGAAGGAACTAGTTTCATTGCTGCCCTATACAGTGGAGACTACTATGTTTTGCCTATTGAAATTTTCTTGAGTGGTTTCTAAAATACATGGAGATAAATTAGACTGATACTGTAATTATAGAAGGTATATATTTATTACAATGTTAAATTTTGTTTACAAATATATGCAACCTATTGTCAGTTGTAAATAAAAAGTTAAAAAGGCTAAGAATAAAAGTGCCACTGTTGTGAAGTGGCTAAGACTTTGCTTGGAATGCACACATCTGATGCAACAGTATACAGTGTGAGGGCTTTCCCTGCTCTGTAATTCCAATCATCTTCTAGCTAATACACCCAGCAGGCAGTGGATGATGGCCAAAATACTTGGATACCTATTACACAGTGGGGGACTTGGATGGAATTTCTGTCTCTGACTTGAGCCTGGCCCAGCCTTAGCCATTGTGAACATTTGTAAAGTGAAAGCAGGAATGAAAAATCTTTGTCACTTTGCCTTTCAAGTAAAGAAATGTTTTTAGGTCAAAGATTTTCATGTAGTCTAAAATAATAACATCAAATAACATACTGTCTGAAACAGAAAACCTTTACACTCAAAGACACAAAATGTGAAAAGTAAAAGGATGAAAAAGATACATCAAAATGTCAGAGACATGGCTATACTGGTTGGCCATCCTAACATTGGACAGAATAGAATTAACATGGCAAAACCTGTTAGTAGAGACAAATAGGGGCATGACATAATAAAAGTGTTAAACAGTGTGGATACCATAATTATATACATACATATTTATCTTAAAAATGCTCAGCATTATATGAATAAAAAGACAAAGGAATAGACAAACCATCAATAGCAGTACTTATGATGACAATACCCCCTTTCATAAATGGACAGTTATGAAAACAACTGAAATGGATGCAGCCCATTTGAACATTATAAAACATCAATGGCAAATACTACACCATTGAACCAGAGAATATGCATTCAAGTGTATATGCATTTTTTAAAAGAAAACAATTTTCTAGGTTATAAAATGTCTAAACAAATTTACAGGATAGAAACCATGTAAAATAATTTTTCTGACCATAATGGATTTCATCTGAGAAAAAAGGTGAGTGGCCCAGTGGTTAAGATGCCACTTGGTATGGCCACATCCCATACCAGAGTGCCTAAGATTCAGGTTTTCTCAATCCACCTTCCTGCTAATGTGCATACCAAGAGGAAGTAAGTGATAGATCAAGTACTTTGGTCCCTGCCATCCATATGGACTGAGTTCATGACTTCCAGGTATGCCTGTCCCAGGGTCATCTGTTGTGGTTACCTGGGAAGCAAATCACCAGAGGAACAAAGTCTCTGATTTCCAGACATATCTTGTATGCATGATGAGTAAGGGGTACAATAAACCTGAATGCCAGTCCCCTTTGATAGGCAGTAAACACAATGGAGCAAATAAATGAGCGGAGGTGGAAGGGATGACAATCCTGTCCTCTTGATGGAAAATAGAAAAGGAGCAAATGCAGCTAGATCATTCATTACATTTTCAGCACAGGCACCAAAAAAGACCATGCAACCCGAGTAAAAAGTCCATCCGTGTATGTCCTGAGATGCCAGAAAGAATTTATAAATCAGGAAGGGAATAAACACAAATTTTAAATAATTAGCAGGTGACCTTGAAGAGAGGGATAGTGTACATGTCCTGGTTTCTCCACTCAAGGGACACTCTGGAAACATTTCAGTACAAGTTCTTGATTTTGTGAAACCATAATTTTTCCCTGATTGGTGGTAACTAATAGAGTACCTAAAATGTATTGTTTTAGAGTGAAATTGGCATTTTCAGATTAGATCGTTTGCAGCCCTTGTCTCTACTGTTGAGGCAATTTCTTTTCTTTGTATTATTTGTTGAACTCTTTACTTGGTATAGGGTTAATCTTATGAGTATAAAGTAAACTGGAAAAAAATGTAAAAATTAAGATGGGGAATAGGAGGAGGAGGAAAAAGGAAGAGACTGTGGGAAAAAGGGCAGATAGGGTGAAAAGTCTATGTTCCAAAATTCATATTGATATACATGAAATTCATATACCTTAAATTTCTTAATAGAGTCCCCATCTTTGAAAAACATTTAAAGGGATAGTACACACTTAAAGATGTGGGCAACATCAGAGAAAAATGAGCTGCAATTTATAAGACACAATGTTATCTTTTTTTATTTTATGGGTGGTGATACAACACCTGAATATGGAAATAGGATTCTGATAGGCAAATCTGGACACACACAAATACATCTAGGTCAGAGATTCATTCTATACCCTAGGAAAAACACTCATAACACAGCACTGGTGGGGGGAAGGGGCAGGATTAAGACTGTCCCATGATTTCAAGTGACACACCATTCATTTGTGCTAAACTGTAATGGAATCATGGGTACATAAAAAAAAACCACTACACCAAATAATTTGTAATTGTGAAGATGGTATTTCAAGTGTTATAGACTATTTAACAAATCTTATATATGCAACCACAATTCATTTACTTAGTCCTGCTCAATAGGTGGAAACAAAACAGTGTAGAATTCTTATGCAAAGAGAGAAAAAAAAGTAGTTTTGAAGAACTCTTAGCAGTTCTTTGTCACACAGTATTACTCCATCATGTTAACTGCCTATTATCTACTAAGGTGTGATTCCAGTAAAGGGTTTCTCCACACAAATTATATTTGTTGAAGACTTTTAAATGGAGATCTTCTACAGAGTGGTTTATTCCCAAATTGGGCAGAATGGCCAAGACTGGGGCAGAACAAAGCCAGGAGCCTGCAACTCTCTCCAAGTCTCACACATGGGTGCTGTGCCCCAAATACTTGGGTCATCTACCAACTTCCCAGTAGCATTAATAGTGGCTTGGGTCTGACATGGAGCAGCTGAGACTAGAGTTGTTTCTAAGAGATGGTGGCATTACAAGTAATGACTTACCATGCTGTGTCATAATGCTTGCCCCAAGTTACATTTGCAGTACATTCTGTAATTTTATTGAAGTTTACTGTATAGTAGTGGTTTTCCCACTTCTATTTGTCATAGGACTTTTACTATGTACATGTTGTCTGATAAGGAGAAATGACTTATGGCAGAATGTTTTCTGAGGTATGTTCACTTCCTCATCTCTAAAGTCTCTTGGTCTAAGCTAACTACTGACTTTGGCAAAGAGATTTCTCATATTCAATATAATACTAGGGCTTTCTTTTCCTTTGTGGAAGCCCTCTGATGTCCTTTTCTTATACTTAAAAGATTTTTAAATACTATATTCAAAAGGTTTCCCTGCTTTGTGAAATCTAAGCCTATGTAGGATTCAATTCCAGGATATGATTTACCACATTCATTAAGTTCACAAGATTTCTCTGCTTTGTGAATTATCTGATATTAAGGAGAATTGATTTCTGTTTAAAGATTTCAACATTTATTTCAAAGAGCCATACAGAGATAGGAGAGGCAGAGAGGGAGAGGGCTTCCATCCTCTGGTTCATTCCCCAATTTGCAGAAACAGCTGGAGCTCAGCCAATTGAAGCAAGAGCCAGAAGCTTCTTCCAGGTCTCCCAGATGGGTGCAATGGCCCAAGAATTTGGGCCATCTACTGCTTACCCAGGGCATAGCAGAGATCTGGATTGGAAGTGGAGCAGCCAGGACTCAAACCAGCACCCATATATGGCAGTGGCCCCATCCACTACAACACATTGCCAGCCCCTGGCTAAAGGATTGTCTACATTCATTATATCTACAAGATTTCTCTTAGTTCTTTGATGTGTGATGAGGTGTGAATTCCAGAAAAATGCCTTGTCACACATATTACATTGATTTCTTGGAAAACAATCTTCTACAATTGATGCATTCATGGTTTCATTCCCACTTGGATTCTGTTAAGAGGTACCCTGGTAGGAAGCTTTTCCAGTATTTAGTATAGTCATAAGATCTTCTATGCTGAATGAATTTTCGGGTGTGTTATGAGTTTGACTTCTGGCAAAAGGCTTTTCCACATTTGTTGCATTCATAAGGTTTGTCCCCTGTGTGAATTCTTTGATGCCTACTGAAAGATGACACAAAAGGCTTTTGCACACTCACTACATTCCTAAGGTTTCTCTCCTGTGTGAACTCTCTGATGTCTTAGGAGATGTGATTTCTGGTAAAAGGCTTTTCCACATTTATTGCATTCATAACGTTTCTCCCCTCTATGACGTCTCTGATGTGTACAGAGAATTGATTTATGGCAAAAGGCTTTCCCACACTCATTACACTTATGAGGTTTCTCTCCTGTGTGAATTCGCTGGTGTGTAATTAAGTATGACTTCCAGCCAAAGGTTTTTCCACATTCATTACATTCATAAGGTTTCACCCCTGTGTGAATTCTCTCATGTGTATTGAGCATTGATTTATTACCAAAGGCTTCTCCACACTCACTACATTTATAAGGTTTCTCTCCTGTGTGAATTCGCTGATGCACAATTAGTTGGGACTTCTGGCAATAGGCTTTCCCACACTTACTACATTCATAAGGTTTCTCGCCTGTGTGAATTCTCCCATGTCTTACAAGGTCTGATTTGTACCAAAAGGCTTTCTCACAAATATTACATTTATAAGGTTTCTCTCCTGTGTGAATTCTCTGATGCAAGATGAAATATGACTTCCGGCCAAAGGCTTTTCCACACTCATTACATTCATAAGGTTTCTCCCCTGTGTGAATTTTCTGATGTGTTAAGAGATGTGACTTCTGGCAGAAGGCTTTTCCACATTCATAACATTTGAAAGGTTTCTCTCCTGTATGAATTTTCTGATGTGCACAGAGGAGTGACTGATTACTAAAAGCTTTTCCACACTCCTTACATTCATAAGATTTCTCCCCAGTGTGAATTCTCTGATGTCTAGTGAGGTATGCCTTTTGGTAAAAGGCTTTTCCACACACATTACATTCAAATGGTTTCTCCCCGGTGTGAACCCTCTGATGTGCTGTGAGGTGTGATTTCCGGCCACACACTTTTTCACATGTGTTACACTCATAGGGTTTCACAACCATTTTCATTCTAGTGAGGTTTGACTCCTGGTAAATGTTTTGTCCACACTCATTGCACCCAAAGGGCTTTTCGCCTATGTGAGTCCTGTAATGAATCGTGCTGCAACATTTACAGCTGAAAGATTTCCCACAGGTTTTACACACATAAGGTTTCTTTCCAATATGTGTTCTCTGATTCACTGTAATGTCTGGATTGCCACTAATAGTTTTCTCATACTCACTGGATTCACAGAGTTTCACTGTTGTGTGAGTTAACAAACCCACTTGCTGCTTACTGAGGTTGGAATTTTTATGGAAAGTTTTCTTTCCTATGTGAGTTATATTTTCAACGATGACAGCTGACTTCTTATAGGTCTCTTCCATATGCTCTCTCTCAAATGTAAACACTACCTTCTTCCTTTTTAAGGCTTTTGTTTGTGCACTGTGTTCTAATGGCTGCTCTGCAGTCTGAATCTTGTGAGGTTGACTAGAAGGTTCACAGCATTGGGAAGAGTTCCCAGGTACATTACTGTCACCAGATTTCTCACCAGTTTGCATCTCACTGGGCTCATTAGGGAGAAACACATCATGGAATGTTCTGTATGCCTCAGGTTTCATTCTCTTTTTGATAACTGATTTGGAAATATGGCTTGAACTTAAATTAGGTATTTTTCTTAATTCAACTCTCTTGTGAACTGATGTGTTGGGGCCACTGAGTTCATCTCTTTTCTGGGCTGCTGAAATGAAAAAGCAAACAAAAAAACTGTTCATGAATCACATCTGTTTCTCTTGGAATGCTCATGTAAAAGGAATGAAAGGACTTGATATCTCAGTGTCATTTAGCTTTAGTATAATTTGTAAGATATTTATGATCATTAAATGGCTTTTCCTCCTAACACATTAACATAATAAACCATACCAATAGGTTTTCCCAATGTTCAATCATGATCTCTTTACTAATTTTTTTTTGACAGGCAGTAGACAGTAGAGGGAGACAGAGAGAAAGGTCTTCCTTTTGCCGTTGGTTCACCCTCCAATGGCCGCTGCGGTAGGCGTGCTGTGGCCGGCGCACCGCGCTGTTCCGATGGCAGGAGCCAGGTGCTTCTCCTGGTCTCCCATGGGGTGCAGGGCCCAAGAACTTGGGCCATCCTCAACTGCACTCCCTGGCCACAGCAGAGAGCTGGCCTGGAAGAGGGGCAACCGGGACAGGATCGGTGCCCCGACCAGGACTAGAACCTGGTGTGCCAGCGCTGCAAGGCGGAGGATTAGCCTACTGAGCCACGGAGCTGGCTACTCTTTACTATTTTAAATGTGAAAAAATAAGTTATGTGGTAAAGTGGGTTAAGCCAGTGCTTATAATGTCTGCTTCATATAATGGACACCTGCACCCATTCCACTTTGAGCTCCAGCTACTCTGCTTCATATGCCATTTTCTGGATTGTAAACTAGGATTACATTACATGTGGTTGGATCCTACACACATTTGAGGACCCAGATGGGGTCTTGAGAGACCCAGGCCTTTGTCTTTACAATGAGTGCTTTCAAGCAGCTGATTTTTCCATCCTCTTTCTGTACTTTTTTTTCTCATAAAACTTGTGTCTAGAGATTGTGCTGTGGTGTAGAAAGTTAAGCCTCCACCTGCAGCAACAACATCCCAGGTGTTCACCGGTTTGAGTCCTAGCTGCTCCACTTCTGATCCAGCTCCCTCTTAATGGTCTGGGAAAGCAGTGAAAGATAGCCTGAGTACTTGGGCCCCTACAACCACTTAGGAGTACCTGATGAATCTCTTCTCTTGTGGATTCAGTCTGGCCCAGTCTTGGCCATTGTGGCTATTTGGTGAGTGAACCAGTGGGTAGAAGATATCTCTCTCACTCTCTTTGTATTTCACCTTCACAATGAAATAATTTTTTAAAAGCATTTTGTGTTTTCCTGCTATCTTTCAGTCTAGAAGATGGACCAGTTTATTGGATCATTTACTTGCAGGTAGTGGAGAGGGACAAGTGCTTATATCCTAAGCAAGATCATAATTTAGGAAGAGAAAAGGGACCTATGATTGTTTCATGTTCAGTCATCTCATTTGAATGGCATTTGTGGGTTTTTTCTAGTGAAAAACTGATTTTATCTGTACTCTGATGACAGCTCTCTCCATTTTCACAGGGAAACATGACATCTTCAGCTTCTCAGAACCACAACAGATAAAGAAAAATCCCAATACATTAGATTAAGGTACTGTTTTTGTAATGCAGTGTCTGCTCATCGTGTTTTACAATTGTTTACTCTAGATCATTCTGAGATCAACAGTCCTGCTTTTCTCCTATCAACTGCCTATATACACACACTCCTCCTTGATAATTTGAGTTTCTGAAGGCCTTTGTTTTAAGTATTGTAGGATCAGTTGTCTCCTAGTTTCACAGAATACTGCTTCTCTTACACTTATATCTTTTTGTTTTTCAATTACATTGAAAGAAAGGTGAATTCACACTTCAAACTCAACTAGTAAACAAAACTGGGCCATTCAACAAAAGCATGGTCTGACTTGAACTCAGGACCCAGAATCTCCACTTCTGTTAGTGAAGAATTATTACTGGATATCACAAGACAGAAGCTTTCTCCCAAACAAATTTTATCATTTATCTGTTTACTAACTTCAGAGTCAGAGACAGGAAATTAGAAACAAAGAGAGAGAGGAAAAAAAGCCCATGGAGAGCTGTCATCCACGGTTCACTCCTCAAAGGTTTGCTGCAGCTCATTTTCTTACTTATCTGAGATGCAGAAAGAGAAAGAGTAACATGAGAGACAAAAAACTCCCATCAATGGTTCATTCCTGAAATGTGTACAAGAACAAGCTCTGTGCCTGACCAAAACCAGGAGTGAGAACACAATCTAGATAACTAGTAAAAAACCAGGACCTATGAGCTGCCCAATTAGCAGCTCTAAAGGAATTAATAACTACATAAAAAAAAACTGCATGACAGAAACAGTATGTGAACGTGTAGAAAAACACAAGTTATAATTTAGACAATGTCCAAATCTAGAAAAAACCCTTAGTAGAGTCAGAAAGAAATTGGAATTTTTAACAATCAAACAGCATAGTTACTGAGAGTAGGAGAGGGAGAGAAATGTACACTTCTGAGTCTTCCCTGGATACTACAGAATACCTGTGTCTGATTCATGAAACCAGCTGTCTTCTGGGCTAGGATTTGGAAAAGTTAGTGAGAAGAGACCCAGTCAACATCTGCTTCACTCTTTCTGTCAAGGCCTCCATGTACCCTATGTGCAGACTGACCTGGGAACCTCTGGTCTAGGCCTTCCACCATCCATGGTTCTGCTCCTTGCTCCAACTTGCAGATCAAGTGAGGTTTGGTAATGCAGGGCCCTATTAATTGGAAAATAATGTAAGACTTGGTCAAATCACTAACTTAGATTATTTAAAGGATAGCAGGTAGGTCTCGCAGCTGTACGATGGAGGTTCTGATTTGAAACATTTCTTAGAAGGTTGATACTCATTCTTTACATACTCAAATTCTATACCCATCCAGCATGAAACTTCAAAAGTGTTTACTGATTTGTCAAATCAGAAAATGTTTCAGTTGGGCACAGCAGGGGTGTTACTCACCCAAGGACTGCATGTTGTTGTAGATCTCTAGCATTGTATCCCTATACAGGATTCTCTGAGCACTGTTCAAGTTTTGCCACTCCTCCCAGGTGAAGTCCACAGTCAGGTCTTCAAATGATAACAACACCTGTAAAAAAACATTCATTAGGGGTCGGCACCATGGCTCACTTGGCTAATCCTCTGTGGCGCCAGCATCCCATATAGGCACCAGGTTCTAGTCCACAGCAGAGAGCTGGACTGGAAGAGGAGCAACTGGGACTAGAACCTGGCACCCATATGGGGTGCCAGCGCTGCAGGCAGAGGATTAACCAAGTGAGCCATGGTGCCAACCCTAAGAATTATTTTCAATTAACTTCATAGCCTGTGTTTCTTGCATGCCTCTTGTAAGATGCTGCTACTTTTGAGAGCTATAACAGAAAGAAAAATCTAAATGAAAATATCTGCCTCTATATTAATTGAATCATTCCAAAATAAATCACTCCAATAGAGTATCATTTATTATTCTGTAAGTAATCCTTCTCCTAATAATTCTGAAAGAAACCCACAGTATGATCTGCAGACCAGATTATTAAATTAACATGGTAGATGGAGGCACAGTTTCGATATCAATCACCAAAGTTAAAAATTTCAAATAGATTTTTCTATATTCTCAGTTTGCAGTTCACTGAAACAGCAAAAATATTTTTAGATATTTTGCATGAGTATGTTCTCCTGAATGTGATACAATGTAAGAACACAAAGAACATGGGCCAGTAATTCTTCCTACCCCACCCTCCCTCCTGCCCTCATTCCTACCCTTCTTCCTCTCCTATTCCATTTCTTCATTTTTTACAAAGATCTATTTTCAATTAACTTTATACTCATAAGATTCAACCTACACTAAAAAGGAGTTCAAACAGGGGCTAGTGCTGTGGCACAGTGGGTAAAGCCGCTGCCTGCAGTGCCAGCATTCCATATAGGTGCCACTTCAAGTCCTGGCTTCTCCATTTCTGAACCAGCTCTCTGCTATGACCTGGGAAAGCAGTAGAAGATGGCCCGAATCCTTGGGCCCCTGCACCCACATAGGAGTCCTGGAAGAAGCTCCTGGATCCAGGCTTTGGATCGACACAGCTTCAGGCATTGCAGCCAACTGGGGAGTGAACCAGCACATGGAAGACCTCTCTCTCTGCCTCTCCTCTCTCTGTGCAACTCTGACTTTCAAATAAATAAATCTTTATTTAAAAAAATACCATGAGGCCAAGATGGCAGATAGTGAGGGCGTGTACCGATAGTCGGGGAAAAGATAGTTTAATAAAAGTGGAGCTACTATAGCCTCAGGAAAAGACTCAAGAAAAAAACTGCAGAGGAAATGCTTCCGGATCTAGTGGATGTGACACAGAGGACCTACAGGGAGCCCACCACGTGGAAGCCCAGCCGCGGGAGCCGAGCAACAGAATCTCACCGGGGCACATCTTTCCAACAATGATGCATACGGACTGAAAGTGAAAGGCTAGGAAAAGATATACCATGCCAACAGAAATGAAAAAAGAGCGGGCGCAGCCATCTTAATATCGGACAACATAAACTTTACCACAAAAACTGTTAGGAGAGACAAAGAGGGGCACTATATAATGATTAAGGGATCCATTCAACAGCAAGATATAACAATATCAATGTATATGCACCTAATTACAGGGCACCAGTTTATTTAAAAGACTTGTTAAGGGACTTAAAGGGAGACTTAGACCCCAATACAATAGTACTGGGGGACTTCAATACTCCACTCTCAGAGATAGACAGATCAACAGGACAGAAGATCAACAAGGAGACAGTAGTTTTAAAGGACACTATAGCCCAAATGGATCTAACAGATATCTACAGAACTTTTCATCCTACACATAAAGACTTTACATTCTTCTCAGCAGTACATGGAACCTTCTCTAGGATTGACCACATGCTAGGCCATAAAGCAAGTCTCAGCAAATTCAAAAGAATTAGAATCATACCATGCAGCTTCTCAGACCACAAAGGCATGAAATTGGAAATTAGCAACTCGGGAATCCCCAGAGCACGTGCAAACACATGGAGATTGAACAACATGCTCCTGAATGAACAATGGGTCATAGAAGAAATTAAAAGAGAAATCAAAAATTTTCTGGAAGTAAATGAGGATAACAGCACAACATACCAAAACCTATGGGATACAACAAAAGCAGTGTTAAGAGGAAAGTTTATATCAATAGGTGCCTACATCAAGAAATTGGAAAGGCACCAAATAGATGAGCTTTCAAGTCATCTCAAGGATCTAGAAAATCTGCAGCAAACCACCCAAACCAAGTAGGAGAAGAGAAATAATTAAAATCAAAGAAGAAATCAACAGGATTGAATCCAAAAAAATTACAAAAAATCAGCCAAACGAGGAGCTGTTTTTTTGAAAAAATAAACAAAATTGACACCCCATTGGCCCAACTAACTAAAAAAAGAAGAGAAAAGACCCAATTTAATAAAATCAGAGATGAAAATGGAAATGTAACAGACACCACAAAAATAAAAAGAATCATCAGAAATTACTACAAGGGCTTGTATGCCAGCAAACAGGGAAATCTATCAGAAATGGACAGATTTTTGGACACATACAACCTACCTAAATTGAGCCAGGAAAGACATAGAAAACCTAAACAGACCCATAACTGAGACAGAAATTGAAACAGTAACAAAGGCCCTCCCAACAAAGAAAAGCCCAGGACCAGATGGATTCACTGCTGAGTTCTACCAGACATTTAGAGAAGAACGAACTCCAATTCTTCTCAAACTATTCAGAACAATCAAAAAAGAGGAAATCCTCCCAAATTCTTTCTATGAAGACAGCATCACCTTAATTCCTAAGCCAGAGAAAGATGCAGCATTGAAAGAGAATTACAGACCAATATCCCTGATGAACATAGATGAAAAAATCCTCAATAAAATTCTGGCCAATAGAATGCAACAACACATCAGAAAGATCATCCACCCAGACCAAGTAGGATTTATCCCTGGTATGCAGGGATGGTTCAACGTTCGCAAAACAATCAACGTGATACACTACATTAACAGACTGCAGAAGAAAAACCATATGATTCTCTCAATAGATGCAGAGAAAGCATTTGATAAAATACAACACCCTTTCATGATAAAAACTCTAAGCAAACTGGGTATGGAAGGAACATTCCTCAATACAATCAAAGCAATATATGAAAAACCCACAGCCAACATCCTATTGAATGGGGAAATGTTGGAAGCATTTCCACTGAGATGTGGTACCAGACAGGGATGCCCACTCTCACCACTGCTATTCAATATAGTTCTGGAAGTTTTGGCCAGAGCTATTGGGCAAGAAAAAGAAATTAAAGGGATACAAATCGGGAAGGAAGAACTCAAACATTCCCTATTTGCAGATGATATGATTCTTTACTTAGGGGATCCAAAGAACTCTACTAAGAGACTACTGGAACTCATCAAAGAGTTTGGCAAAGTAGCAGGATATAAAATCAACAGCCTTTGTATACACAGTCAATGCCATGGCTGAGGAAGAACTTCTAAGACCAATCCCATTCACAATAGCTACAAAAACAATCAAATACCTTGGAATAAACTTAAACAAAGACGTTAAAGATCTCTACGATGAAAACTACAAAACCTTACAGAAAGAAATAGAAGAGGATACCAAAAAATGGAGAAATCTTCCATGCTCATGGATTGGAAGAATCAATATCATCAAAATGTCTCTTCTCCCAAAAGCAATTTATACATTCAATGCAATACCAATCAAGATACCAAAGACATTCTTCTCAGATCTGGAAAATAAATGATGCTGAAATTCATATGGAGACACAGAAGACCTCAAATAGCCAAAGCATTCTTGTACAACAAAAACAAAGCCAGAGGCATCACAATACCAGATTTCAGGACATACTACAGGGCAGTTGTTATCAAAACAGCATGTTACTGGTACAGAAACAGATGTATAGACCAATGGAACAGAGTAGAAACACCAGAAATCAATCCAAACATCTACAGCCAACTTATATTTGATCAAAGATCCAAAACTAATCCCTGGAGTAAGGACAGCCTATTCAATAAATTGTGCTGGGAAAATTGGATTTCCACATGCAGAAGCTTGAAGCAAGACCCTTACCTTTCACCTTACACAAAAATTCACTCAACATGGATTAAAGACTTACATCTATGACCCAACACCATCAAATTACTAGAGAGCATTGCAGAAACCCTGCAAGATATAGGTACAGGCAAAGACTTCTTAGGAAAGACCCCAGAAGCACAGGCAATCAAAACCAAAATTAACATTTGGGATTGCATCAAATTGAAAAGTTTCTGTACTTCAAAAGAAACAGTCAGGAAAGTGAAGAGGCAACCGACAGAATGGGAAAAAATATTTGCAAACTATGCTACAGATAAAGGGTTGATAACTAGAATCTACAAAGAAATCAAGAAACTCCACATCAAAACAAACTACCCACTTAAGAGATGGGCCAAGGACCTCAATAGACATTTTTTGAAAGAGGAAATCCAAATGGCCAACAGACACATGAAAAAATGTTCAAGATCACTAGCAATCAGAGAAATGCAAATCAAAACCACAATGAGGTTTCACCTCACCCCAGTGAGAATGGCTCACATTCAGAAATCTACCAACAACAGATGCTGGAGAGGATGTGGGGAAAAAGGGACACTAACCCACTGTTGGTAGGAATGCAAACTGGTTAAGCCACTATGAAAGTCAGTCTGGAGATTCCTCAGAAACCTGAACATAACCCTACCATACAACCCAGCCATCCCTCTCCTTGGAATTTACCCAAAGGAAATTAATTTGGCAAATAAAAAAGCCATCTGCACATTAATGTTTATTGCAGCACAATCCACAATAGCTAAGACCTGGAACCAACCCAAATGCCCATCTACAGTAGAATGGATAAAGAAATTATGGGACATGTACTCCATAGAATACTATACAGCAGTAAAAAACAATGAAACCTGGTCATTTGCAACAAGATGCAGGAATCTGGAAAACATCATGCTGAGTGAATTAAGCCAGTCCCAAAGAGACAAATATCATTTGTTTTCCCTGATCGGTGACAACTAACTGAGCACCAAAGGGGAAACCCGTTGAAGTGAAATGGAGACTATAAGAAACAATGACCTGATCAGCTCTTGTCCTGACTCTTGATGTACAATGTAATACTTTATCCTTTTTCGTATTTGTTGTTGTTGTTGTTCTAGTACTAGTGGTTGAACTCTGTAATTGGCACACGGTTATTCTTAGGTGTTTAAATTTTAACTGAAAAGTGATCTTTGTTAAATTTAATTGTGGAAAAAGAGAGGGAGGAGATGTACAATTTGGGACATGCTCAATCAGACTTGCCCCAAGTGATGGAGTTAGACATGTGCCAGGGGATTCCAATACAATCCCATCAAGGTAGCATGTACCAATGCCATCTCACTAGTCCAAGTGATCAATTTCACTCCACAATTGATGGCTCTGATAGGTCTAAGAGTCAAAGGGATCACACAAACAGGACTAGTGTCTGCTAATACTAACTGATAGAATCAAAAAGGGAGAGAAAGATCCAACATGGGAAGTGGGATACACAGCAGACTCATAGAATGGCAGATGTCCTAAACAGCACTCTGGCCTCAGAATCAGCCCTTAAGGCATTCAGATCTGACTGAAGAGCCCATGAGAGTATTGTAGGCATGGAAAGCCAAGAAACCATGGAAAAGAAAAAAAAAGAAGAAGACCTAAATGAAAGATCTCTATGAGTGAGATCCCAGTGGAAAGAATGGGGCCATCAAAGAAGGAGGTACCTTTCTCTGAAGGGAGGAGAGAACTTCCACTTTGACTATGACCCTATTGGAATAAGATCAAAGTCAGTGAACTGTAAAGCCTTCCATAGCCTTTGCAACTCATGATTAGAGCCTAGGGAGATTACTGATGCCATAAACAACAGTGTCTAATTGTTAAGTCAGCAACAGGAGTCACTGTATACTTACATCTCATGTGGGATCTGTCCTTAATGTGTTGTCTAATGTGAAGTGATGCTATAACTAGTACTGAAACAGTATTTTTACACTTTGTGTTTCTGTGTGGGTACAAACTGATGAAATCTTTACTAATTATATACAGAATCGATCTTCTGTATATGAAGATAATTGGAAATGAAAAAAAAAAAAACCTGGTGTTAAATTGGAAATGGCATAGAAAATTAATTAATTTTTTAAAAATATTATGTAGGATCTCTGTCTTTAATGTGCTGTACACTCTTATTTAATGCTATAACTAGTACTCCAACAGTATTTTTTTACTTTGTGTTCCTATGTGGGGGCAAACTCTTGAAATCTTTACTTAGTATACACTAAACTGATCTTCTGTATATAAAGAGAATTGAAAATGGATCTTAATGTGAATGGAACGGGAGAGGGAGCGGGAAAGGGGAGGGTTGCAGGTGGAGGGAAATTATGGGTGGGGGGGAAGCCATTGTAATCCATAAGCTGTACTTTGGAAATTTATATTCATTAAATAAAAGTTGAATAAAAAATAAAATAAAAAATAGCGTGAAGAAAAAAAAAACACTCTTCCTCAACAGTCAAAGCAAGAGCTGTCCAAAATCATCACATAAAAAACACACACACTCTATTAGTTACCACATATCAGAGAGAACACATGGTATTTGTCTTTTTGAGGATGCCTTATTCACCAAATATAATGGTTTCCAGTTGCATCCATTTTGTTGTAAATAAAAGGATTTCATTTTGTTTTTTATTGCATTCTAGTATTCCATAGTGTATATATACCATAATTTCTTTATCCAGTCTTCATCTGATGGACATCTGGGTTGATTCCATATCTTAGCTATTTAGAATTGACTGCAAGAAACCTGAGCATACAAATCTCTCTTTCATATGCTGATTTCATTTCCTTTAGGTAAATTCCTAAATTGCCTGGGTCATGGGGTAGGTCAATATTCAGATTTCTCCAATTAAAATTCTATAAAAGGATTGCCTATAATGGGGGAAGAGAAATTTCAGTATGTCATGACCATGGCCCACTCATCTTTGATATTATTTCTTTTGAGATGATCATATATCCTAATCCATTCAGGGAAATTCTTACAGGGAATATGATGCCAGCCAAGCAACTAGGAGTAGAGATACACTCTGTCACTTCTGAATATGGTTCTACTTGGTTCAATTCCCTCTTCTGTGTAAAGCAAAAATGGCCAACATAGTTCCAAAAAAGGCAATTCTAGCATGCTGACAAAAATAGATTTCATACACATCTTGATGGTGGAAGCCCTGTGGAGGATGATTGTTACATAACAATAATTTACTTCACTACCCTGATATTCTGAGGCACCCAGAATAAGCATCTGCTAGAGCAATTGATCCTCACAGAAAATGACACTGCAAGTCTACAGAATGGCCCTATGGGCTTTTCAATAGTCTTAGAGACATGTATCAAAAAATGCCATGGTTAATCCATAGTTCACACTAAGTATCTAAGAAATTAAGAACTATATGGAGTATAGACAAAACATGATGTTCTAATTGAGAATGTGTTAAACTTAGGTTAAATATCAGTTTATAAATAAATAATAATCACTTCATATTTCATGTTATAATATTAAGCCATAATTATGAATTAAAAATGTTGAAAATAAACAGAGGAGAGAAACAGTAACAGCTGGTAAGGAATAACTCATATAAATAGACTCTATACTGCATAGGAAACAAAATGGGGAAAACTATAAAAAATTAATCCTTTTGTATGTGAAAAGGATCTCAACAGAGTAAAAAGGAAATCCATTTGATGGGAAATATTTGTAAATTTTATTTGATAAGAGAATAATATTGGGAATATATGGTATACAGGAAACTCCTGCAACCTCAAAGCAATAAAAAGAGATTTTAAATGGGCAAATGACTAAAGAGACATTTCTACAAAGAAGATACATAAATGGTTCAACCCACTCCCCTGCCCCCACCAGATGTTCATAGGGATGGGGTTTTATATCATTTATAAGAGCATAAACAAAGAATGCAGGATATGGTTTCACTTTAGATTTCTTGAGCTTTTGGAAAGCTACAACAAACATTAAACAGAGTCGAAACTATGATCTAAAGGCTGTGAAAAAGGACCATGAGGGAGGGAAACATCATTGAAGCTGTGATAGCAATAGACAAGAATTTCCAGAAAATGATAATACATAGTCATTTCAAAAATGGCAGAGAAAAAAAAAGAAGAGTGCAGACATTTAGCCTAGTGTTTATGATGCCTTTTAATTAACCCTAGCTGGTGCCACAGTGCAGTGGGTTGATCCTCCGCCTTTGGTGCCAGCATCCCATATGGACACCAGTTCTAGTCCCAGCTGCTGCACTTCCAATCCAGCTCTCTGCTCTGGCCTGGGAAAGCAGTAGAGGATGGCCCAGGTCCTTGGGCCCCTGCACCCATGTGGAAGACAGGGAGGAGGTGCCTGGCTCCTGGCTTCAGATTGGTGCAGCTCTGGCCGTTGGGGCCATCTGGAGAGTGAACCAGCAGGTAGAAGACCTCTCTCTCTACCTCTACCTCTCACTGTCTGTAACTCTAACACTCAAATAAAATAAATTTTTAAAAAACTAACCCTATTTCTACCTCAGAGTGCCCAGGTTTGATATCCAGTGCCAATTCCTGATCCTAGTTCTGAACCAATGCAGACCTGGAGAAGTGGTAAAGACATCATGTGGGAGGCCTAGACTCCATTCCTGGTTCCTGGCTTCAGCACTGCCCCAGCCCTGCTTGCTGTGGGTATTTAGACAGTGAATTAGTGCATGGGAGCTCCCCAGCCAGCCTCTCTCTCTCAAGTACATAAACATTTTTACATAAAGCAGAACACTCAAGTAAGACAAAGAATAGAGAATAGTCTTTAGCTTTGTCTATGATTATGCTTCTGAGAGACACTGGAAACATTAAAATAAAATTATCCTGAGTGTGACTTAAGGTAAAAAATGAACAATGGAATTATTTGAAAAAAAAAAAAAAACTTTGGAAAGTCTGCAATGGAGAGTTTAGAACCTACAGCAGATACTATTCCTCAGACAGTCCTGGTCCTATCCAGGAGTCAAGTTCAGCTCCACAAAACTATTAAGTCTATACTATTCGAGCAATTCCAAAACAATTAACTGATTGTCTTTTAGCAGAATGCTGAGTGTTTAATTTCCAGGATGGCACTAAAAAATTGCCTACTCCATCATCTGAAGACTGTTTCACACATCATATCCCACACAATTTAGAATATTCTCAGGCTGAAACTAGAAACATGAAACAAGTGTATATTTTTGCTATGGCAACAGAAAGAGCAGAGATCAAATTGCCTTCTCTGAGACAATTCTAATGTTTTATAATCATGCCAACTCCATCACGTTTGTGTATATTCTCTAAGTTTAAATTTTATTTATCTTTACTTTTCAATTTTAATTACAAATCACCCTAGAGCTCCTAAAATAAAAGCTGAAAACAATGTGAGAAAAAATAAAGTATGCAACTTACAGGAGATATATTCACTTCCTTTGTTCTTGGAAACATGTGAATGTTTCTCAAATTATACCTGGAATAGGAGGTATTTGGAGGGAATTAAAAGAGAACTGTTCTGGCTTCATTCTGATTATGCATTGCCAAAAATGACTATGATAGAACAGGTAAATAATGGACACTGGAAAACACCAGCTTCCTTCTGAGGCATAGTCCTTAAAACATAGGAATATGCCACAGAGAGCACTCACAACTCTATTAATCGATAGAGATGAAACACAAGTTTTCACTGGATAAACAAAAACATTTATTTTCTACAACTTTTGTAATTAAAAATGTCACAGCAAGGAAAACAATTTAAAATGTTAAGGGTGGGGACCAGTGCTGTGACATAGTGGGTAAAGCCACTGCCTGCAGAGCCAGCATCCCAATGAGCGCTGCTTCATGTCCCAGATGCTCCACTTCCTATCCAGCTCTCTACTATGGCCTGGGAAAGCAGTAGAAGATGGCCCAAGAGCTTGGGCCCATGCACCCACATGGGAGATCCAGAAGAAGCTCCTGGCTCCTGGTTTCAGGTTGGCACAGCTCCAGCTTTTGCTGCCAATTGGGGAGTGAACCAGCAGATGGAAGACCTCTCTCTCTCTGCCTCTCTTTCTCTCTGTGTGTAACACTGGCTTTCAAATAAATAAATCTTAAAAAAAAGTAGAGTGATTATTCAAATAAGTCAATTTACCAAAGACACAAATATCAGTTTTCATAGAATTAAATCAATTGGTTTTTATTGAAATTTATACTATAGAAAGTATTTCATATAATTCATATTTTTAGGCCAGTGCCATGGCTTAACAGGCTAATCCTCCACCTTGTGGCGCCGGCACACTGGGTTCTAGTCCTGGTCAGGGCACCGGATTCTACCCCAGTTGCCCCTCTTCCAGGCCAGCTCTCTGCTATGGCCCGGGAAGGCAGTGGAGGATGGCCCAAGGCCTTGGGCCCTGCACCCGCATGGGAGACCAGGAGAAGCGCCTGCCTCCTGGCTTCAGATCAGCAAGATGCGCTGGCCGCAGCGGCCATTAGAGGGTGAACCAATGGCAAAAAGGAAGACCTTTCTCTCTGTCTCTCTCTCTCACTATCCACTCTGCCTGTCAAAAAAAATTCATATTTTTAAATATAATTTTGGCCACAAATATGAAGTTGCAAAATCTGTACTTTCTAGAGAACTTAAAGGTATGAAAAAAATAAGAGTTTTCTAATGTATACATTAAGGTGAAATCCTGTGTGGTACTTATATATTACTAGAAAAATAGTGAATCCTGCAAGGGTAACATACCAAGATCTCAGCTGAATGTCAAGTCAATCAGAACTCAGAAAGAACTTTGTGGAGAATGACAGTCCACACAGATTTTAAATAAAATAGAGGGCTGTCTCAAATGGGAATAAACCCAAGAAGACTGTATTAAAATCTCTGTAAAGCTACAATAACAGATGTTATTGTATGTATGTACAAGTGTCTCCAAACAGTTCAGGGAAATAAAAGGAGGCTTAGATTCATTCCAGATGAATTTGCTCAAGTTGGATTCAATTACAAATGGAAGTAACCCAAGCAAAACAATTCAAGAAACCAAAAATATAAACAAACAAAAACACTGGCAGATACTCAATCCCCAAAACTCTGCCTGGATTTTAGGTCACTCTTTATCATATCAGCAGATCACTGACAGTGGGGGCAGCTCCAGACCTACACACAATTAAGTGCATGATGCTCATGACTATAGATGTCACCAGGGACCCACTCCCTACCCTGGAAAAACACTCATGCAGGGCTGGGAGGACATCATGACTGACACATGAGCCAAGTGGCATGTTTATGGTCACACATGTGGGCTGTGCTAGAACAATGTGGGAGGAGAAATGAAGGGAAGACAATAAAATCTAAACCAAGTCAATGATTTTGGAAAATTATAAAGATGTTATTTCAAGTAGCGAGTCTTATAAGATTGAATATTTACTAGTTAACAAAAATCATCATTGAGAGCAGAGTTCACAATTTATTCTCCCTCACAAAAAGGAGAGTCAAAAATACAGACTATATGTCCAAGAACATAGATTTTAAAGAAACTGAGCCAGTCTGTCATACAAGGTTACTCCGTCAGGGGCCGATGCTGTGGCAAGGCATGTTAAAGCCTTGGCCTGAAGTGCCAGCATTCTTTATGGGTGCTGATTCTATTCCCGGCTGCTCCTCTTCTGATCCAGCTCTCTACTATGGCCTGAGAGCAGAAGATGGCCCAAGTCCTTGGGCCCCTGCGCCCACATGGGAGTCCCAGAAGTAGCTCCTGGCCCCTGGCTTCGGATTGGCACAGCTCAGGCAATTGTGCCCATCTGGGGAGTGAAGCAGCAGATGGAAGATCTCTCTCTCTCTCTCTGTCTCTACCTCTCTCTGTAACTCTTTCAAATAAATAAAATAAATCTTTACTCCCTCATGTGAGGTCCCTAGAACCTGCTGAGATGTGACATCCAGCTAAAAAGTTTTCCCACATTAAACTCTTAGACTCTCTCTTCTGTGAGATAGTGCTCTGGTATATGAAGTTTTGAAAGGGTAAAAGGTTCCCAAATCCATTACATTCACAGAGTTTTTCCCATGTGGGCTTTATGAAGGCCAGTGAGAGCTGGTAGAAAGATTCCCCACATTCATTTACTTCCCAATCTGTGTGAATTCTAAGATGTAGCTAAAAAACTGATTTCCAGCCAAAGGATTTTCCAGTCATTACAATAACAATTATTTTCCTTTCTGTGAGTTTGCTGATGAATGGTGAGGACTGGCTTCTGGGAAGAAAATTTTCTCACTTCGTCAAATTCATAGAGGATTTCCCCTATGTGAGTTTTTTTGTATACCATAAGGTCTGGTTTCATAACATCTTTTGCTCGTTAAGTTCTCCGATATCTGTTGAGGCCTGACTTCTGGCAACATTTTTCCACATTCAACACATTCATAAGCTTTATCCCTTCAATGGATCCTATTATAAAATGAGGCTTGACTTCCAGCAAAAAATTTTCCTGCTTCTTATACTCTTAAGATTTCTTCCCAGAGTGAATTACCTGATGTAGATTGAGGTGTGATTTCCTGCCATATGAATTTTCCACATTCATCACATTCACCCATGGGTTTCTCCCATGTGTGAAATCTTTGGTAATGAGATCTAAGATCCGGCAATAGATTATTCCACCTTCATTACATCACATTCATTACATCATTACATTATAGGTTTCTCACCTATGACTTTCCTCATACATGCTGAGTTTTTGTCAAATTTATTACATTCATTCATTCATACATTCTCCCCTGTGCATAATAAGGTCTGAAAGGCTAATAAATGTTTTTCTACATTTTAGTACCCATAGGATATTTCCCTTGTGTGAATTCCATGATGACCAATAAGGGATGATCTACAGATGAAAGACCTGAGAGGTTACATGAATGGGATTTTTATCTTGTATGTGTTCTCTGCTTTATTGTAAGATCTGATTTATAAGAGACAGTTTTATCAGTCTCAAGATTCATAGTTTCTCTACCATGCGTTTTGATATGTAGTGAGGCTAGACTTTTTATGTATTTTCTTTCCTATCAGTTGTTGTCTTGTTAATCATAGCTGACTCAACAGAGGGTTGCCGAAATTCAATATCTTTACAGGAGAAATCCTTTAAGAACCCTCTTACTTGAAAAGAACATTGCCCTTGCATTGAAGGTTTCTCCCTGTCCACAGTGTTCAGAGGCTGCAGCATTGTCTGAATCCTGTGATGCACCAATACTGGCAGCCCCAGAGGTTTTCCAGGTACATTAGGAAGCATCTGTTTTTACTCTAGCTTGCCTCTCATCAGGATTCCTATAAAGACACATTACATGCCTCAGATTCCATTCTTGAATAATCTCCTTTCTTCATAATCAGCTGTAAAATATAGCGTCACTTGAAACTACATCCTTTTCATTATTCAATTCTCATGAGATGATGTGTTGTAATTATTACTACTTGCCTCAAATTTATGTCTTGATTTTCTTGGCTGGCCCTACTCAGGTCATCCATTTTCCTGGCAACTGAAATGAGAAAAAAAATAACAATAGTTATGAACCAAATCTAACTTTCTTTTGGAATGTTCTCTAAAGGCAACAAAGATCCTTGCTATCGTGCTTGCCTTAAGATTTTAACATATCACTTAAAGGGATTCATTGATGCCAATTATACTTTACTTTTTTCTCCTTAATAAATTAATATGATAAATTACTTCAATAGATTTCTCAATGTTCAGTCATTTTTTTCTACTTTTAAGTATTTTTTTTCATTTTATAAAAAGAGAGGTATTTGAAAGGCAGATTGGCAACTGGCAGAGTGACAGAGAGAGAGAGAGAGAGAGAGAGAGAGAGAGATTAATCTTACATCTGCTGGTTCGCTCCCCCAATGGGAAAGGCTTCTACCTAGCTAACAAGAATAATTCATCTTGACATCTAGAAAAAGACCAGGAAATATGCACTGCCCAGTTAGCAACTAATGAAAGAATTATTAAGTATATTAATTCCTGCAGGAAAATAGGAAATGAAAGTGGACAGCAGGACAACTTAGAATTTATAGTATGTATCTAAACTAGAAAATAGCCTTAGTATAGACCTAAAAGGATTGGATTTGGTATGTCTAAGAAAAATGTTCAACTACAAAAATCAAGGGTGATGTGTGAACACACAAGTCCCTGGGGACTGTGGAAAGCCTATGTCTGATGCATGAATCCAGCTGTACTTAAGGGCTGCCAACCTGTGGAAAAGTAGTGAGAAGAGCACTACACCATGAACACCTGCTGAGCTCTCCCAGTCCCAGTCCCCTAGCCCAGTAGGTGCTGACTGACCTGGAAGGCTCTGATTTAGAGCTTCTTCTAGGATCCATGGCTCTGCTCCTTGCTCCAATTTGAAGATCACCTCAGGTTTGATAGCACACAATCCTATTAACAGAAATTAATGTAGGACTTTGTTAAATTACTAAGTCAGGATTCTTGAAAGACAACAAATTGACATCAAGATCTGTGTGAGAAAAGAACCTATTTGAATCCTTTGCTATAGGATGTGGACACCCATTCTGCATGGATTCAAATCCTATGCCTATGTGGCAATGCACTTTATAAATCATGTATTTATGTATTTCTCAGATGGGACAAAACTGGACCAACTGTGTGTGACAGAGTTTCACTCACCCAAGGACAGCAGGCTGTGGTAGGTCTCCAGCATCACATCCCTGTACAGGGTTCTCTGAGCATTGTCCAGGTCCTCCCACTCCTCCCAGGTGAAGTTGACAACCAGGTCTTCAAAAGACACCAACACCTATAACAGCACATGTTTCATCAACATAACAGTTCTGGGTTACAAAAGAGGAGGACTGGGAATGCATTCTCTATGTGTCTTACATGCCTCTTACATAAAATGCAGCCTACTTTGAATACTGTATAACACAGAAACCAAAACCACAATGGATCTTGCTTTAAAAATAGTTTTTGTGGGGCTGGCGCTGTGGCATAGCAGGTAAAACCACTGCCTGCAGTGCCAGCATCCTCTTTGGGTACCAATTCAGGTCCCAGCCACTCTGCTTGCAATCCAGCTCTCTGCTATGACCTGGGAAAGCAACAGAAGATGGCCCAAGTCCTTGAGAGTCGTGGGAGACCCAGAGGAAGCTCCCGGCTCCTGGCTTGGATCGGCACAGCTTCAGCCATTGCGGCCAATGGGGGGGTGTCAACCAGTGGATAGAAGACCCCTCTCTCTCTCTGCCTCTCCTTCTCTAACTCTGACTTTCAAATAAATAAATAAATCCTTCAAAAATTAGTTTCTGTATTATCTGGTTACAGCTAATAAACCACCAAAGATGGCAAGATCTGTTACAATATGTTTATGAATATGATGCAAGATATGTTAGGCAGTGCAAAGCATAAATAACAGAGACACTACAAACAGAACCACCTCTGGGTGTTCCTTGAATGTGAGAACAATAAAAGGCAGCACAGGAGCTCAAAGAGCTAATAATTAAGAGATTCTTTAGTTATATATTTTTTCTAATAGTAACAACATTTGTATGTGCTAGTTGTCTTATAAAATTGTTTATAAATCAAAATATGTTCATAAGCATGCCCTTATTTATTTCAACAAACAAAAGAGTTATTACTGTTCAGATAAAAGTGATTGCTGACTACTTAAAACACAGGATGGAAATATTTGGGAAAGGGGTAAAAAAAGCAGTGAGTTCCTGGACCAGATTCACATTTTAAATCATACCCTGGGGTCCAGAGTTGTGGCATGAAATGCCAGTATCCCATGGGTACCAGTTTGAGTCTCAGCTGCTCTACTTCAAATCCAGCTCCCTGCTAATACAGCCGAGAAGGCAGTGGAAGATGGTCCAAGGGTCTGGGCTCTTGCATCTATGTGGGAGACCAAAAAGAAGCTCCTGGCTTCAGCAGCCTATCCCAGCCCTAGTTGCAGCCATTTGGGGAGTGAACCAGCTTGGATGGAAGGTATCTTTGTCTTTGTCTCTCCTTCCCTCTGCTACTGCCTTTCAAATATATAAATCTTACAAAAAAAATACCCTGGAAGGGAAATGGTAAGAGCTAAATTGACAAATAAGGAAAAAAATCAGAAACAGTAGCTGTGGTGGAATGAGAAGGTGAGAAGGTCATGAATGTAGTAGAATGAGAAGGTGAGAAGGTCATGCCAAGATGGTCACTGACAACAGAGCCTCACTGACAGGCTGTGATTGGATGGCTTTGGAAACTGCCTGGCAACAGGCTGTGATTGGTTAGGGCATAGACCTCCCCTTGACTGGATTGGCTGCCTTGGCTATGTAAGCAGCTGTAGCAACTGAAATAAACCAAGCAGCAGTCTGCAGGCTGCTTGCCTCAGGCCTGCTTTCACCCAACTCCCGGGGTCTGTGTGGTGACTCCACACCTCTTGCCCCCACCAAACTCTTCCTCTCAGAAATGAATCCACAGCAACAAGTAGCCCTACCCATCAAGACAAAGAGCATGTCATCAACCTCTATGCATGCCAGTTCATGTCATAGCTACTTCAATTCTGACCCAGCTCCCCGCTAATGGTCTGAGAAAGGTAGAGGACAGATATATAGATATAGATATAGATATAGATATAGATATAGATACAGGTGTAGGTATAGCTATAGGTATAGTATAGGTATAGATATAGATAGGTCCCGCAAACAGCATCATAGTTTAAGAGGAAACACTGGGGCTGATGCTGTGGCATAGCAGGTAAAGCCACTGCCCTCAGTGTTGGCATCCCATATGGGTGCTGCTTCAAGTCCCAGCTATTCCTGTTCTAATCCAGCTCCCTGCAATGGCCTGGGGATGCAGTAGAAGACGGCCCAAGTGCTTGGGCCCCTAAACTCATGTGGGAGACCTAGAAGAAGCTCCTGGCTCCTGGCTTTACTGGCTCAGCTCTGGCCATTGCAGCCAATTGGGGAGTGAAACAGTGGATGGAAGACATTCTCTGTCTTTGTCTCTGCCTCTCTGTAATTCTGCCTTTCAAATAAATAAATAAATCTGAAAAAAAATGAATGTGAATGGAATGGGGAGAAGTGTGAGAGCACCGGCAGGAGAGGGAGGATGGGGTAGGAAGTATCACTATGTTCCTGAATCTGCATACAGGAAATACAAGAAATTTGCATACCTTAAATAAAATAAAAATATATATTAAAGGATAAGAAAGAAGGAAGTTGTAAGAAAAGTTTGTACAGGGTTTAATTTTGGGAAAAATGGTTAACAGCTTATAAAAAGTCTCAAAGCAGGTGCTCAGAGGCATTAATAGCAGTTATTCTTCTTTAAATTAATAAAAATGGAAGAAATGCAATAATGAACTAAAAGCTATGACTTCAGGTGGCCAAACATCTAAAAAAGAAAGGACCTAGAAAAAGAAGAATGAGCCAGATTCAAGTGCGGCAGTAAAAAGCAAATAATATCTGAGCAGAAATAAGTAAGAAATAATGTTAAGTAATATTGAAGCCAATAAAAGCAAGAGTGGTTCTTTGGAAAGCAAAATAATTCCTTAGCTACACTAAGAAAACATGGAAAAGAGTCAAATAAAAAAATCAAAGAAAAAAAGAAGATACTACCACACAAATCACAACAGATCACGAGAGACTATTAAGGACTATACTAGCAAATTGAAAACTGAGAAGAAATGGCTAATTTCTGGATATGTATATCCTACCAAACTGAACCACAAAGACACAGAACACACGAATAGGTCAAGAATGAGTAACAGGAATGTTTTCAATAATGAAAACAGGAATCAAAGTCCACAAACAAATGAAAGGTCAGCACCAGATGTCTTTACTACCAATCTCTACCATGTTTTAAAAATAAAATAGCACAATGCTTTTCAAACTATTCGAAAAAGTTGAAAGGCAGGGAACCTTCCCAAACTCAGTGAGGCCAGCATTTCAATACAGTAAGGAAATGGGCAGGAATCTGAATAGACAATTCTAAGAATAAACATAGATGGTCAGAACATGTGAGAAAATGCTCAATGTCACTAGCCATTAGGTAAACACAAATCAAAACATATTATCATCTTACTCTAAAAAGATTTTAAAAATGCTAAGGAGGATATTAAGAAAAACTTTATATACCATGATGAAAATGCAAATTAACAGGTAGTATGATGAACAGAATGGTCATTCAGGAAAAAAAAAGATAAAAATTGTCTCCATATGACACAGCTATCTTACTGCTAGCTATGTATTTCAGAGGAAAAATGAAATCAGCATATCAAAGTCATAGTCTTTCTCACACTGTAATACAGGTCATCACAGCCATGACACAGAATCAATATGGGTATCTATTAGTGAAATAATTGATAAGAGAATATAATTGAGACATTTAAAAAAAGGAATGGAATATTGTTACATGTTGCAAAATAGAACTGGAGACCATTATGTGAAAAAAGCCAGACACAGAAAGACAAATATCACACATTTTTTGTCATATATGGAATTGAAAAAAATTGATCTGAGTATACACATTAGATTACTAGAGGCTAGGAAGTTTGGGGACTGGGAATGGGAGGGGTTAACTAACAGGTACCAAAATACAATGAGGCACAAATTCTACTGGTCCATCATGCAGGGTGGTGACTACAGTTCTTCATATTTTGTACTATGTGAAGAACTGGAGGAGAGGAGCTGGTAAGATCAAAACACAAAGAAAAGAAAATGGAAAGACTCTATCAGCTTATATTGTGTATTTGTTCAAATACTTCATTGTCACTGGTATTACAGCACAATGGGTTAAGCCACTGCTGATGACACCAGCATCCCATGTGAGTGCCAGTTTGAAGCCAAGCTGATTCACTTCTGATCCACGAATCTGTTAATGTGCCTGGGAAAACTGTGGAAGATGGTCAAGTACTTTGGTCTCTGCTACATATGTGTGAAACCAAAATGGAGCACTCAGCTTTTAGTTTAAGCCTGGCCATTGTGGCCACTTGGGGAGTGAAGCAGTGCATAGCAGATTTCACTTTCTGTCCCTCACTCTGACTTTCAAATAAATAAAATACATTTAAAAAACACATTGCACTGTATACTATTCAAGTAACATAAGAAGTGCATGTTAATCAAAAACTGTTGAAATAAAACTTTAAAAATTAGAAGCATCTCTATACACTAACAATGAACTATCTGAAAAAGAAATTAGCAAACAATCCCCTAGATATAATAGCATAAAAATGTTTGGAGCCAGTGTCCTCCAGTACTGTTGGGGATTAATCAAATACACAGTCTTATTATCAACAAGTCAAGGTGGCCAGGACAGTGTCAGACCAAAACCAGGAACCTGGAACTTCATGTGGTCCTTCCATGTGGATGGCAGGAACCCAAGCACCTGGGCCATCTTCTGCTGCTTTCCTGGGTGCACTAGCAGGCAGCTAGATTGGATGGAGGTGGAACAGACAGGACTCATACAGGTGCACATATCAGCAGTGGCTTAAGCTGCTGTACCACAATGCAGGTCCCTGTTATGTTTCTTGGTTTCTTTAAAAAGATTTATTTGAAAGGCAGAGGTAGAGAGAGGGGGTGGGGGGAATCAGAGAGAGAGATAGTCCATCAACTGGTGCACTCCCCAAATGGCTGCAACAGCAAGTGCTGGGCCAGGCTAAAGCAAGGAACCTCATCTGGGTCTCTCACATAGGTGCAGCGGCCCAAGTACTTGGACCATCATCTGATACTTTCCTAGGCACATTACCAAGTATCTGGCTCAGAAGTGGAGCAGCCAGGACTTGAAGTGGTATGATACTGGCATTGCAAGTGGTGGTTTGACTTGCAGTGCCAGACTGCCAGATCTCCCCTTGAATTTTTTGATCAGTCCTTACCTGGGTGACAACTAGGTAATCTGGTATTCTCAAATGCCACTAATGTAAAACTAACCTTGAAGCCACACGGAAGCATCCTTACATGGTTTTATTCACTGTTAATACTGCTGTTGAATTACAGGCAGGGTGTTCAATTTTGTATCTGTGTCTCACAGTCAAAACACAGAATGGGGGTGGGACGTAGCCGAACAGTACAGAAGTCTGTGTCCTTCACTGGAGTACGTGGGTTCAATCCCTGGATATGGATATGGCTCATGACTCAGACTTCCTCTTAAGGTAGACCCTGGGAAGCAGCAGTGACAGCTCAAGTGACTCAGCTCATGAAACCCACAGGGAAAACCTGGGTTGAGTTTCCAGCTCCCAGCTCCTGCCTTGTCCCTGACATAGAAGCTGTGAGCATTTGGGGAGTAAATCAGTGGAAAAGAGGTCTCTGTCTCTAAGTCTCTCAAATTAATAAACAAAAAAGGAATTCATTTAATAAAAAGAGACATACAACTTTAGATGTCAGATCACATAAAGCAATGTTTTTAAAGAACTAAATGAGAGGCTGGTGCTGTGACATAGCAGGAAAAGCCAAGCCACAGCCTGCAATGCCAGCATCCCATATAGGCACCCATTAGAGTCCCAGCTGCTCCACTTCAGATCCAGCACTCTGATAATGTGCCTAGGAAACCAGTAGAAGATGACACAAGTCCTTGGGCTCCTGCAACCATGTAGGAGACTCAGAGGAAGCCCCTGGTTCCTAGCTTTGGTCTGGCCCTGCTCTGGCCATTGTAGCCATCTGGGAAGTAAACCAGTGGATTGAAGATCTCTGTCTCTCCCTCTCATAACTCTGACTTTCAAATAAATAAATAATTATTTCTTTAAAAAAACTAAATGAAAGTACAATAAAATATTTACTTTCTTTATTTCAACAAGATCTAATAAATATACTTTTCTTCAAAGTGATAATATCAACAATTTACTGGGTCATTACAGCTTCTAACAGCTAAAAGAAATTATATAGGAGCCAGCGCTGTGGCACAATGGGTGAAGTTTTTGCCTGCAGAGCCAGTATCCTATACCAGCACTGAGTCCTGGGTACTCTACTTCTGATCCAGCTCCCTGCTAAGGCACCTGGGAAAACAGCAGAGGATGTCCCAAATGCTTGGTTCCTGTACCCACATGGGAGACCAGAAGCTCCTGGCTTTGGATCAGCCTAGCTCTGACCATAGCAGTCATTTGGGGATTCAACCATCAGATAGAAGATCTCTCTATCTCTCTGTGTGTCTGTGTGTCACTCCCTCCCTCCCTCTCTCTTGATATATATCCCCCTATTTCTATAACCTTATCTTTGTCTTTCAAATAAATAACTAAATAAATCTTTAAAAATAGGTATGTGATATAATGCATACCATTAATTAGCTTAATTTATCTGTTCTACAGTGTACAAATAGTTCCAAATTTCATTTTATATGGTTAAAGGCATGTCTGTCAATTTAAGATATACAATAGGTATTTTAAAAGATGAGCAAAGAGATGTAAATTTAAATATATACAGAAATATAGACTATTATAATGCACAAGTCTAAAGAAATCTAGCATAGTTATACTCATTTTAGACAAATCAGGATTTAGGTCAGATATATTTGCAGTTACATAATGATACAGCAGGTAGTTCTCTGAAAAGACATTATAATGCTTTGTATCTATACATATAATAGAACATCACACTGAATAAGAGGAAAACTCAGAGAATTGCAAAGAAAAATATGGATACACTATTGCTAAACAGTATAAACAACAGTATACATAACAAAAAAGTGGTTATTATTATTTATCAATGTATAATCAGAGATGCCAGTTAACATTAGATAGAAGAAAAATCAATAAATAAGGTCACTCCAGGTTTTGGCATATTATAAAATAAACAAACATACATCCATGAAAAGTTATATAATCTTTCTACTTTATCAACACTTCCTACTAAATTTCAATTATTCACAATCTACAACAAAAATTTCCCAATTTGTAAAAACAAAACAAAATGATCATGCATTACCTCTTGTGGAATTAAAACAAACAAACAAAAAATAACATTATCACCAATGTCAAAAATAAACTTGAGGGGCTGATGCCATGGTACAGCAGGTTAAGAAGCTGGTTAAGCTACCAGTTGCAGCACAGGCATCCCATATGGGTGCCAGTTTGATTCCCAGCTGCTCCACTTCCAATCCATCTCCCTGACATCGTGCCTGGGAAAGCAGAAGACGGCCCAGGTTCTTGGGCTCCATCACCCACGTCAAGACCCAGATGAAGCTCCTAGCTTCTGGCTTCAGCCTGGCCCAACCCAGGACACTGCAGCATCTTGGGAGTGAACCAGAGGATGGAAGCTCTCTGTCTCTCCTTCTCTCTAACTCTGCCTTTCAAATCAATAAACCACTAAAATAAATAAATGAATAAATAATCTGGAAACAAGCCAAGTTCCATAAACAGCAGAAGCAGTGAGGGAACTGGGTAAACCTACAGCTTCAGATGGCAGCAGGAAGCAAGTGGAAAAGCCTGAGGCAAGAAAAAATTAATATAGTACCAACAGGTGACATCAACTTCTTGGAAAATTCATGAAGGCAAAACCAAACCAACCTCTCCTTTGGGAGAAACTACAATAAGCCACAAAGAACATCAAAAAGAATCAGGACTTCATCATCTCTGAGAGGAGAAGCAGAAAAGATCAGGAACGCACCTGAACTCACCATGGCCCATTGATTCACCTGGGTAACTACCCTATAACTATCAAGAATTTGCTTTCCCACTTCAGGCCTTATTGAATAGCTCAGGTTCCAAGCAAGACAATAAAAAATTCTAAATTCAAACCATGAAACATAATTCCTAAATAAGTGGGCAAAATCTAACAAAAAAGCAGCAAGCATCCACAAAGCACACAAAAGAGCCAGTTCTGGGAAGCAGTCTGCTTAACCTACAGTTCACAAAGGAACCCACATTCAGAAGCTGATGCAGGTTTCCATGCCTTGGCAATCACTCTCCATGTGGAGATAGGAGGCTTATGCTAGTTAGATAATCAGGAAAACATACATAAGCAGCCAGAAAATCTAACTAGGAAAGCTGACATTTCTACTTTTCCTTCCCAGCAGTGTGGAATGATCAATGGGCTTGATTCAGAGCAGCAACCCAACACTTCATCCAAAATCAGTTTAATGTTCTAACCCAGGTGTCTTTGTTTGAAATCACTTTTAACACTAAATGTACGATGTTTGCTGAACACCAACCAATTCATCTCGAGTTAATACCATCTCCAGTTAGCAGGAGCCTCAAAGGTTAAAGACTCAGTGCCAACACACAGTCTCACACAGGTGTCAGTGGAAAGCACTTGTTTGCTGTGGGGAATCCCACAGGAGTCCCAAAGACGAGTCACAAATTTCCGCTTACCCAACAACTAATAGCAGGTGGACCATGGAGAAATTTATGGTAGTCCCAAATGAGTGAGAGAGCCCTGCTAACCACAAACAAGCTAAAATAAGAATGGAGTTACTCATGCTAAGCTAGGAGCTGATGACACCACTTGTGCTAAGTTTAGTGTCTGGCAAGAAAGCATCTCCTCATCTGACTGAACAGGCACCTCCGGCAGTCTGATAATGTGTGTGCTAAGGATGATAACCTCAAGTCCCCCTCAATATTAGCATGGTGACCGACAGCACTGGACACAGCTGATATGCCCTGTCCTAGTCAGCAGACTGGTGGCACCCTGGGAAGTTCCAGAACATGACTGATTGACACCTGGACCCCAACCAGGTGCCCTTTTTCCCTGGAGTGGCAAGGATAAAAGGAGGGCTCTTTTTTTTTTTGGACAGGCAGAGTGGATAGTGAGAGAGAGAGAGAGAAAGGTCTTCCTTTTTGCTGTTGGTTCACCCTCCAATGGCTGCTGCAGCTGGCGCATCTCGCTGATCCAAAGCCAGGAGCCAGGTGCTTCTCCTGGTCTCCCATGCGGGTGCAGGGCCCAAGGACTTGGGCCATCCTCCACCGCCTTCCTGGGCCATAGCAGAGAGCTGGCCTGGAGGAAGGGCAACTGGGATAGAATCTGGAGCCCCAACGGGAGAGCTCTTTTCACCACTCCTCATCCCCTTGGGGATGATGGCCCAGTACACATGAACAAGGCGACTACTGGACCAAACTCCATCAGAGCTGATGGCTCAATCTCTCATCAGCCTACTGCCAGACACAACTGCAGAGCTGGACCAGACCTCTCAGCAGGGGACCTCTCCAACTCCTCATCTCCCTTCCAGCCTACTGCCCACAGTGACAGTCATCCCAAGACTTCTTGCCTGTAGCTGTTCTGAGATCAATCTCTCTGAGTGGTAAGAGACTTCAGACCCTGGACTCTTGACTTTTCATGAACCTGATATGATCCTTGAGAATGCATTTATAATGATATTCACTATGTATAATATTAAGGAATGTGCCTCGACCCTATGATTAAGAATAATGCCATATGCTTTGCTGTACTTATATTACTATAGTTGGATTGCTTTTGAGATTGCTTTGATGCTAGGTGTGTGTAAAGATCTGTGGCTTGGGGCGGGCATAGCGGGTTAAAGCCCTAGGTGAAGCACTGGCATCCCATATGGGTGCCAGTTCTAGTCCTGGCTGCTCCTCTTCCAATCTAGTTCTCTGCTATGGCCTGGGAATGCAGTAGAAGATGGCCCAAGTCCTTGGGCCCCTGCACCTAGGTGGGAGACCCAGAAGAAGCTCCTGTCTCCTGGCTTTGGATCGGTGCAGCTCCAGCCATTGTGGCCATCTGGGGAGTGAACAAGCAAATGGAAGACCTCTGTCTCTCTGGATCTACCTCTCTCTGTGACTCAGTCTTTCAAATAAATAAATCTTTTAACAAAATGATCTGTGGATTAATGAATATAACTATATAGATTGGTATGCAGAGTAGTGAAGCCCTAGTATGAATTGGTGTGAGCAATAAAAACCTTTCATTGGAAAGACAGTCTGTGTCCGTGTGTTCCTTCTTCCCTGTGCTCTGACATGCCACCCTTAAGCCCTGACAAGGTGAGTGACAGTAGGCACGCAAGACATTTGCTCTTTCTGGTCACCTGCCCCCACATCTAGGGATCTCACCCAGTCACTTCATTAGCATAAACTTAGCTATTATCTGAAAAGGCTGTGTTATGCAGAATCAGAGCCACAAGTATCACTCAGGAAATTCTAAGGGTTTTAGGATCTCTATGTCAGAAAGTGAGGGCAAATCCAAATAAGTATTTATTATACAAGGAACCCTAAGGAACTCTCTAAATTCATAAACTTTCTCATTCAACAGAATCTGACCTTCCCAAACACTCTCAACTGATCAAACTATGATGACAAAACCAATTCTGAAGATGTAAAACTAAACTGCTGTGTGTCCAAAATGCATTTGCTTTCTAGGTCTCACATCACTTACCTAGGGTAGTTTTCTTTGTCCTGAAGTTTTTCCTCCCTTCACAAGGCTAAGAGCTTCCAGAGTTCATGGATCCCTTCTGTCTTGTCCTTTCAATGTCAGCCTCTAATTTAGCTGATAATTCATCTCCAAGGAATGAGAACTAGAGTGAGGAGAATATTTTACTTTCCCAAGGTGTTAGGAATATAGATGGAGGGTATACATCAGAAACCTTCAACCTCAGAGCACCAGCTACTCCCAGGACAAGCCCTCCTTCCTCCTGCTGCTCTCCAAGCAGACACAGTGGCTGCCATTCACTCCGCACTCCTAGGGACTGTGACCACTGGGGGCATCTTGGGTCATTACCCACAGGTAGTTTTAAAAGGACATGGGAAGGAGTAAAAGGTTTGTAGAGAAGACATCACTCTAATTTTCCAGACCTCAAATCTATGACACTTTTTTAAAGATTTATTTATTTACCTGAAAGGCAGAGTTACAGAGAGGCAGAGGTAGATAGAGACCCGTGGGAGACCTGGAAGAAGCTCCTGGCTTTGAATTGGTGCAGATCCAGCCATTGTGGCCATCTGGGGGAGTGAACCAGTGGATAGAAGACCTCTCTCTCTCTGTCTTTCCTCCTCTATGTGTGTAACTCTGACTTCCAAATAAATGACTACTTTTAAAAATAATGGAAGTGGAGTAGCCAGGACTGGAATCAGTGCCCATAAAGGATGTGGGCACTGCAGGCTGTGGTCTTACCCACTACACCACAGCACCAGCCCCCAATCTATGACATTCTGATAAGAATGCAGGAGATGTGCAAAGATTTTTTTAACTTATTTATTTTTTATTTGAAATGCAGAGACAAACAGAGGTCTTCCATTTATTGGTTCACTCCTGCAAATGCCTGAAACGGCGTCAACTGGAGCAGGCTGAAGACAGGAGACCAAATCCAAATCTAGATGTCCCAAACTGGCAACAAGGACCCAACAACTATCATCACCTATGGTCTCCCAGGGAGTAGACCAGCAGGAAACTGAATCTGAAGCACAGGAAGGACTCAAACCCAGGCACTCCAATTGGGCTGTGGCCATCCCAAGCAACATCTTCTGCTCCAAACATCCACTCCAGCACTATTATATTATATTATATTACATTATATATAAAACCCTGGAGTATCTAGTAGGTATACTCTGCCTTTCTCTCCTATGAAATACTCAGAAATAGAAAATAAGCCTTTCAAAATGTTATAAATTATTCTGTGGAAAAAACAATTAAAATATAGAAGCTTAATTAAGTGTAGCAAGGGGAAAATATTTTATAGTGTTGCGAATTTCAGCGGGGAAGCTGGTATTTGGCAAGGTGGCAGAGATAAGAATATTTAGGGATTTATTATTAGGCTTATCCATGTGGATTAAACATGGTTTAATCCCATCTTAAACCCACGGGAAAATAAACCCAATTATGAGATATTAAGAAGTGGTACCATGGGGCCATTGCTGTGGCACAATGGGTTAACGCCCTGGCCTGAAGTGCTGGCATCCCATATGGGCGCCAGATTGAGACCCTGCTGCTCCACTTCCAATCCAGCTCTCTGCTATGGCCTGGGAAAGCAGTAGAAGATGGTCCAAGTCCTTGGGCCCCTGCACCCACGTGGGAGAGCCAGAAGAAACTCCTGGCTCCCAGCTTTGGATCTGCGCAGCTCCGCCCATTGCGGCCAACTGGGGAGTGAACCATAGGACGGAAGACCTCTCTCTCTCTCTGCCTCTCCTCTCTCTGTGTAACTCTGACTTTCAAATAAATAAATATTTAAAAAAAGATTTGAAATAAATATTTCAAATAAATAAATCTTATTTTTTAAAAGATTGATTTATTCATTTGAAAGTCAGAGTTACACAGAGAGAGGAGAGGCAGAGAGACAGGTCTTCTGTCCGCTGGTTCACTCCCCAGATGGCCGCAATGGGCGGAGCTGCGCCGATCCAAAGCCAGGAGCCAGAAGCTTCTTCCCGGTCTCCCATGCGGGTGCAGGGGCCCAAGGGCTTGAGTCATCTTCCACTGCTTTCCCAGGCCATAGCAGAGAGCTGGATTAGAAGAGGAGCAGTCGGGAGTACACCTGGAGCCCATATGGGATGCCGGCACTTCATGCCAGGGCATTAACCCACTGCGCCACAGCGCCAGCCCCAAATAAATAAATGTTAAAAAAAAAAAAGTGTTACTACATGAGACCTTAGAGGAGGTGATGAGGCTAAAGCTGCTCATGTTTAACGGCTTTATGCGTTATCTACAGAAGGGTCCGCTTATAGAAGCCCTTTGGCATTGGCCTCTCCTGTGCTCCCTTCCTTGGCCACTTGGTCTCTGGCCATCTCAGGTCAACAAGGCCATCACCAGATGCTGCCCCTGAAACTAAGACCAAAACCGTATTACAGCAGAACACAGACTTGGGTCCCAGAGGAGGGCCACGCTGAGCACCAGACCCCAGACTTGAGACCCTGATTCCCAGCTCGGGAACCGGGGCCCCTCGGGGAGAAGAGGGTCACAGGACCCCAGAGGTCACACCCCCCCCCCATGAACGCCGCACGTGCATTCCGCATTTCCTGGACACTTCCGTCCCCACCGCACAATCTGAGAAGTGGGGCTGGGCACCCCGGGCAGCAGGGGGAGCGCTCTGGGTCTGAGCCGAAGTCGCGGCGTGAGGAGCAGGACAAAATGGCCAGAGTCCCGGCTGTAGGCCGCATTCACATCCGCTGACCACCGGGAACGGCCCCGCACGCTCACCATTCCCCGGCTTCCACGGAGTCCCGGGCGCTCCGCAGGGCTTCAGGAGCGCGGACGTTCAGACTGCCGAAGCCTAAGCCACCCGCGGGCGCCCTCAGCGCACAGCAGCGAAGCCCAGTGTGGCGGCCAGAGAAGACCCCGCCTGGTTACGCAGGGTTGCCTGGCACGCCTGAATAGACAGTTCGCACAGCCAGTGAGCACGCAAGACGTCATAGAAGATGCAGCCAATCAGAATCGCCCCTAGCACGGGGGCGGTCACTTGGGTTGGTAACCATGCGGGTAGTGAAGGGTGAGGTCTGGGCACCATCCGAGGCTGACTCTCTGTCCTCTGGCCCGACTGTCCGGACAGCAGGGGACGTTGTCTCCTCCCTGATGCCCTCCCCCCCTCCTCCCCCACCTCTTGGGAGCTTAGGACCTGCAACACATGCTTCAGGAGTGAATATTTACCAAATGTTTATTGGATGCAGGGTTTTTTTCCTCATAGTCTTGCGTTATTCTTAGGTATTGATTTCAAAAATATTTCATGATATAGGCCGGCGCTGCAGCTCACTAGGCTAATCTTCCGCCTGCGGTGCCAGAACCCTGGGTTCTAGTCCCAGTCGGGGCACTGGATTCTATCCCGGTTGCCCCTCTTCCAGGCCAGCTCTCTGCTATGGCCCGGGAAGGCAGTGGAGGATGCCCCAAGTCCTTGGGCCCTGCACCCCATGGGAGACGGGGAGAAGCACCTGGCTCCTGGCTTCGGATCAGCACGATGTGCCGGCGGCAGCGGCCATTGGAGGGTGAACCGACGGCAAAAAGGAAGACCTTTCTCTCTGTCTCTCTCACTGTCCACTCTGCCTGCAAAAAAAAAAAAAAAATCAGGAAATGACATAGATTAATCTTTTTTCATTTGTCTTCTAAAAATTCCTGCTGCTTTTAAAAATAATTCCTGGAGTGATGATGTGGTGTTGCAGGGAAAGCCGCTGCATGCAGTAATGGAATCCCATATGGGCTCTGGTTTGTGTCCCGGCTGCTCCACTTCTGATCCAGCTCTCTGCTATGGCCTGAGAAAGCAGTAGAAGATGGCCCAAGTCCTTAGGCCCCTGCACCCGTGTGGGAGACCCGGAAGAAGCTCCTAGCACCTGGCTTCAGATTGGTGCAGCTCTGGCCATTGCAGTCATTTGGGGAGTGAACCAGCGGATGGAAGATTTCTCTGTCTCTGCCTCTCTGTAGCTCTCTTTCAAATAAATAAACAACTGTTTTTTAAAAAATTCCATTCCTAGTCTGTGCTTCCTGTGTGTTCTTGCTGGTACACAGTAACTCACTTAATTGCATATATTGCTCCCTTTCCCAGTAATTTCACTTTATTCACTTATCAGTTTGTATTTATGGTTAGATTATGTTATCTCTGTATATAATAGTGTCATCCACATATACTGACAATATAATTTCTTAAAAATTATTCTTCATATTTAATGTTTGCTTAGTTATATTTTCCTCACGATATCTCCAGTACAATTGTTGAGGAGAGAGAATGAGAGATGGTTTCTTCCCATGGATAAAGGTTTGAAGTCTCTCTTAATTATACTGTTACTTATTAGGCTAATTGTAAACAGTCTTAATTGGAATACGGAATGTACTATTTTTACTATTCTGCTATCACTTGCTTTATAATTTCCAGATGCTGACTTCTATTAAATACTTTTGATGGAACAAAGACATAAGGCTCAGCTATTCTTGCACACTGCCCAAAACATCGATAATCACTGGAATTTATTCCTTACCCTTCAATCTCAATTGGATCTCACACCCTATCACCTTCATACTCCACCCCTCAAGGCCATCTGAAAGACCAGTTCCAGGAATTACCTCCACCTGCTACCCCTAGCCCACCTCCACCATCCCTAGCCCTCCTAAAATACAAAAAGCCCAGCCCCTGGGGGTTGAGGCCTTCTGCCATGTGTTCCATCATGTGCACACTGACAGCTGGTCACCTACCTCTATGAGTTTATTTTCTCTCAATCAATTCTGTCTGGCTGTAATTTCATACACTGCCTCCTCTCTATTCTGTGCCTGTTTTCCTAACAAATTTTTAGTATTTAGTCTAAATGATCATATAGAGTTTCTTGTATTTTTCAGACACATAGATGAGTTACAGAATTTTAGTGTTATTGACTTTTATCTTGACTTTTTAATAATATAGTATATTCATTGCTATTAATCGATTATGATTTCATGTGGTTTAATTCATGTAACAATATTTTGATCAAATGTTTCCGCTTTTTTAAGATTTTATTTATTTTTTGTAAGGTAAAGTTTCAGACACAGAGAGGGAGAGACATAAAGAGCGAAAGGTCTTCTATCCACTAGGTCACTACCCAAATGTCCACAAGGGATGAAGCTGAGACAAAATAAAGCCAGGTGCCAGGAGCTTCTGGGGCTCCTCCACAGTTACAGGGGCACAAGCACTTGGGACATCTTCTACTGATTTCCCAGGCCACAGCAGAAGGCTTGTCTATCCATTTCTTCTGGGTTTCCCAATTGGTTGACATCCAGCTCTTCATAGTAATTGTTGATGCTTTATTAAATTTCTGTGGCATATGTTGTTATATTTCATTTTGCATCTCTGATTTTATTGATTTGGTTTTTTCCTCTTCTTTTTTTTGGTCAACTGAGCCAATGGCATGTCAATTTTGTTTATGTCTTTCCAAAAAAAAAACCAGCTCTTCATTTCATTGATCTTTTGTATTGTTTCTTTGGTTTCAATTTTGTTTATTTCTTTTCAAATTTTAATTATTTCTTTCCTCCAACTAATGTGGGGTTTGGTTTGTTGTTTTTCAAGGTACTCTTTTTAAATATTTATTTATTTATTTGAAAGTCAGAGTTACACACAGAGAGGAGAGGCAGAGCAAGGGAAAGAGGTCTTCCATCTGCATGTTCACTCCCCAATTGGCTGCAATGTTTGTAGCTGTGCCTATCCGAGGCCAGGAGCCAGGAGCTTCTTCCAGGTCTCCCACATGAGCGCAGGGACCCAAGGATTTGGGCCATCTTTTACTGCTTCCCTAGGCCATAGCAGAGAGATGGATCGGAAGTGGAGTAGCTGGGACTTGAACCAGCGTCCATATGGGATGCCAGCACTGCAAGCAGCGGCCTTTCCTGATACACCACAGTGCCAGCCCCCCTTGGTCCTTGAGATGCAATGATAGCTCATTTATTTGGTACTCTTCCAGTTTCTCGATGTAGGCACCAATTGCAATACATTTCCCTATTAACCCTGCTTTTGCTATATCACATTAGTTTTGATATATTGTATTATCATCATTCATTTCCAGAAATTTTTATTTCTCTTTTGATTTCTTCTATGACACTGTTGATTCAGGAGCCTGTTGTTCAGCCTGTATGTGTTTGTATATTTCTAGAGATTCTTGTATTGTAAATTAACAGCTTCATTCCATTGTGATCAGAGAAGATGCATGGTATTTTGATTTTCTTGAATTTGCTGAGACTTACTTTATGGTCTAGCAAATGGTCTATCCGAGAGAAATGTCCAGGCACTGATGACAAAAATATGTATTCCCTAAGTCTAGGATGAAAATTTTTGTAGCTATAAGTTAGGTCCATTTGGACCATAGTGTCAATTTGCTCTGTTGTTTCTTTGTTGATCTTCTGTCTAGTTGATCTATCCACTAATGAAAGTGGGGGCAATTTGCAGAGTCAATGAGATTCCAATAAAAATATCAATGACAATCTTCTCAGATCCAGAAAAAAAAAAACAATGCCAGCATTCACATGGAAACACAGAGACCCTGAATAGTTATAGCAGTCTATGCAACAAAATCAAAGCTGGAGGCATCACGATACCTGATTTCAAGACATAGTACAGAGCAGATATACTCAAACCTGCCTTGCATTAGCAAAAAATATATGTGTAGATGAATGGAACAGAATAGAAATTCCAGAAATCAATCCACATATCTACAACCAACTTATCTTTGAAAAAGGAGCTAAAATTATTTGCTAGAGCAAAGAAAGTCTCTTCAACAAATGGTGCTGGGAAAACTGGATCTCCATGTGCAGCAATATGAAACCAAGACCCCTACCTTATACCTTACCCAAAAATCCACTCAAAATGGATCTAAGATGTAAATCTATGACTGGATACCATCAAATTACTAGAGAACATTGGGGAAATTCTGCAAGACATTGACATAGGCAAAGACTTCTCAGGAAATACCCCAGAAGCACAGACAATCAAAGCAAAAATAGACAAATGGAATTAGATCAACATAAGAAGTGTCTGTACTGCAAAGGAAACACTCAGCAAAGTGAAGAATCAACCAACTAAATGGGGGGAATTATTTGCAAACTATGCTTCTGATAAAGGATTAACATCAAGAACCTATAAAAAGCTCAATAAACTCAACAACAACAAAAACAACAATCCAATTAACAAATAGTAAAGGACTTAAACGGGTTTTTTTTTTTTTGACAGGCAGAGTGGATAGTGAGAGAAAGAGAGACAGAGAGAAAGGTGTTCCTTTTTGACATTGGTTCACCCTCCAATGGCCACTGTGGCAGGCGCATCTCGCTGATCCAAAGCCAGGAGCCAGGTGCTTCTGGTCTCCCATGCGGGTGCAGGGCCCAAGGACTTGGGCCATCCTCCACTGCCTTCCCGGGCCATAGCAGAGAGCTGGTCTGGAAGAGGGGCAACCGGGACAGAATCCGGCACCCTGACCGGGACTAGAACCCAGTGTGCTGGCGCCGCAAGGCAGAGGATTAGCCTATTGAGCCACGGTGCCTGCCTTAAACAGTTATTTTTCTAAAGAGCAAATTCAAATGGCTAAGAGACACATGAAAGAATGCTCAAGATCACTAGCCATCAGGAAAGTGCAAATCAAAACCACAAGGGTGGTTCACTTCACCCTAGTTAAATGGCTCTCATTCATAAATCAAAAAACAACAGATGCTGGCAAGCAGGTGTGGGAAAAGGTACCCTTATCTAGTGTTTGTGGGAATGTAAACTGGTGTAGGAACTGTGGAAGACAGTACAGAGATAACTCAGAAATCTGAATATACATCTACCATATGACTCACCCATCCCACTCCTGGGAATCTACCCAACGGAATGAAATCAACATATGAAAGAGTGCCCTGTACCCCCAGGTTTAAGGCAGCCCAATTCACAATAGCTAAGATATGGAATCAACATGAATATCCATCAATTGAAGGTTGGATAAAGAAATGATGATGATGTGTGTGTGTGTGTGTGTATATATATATATATATATATACATACTATGGAATACTATACAGTGGGAAAAAGAGATTCTGTCTTTTGCAAGAAAATAGATGCAACTGGAAACCATTATATTAGTGAAATAAGCCAGTCCTAAAAAGCCAAATACCATATTTTCTGCAATCTATAGTAACTAATAGAGTATCTAAAATGTATTCTATAGTAGTGAAATTGACACTTTAAGATTCCATGATTTTTACATTCCTTATCTTGACAGTTGAGGAACAGCGTTTTTTTCTGCATACTATTTGTTGAACTCTTTACTTAGTGTAGGGTTAATATAATAAGGATAAAATTAACTAAAAATAGATCTTTGTAAAGAATAATGGGGGCATAGAAGAGGGATGAGGAAGGGGTGTGAGAGCATGATGGTGAGGGGGGAAAGGGTAGCAAGTATCACTGTGTTTCTAAATCTGTATGTAGAAAACAAAGAAAAAATGACAAACTTGAAAAGGAAACATTTTCTCTTCAACTTTCTTTGGAAAAAGTGGTTGACTTCATATGACATGGGAATTTGAAAAAAAGCTATCCTGTAGTTCGAAATGAGAGTGAGTTGTTTTTTTTTTTTAAATATTGTTTGATTTGATTGAAATGTGTTATGATTGCCATGTGCTTCTTTGGGGTTTCTTTTAAAATGGATTTATGGCATGTGATCTCAATTATTCTCAAAAGATTCATTTCTGGCACATTTACTGAATATTTCAGAAGCAAATCTGATTTTTGGAGTATCCTATGTGGTTTTCTATTAGCCAGGATTTCTCAGTGGCCACCTCATCTACTAGAAGACTGCTGTGAAATGCCCATTTCCTGACTGCACCAGGCTGAAGCCAGGAGGCAGGGATGTAATCCAAGCCTCCAATCTGGATGCCACAATGACTGAAGACATTTCCATCTCCTCTCAGGGTCTGCAAGTATGAATAAGACCTTGTTTAAAGTAGAGATAAATAAGGCTCTCCATTGCATTTGTGTTCATGAGATGCTTGGAAGACAATCTATAAGGAAGCTGGGGATCAGAACTCAAAGGCTGCTCCAGTTGGATGCATGTATCTGCTTATTTCTAATCTGTATATGTTGGATGTAAAAGTGATTTTTCACATATTTCTCAAGTTTTTAATTGGGGTGTTTATATTCTTATGGTTGATTAACTTTTTTGAGGTGATAAAATATTCTCAAGTTGACAGTGGTGGTTGTCATATGTATTGAAAAACATTGGTTTGGACACATTTAACGAATGAATTACATGGTAAGTGAATATACTCATCATTCTAAGGCTGTTAAAGGAAGTTATATGATTTATGAATATTTACATATATTCAAAATGTTGACTACTAGAGATTGGGTGGGGTGAGAACAGAACGAATTTGAATAAAAAATAGGAAAAGGTAGGTGTGGTTGACTGTGACAAATATATCACATGAAATGTTAATATGGGAAGCTGATTATGACAAATATATATTACTAATATAAGATGTTAATAAATGGGAAGCTGGGTGTGGAACATATAGGAACTCTTTGCACTGCTTCATGACTTTTGTTTTGTAAATTTAAATCTGTTATTAAATAAAAATGTTAAGTGTGCATTTTGAATTATTTTTTAAAATATTTATTTATTTATTTGAGAGGTAGAGTTACAGAGAGAAGGAGGGAGAAACAGAGAAAGATCTTCCATCTGCTGCTTCACTCATCAAATGGCCGCCAATAGCCAGAACAGAGCTAATGTGAAGACAGAAGCCAGGAGCTTCTTCCGGGTCTCCCACATAAGTATAGGGGCCCTAAGCACTTGGACCATCCTCCACTGCTTTTCCAGCATTTGATTTATACTTTTGAGTCAGCATTTTAGGGTTGGTTCTGCTGAATAGTTCTGATGCTTGTGCCACCTGGGATCACAAATAAGGGTTTAGCCATTAGACCTTGCCTGAGACTGATGCCTTGAAGATGGAATCACTCATATGTCTGGTAGTTTGTCCTGTATCTTGGCCCAGGATTTTCATGACTAAGTCTAATAAGGCAAAAATATTAGACTTATACTTTTCAAAAATATATTTTGTATTACATTCCCTGGTGTCTTATGATGAAAGCAAATGAAATGAGAAATGAAAATCATTATAGAGGGCTACATAGAGGCATAAATATGAGGAGGAGTGTCATTTGGAACTGTTACTGGAAAAGAGTACTGCACGGTATACATTATATACCTTTTTTACAACTAGGGAAAAATGTTGGATTGCAAGATGCATACTTTCTATGAAATTTTATGTATATTAAGTCAGAGGTATTGCAGTAGAAAACTTAATATGGAGTTCTGTGTAGTTCATCTACATTAACAGGAAAATATTTAATACTACCAATTACTTTCCTATAGTGTAAAGTTTAGTGACAGCACATTTTACTTTGACAAACTTTGTGTAGAACCATCCTTAAGATTATTTTGTGCAATAACAATTTTTACTAGATCAATTTTATTAGCCTGATAACATGTGCTTAATCTATGCCAATTAGTAAAATAGTGGGTGGTCTTTGAAGGAGCTCTTTCTTGCCCCTCCTCATGTGCAAAGGACTCTTCTCCCACAGGGAGGCTGATTGTTCTTGTTCTTCCAGCTAATGTGTCCATTATTCTCTATCCATTTCTATCATGATCTTGTTTTGATTTATTGAATAAATTACTTATTGACTGATTTGAAAGACAAGATATCAGGAAAATATGGAGAGAGAGAGATAGAGTGAGAAAGAGAGAGAAGGAGAGAGAGAGAGAGAGAGAGAGAGAGAGAGAGAGAATGAATATCTTCCATCTGCTGATCCACTTCCCACATGGCTGCAATCACCAGGGATGAGTCAGACTCAGGCCAGGAGCCAGGAACTCATCTGTGTCTCCCACAAGTTGGCAAGAACCCACGTACGTGGACCCTTTTCTGTTGCTTTCCCAGGTGCATTAGCAGGGTGCTAGATTGGAAGCAGAGCAGTTAAAATCAAAACCAATAGCGTGTGCAAGCTATGACTTAATTTGCTATACCACAATACTGGCACTTTCATTTACCTTCTGTTCCGGGTGTAATTCTAGAGTTTTTGATATGTTCCAAGTCCAAAGAAAATGAATGCATCTACAGTAAGTTATGTATTCATTTAGTCCTCAGCTTTTTTTACATTATATTTTAGGAGCTTTGTGTGGTTCATTAAATAAAATGGAAAATAAAAATAAAATCCAGCATCAGAGAGTATACATAAATAAGATAAAACTGCCATAGTTCTTTCTAAAAATTTATTTTATGTACTGGAAAGACAGAGTTACAGAGAAAGGTAGAGATGAGGAGAGGTCTTCAATCCACTGGTTCACTCTCCAAATGGCCTCAATGGCCAGAGCTGAGCTCTGATCCAAAGCCATGAGCCAGGACCTCCTTCTGGGTCTCCTGAGTTGTGCAGGGGCCCAAGGGCTTGGACCATCTTCCACTGCTTTCTCATGTACATTAGCAGGGAGCTGAATCAGAAGTGGAACATCCAGATAATATATTGGCACCCATATGGGATGCTGGCACTGAAGGCCAGAGTTTTAACCCACTGTGCTGCAGCACCTGCCCAAGTGGCTATAATTGTAATATCTTAAAGCCATATAAGCTGAGGGCAAATGGGTCTCAGCTCTTTCTGAGGCCATAGCAAAAAATTTGTTGCAATTTTCAAAGTTTCAAGTTGAAGCTTAGAGAAGAACTGTTAAGTTCTTGGGAAACATGAAGTCTGTAAGTATCTTTATTTCCACATAGATGATATAGTGGATGGTGTATTAATACCAAGCTGGAAATTAATACTTGACATTATATTTTGGTAACCATTACTTAGTGCTAAAATGCCAATAATTTAAAAGATTTTTCTGGAGTTGCTACCATAGTGTGGTCCTCAATAGTTTTTGAGAGGCTGTACGTGATTCATGAACTGTGAATGCGTGGAGAAGAGACTGTACTGCAGATTGTTTTTTTTTATTTGAAAGACAGAGTTATGGAGAGAGGTAGAGACAGAGATTGAGAGAGGAAAAGCAAAAGAGAGAGAGAGAGAGAGAGAGAGAGAGAGAGAGAGAGAGGTCTTCCATCTTCTGGTCCACTCTCCAAATGGCCACATGGCTAGAACTGAGCCTATCTGAAGCCAGGAGCCAGGCTTCTTTTGGGTGTCCCACATGGGTGCAGGGGCCCAGGGATTTGGGTCATCTTCCACTGTTTTCCCAGGCACATTAACAGGAAGCTGGATTGGAGGTGCAGCAGCCAGGATTTGAACTGGCACACATAGGGGATGCCAGCACTGCAGGCTGAGGCTTTAACCTACTGCACCACAATGCCAACCCCTACTGCAGATTCTTAAATAGCTCTCTGTACATTTTCTCAGTCTATACATGCAGAGTGTATTGCAGACTATCCAAAGCTTTATTTTCAGGAGAACATGTATATCACTTCTTTGTACTTTAGCCTACTCAATATAGTCTTAACTTAATATCCCCAAACTTTAAAAATAACTTAAATTCTGGTAAATTTAAAGACTGTTTTGTAGTTTTTTCCTACTTGAATGTTCTGCTCTGCATTTTGAAATTTTTATATATTTATTTGAGAAGTAGTGAGACAGGTTGACCAAGAGAGAGAGAGATGGACATACAGAGAGCTCTCATCTACTGTTTCATTCCCCAAATGCTCACAGCTGCCAGAGCTGGATGAAGACTGAAGACTGAAGCCAGGAGCCAGGAATGTTAGCCAGGTCTCCCACATGAGGGAACACCTTGGCAGACTGCAATGATGTGCATTATCAGGAAGCTGGAACAGGAGCCAGCACAGAGACTGAAAGCACTCTGATGTGGAACTAGGGTCACAGAACTGACATCTTAACTGTTAGGTAAATGCTCACCTCCAGTTTTAAGTTTCTTTCTGCCATTTTTGAAACCACTGTCCATGATCTCCTGGTAATTCTTTATTGGTTTCTATCATGACCTCACTGATTTTTCTTCTTTCCATGAATTCCTCTACTGCCTTCTTCATATGGTCCATCCTGGTGTTCCATGTGGTCTCCCATTTGTTTTATTCTACAATTTGCCAAGATAGTTTTGGCCCTCTGTTCTCTTACATGCCTGTTTCTCTACAGCTTGAGCCTCTTCCCTAGCCTCTAGACCATATATTCAACTGCCTGTGGAATGCTTCTTTGTAGCTTTCCAAGTGGCACCTCAAGCCCAGCAAATGCACAATGAGGAACTCATGTCAATTTCCTCCATTATCCTCCTATATAGGATTGCTACCAACTAGCCTCATCCCAGACCACAAAGATGGGATTTTTCCTGGACTCCTCCTTCTATTTGAAATTGAATTCAATCTGCTGTCAAATTCATCTATGTATTTTTTAATCTAATGTCTATAAGCAATTTGTATAAAGGAAGAGGGGCTGATGATGCTCAAAAGTCAATCAAGGAACTTTCCTTTTTTTGTACCAGAAACGTCACCCTTTGCTGTAGTGAAAGCTGATGGGTGCATTAGCTCAGTGATGAGACAGAATCCTTCCTCAGCTGTACTGTGAGAACGCTGAGTGTCAGTGGTAGAAAGCACTTAGGAGTTAATGGGTTTCATGTGAATAGAGTCAAGAAAATGACCCACAAAGACTAAGGACAAGGATCTACAGATTTTACTAATATTAAATTATTTTTCCACAGCAAAAATTACTTTTCATGCATTCAGATGTTCAATTGCATTCTGTTATTCATCTATTTACTTATACATGAGAAGGAGAAAATATATTTATCACTCATTAATGATTATGTCCTATAACTGTGGTCAATCATCAGATAAAAACAATGTTTTTAATTCATACACACACACATAGGCTAAAATCTGACACTTCAACCATTTAAAGTATACACTTCAGTGGCATCAAGTACATCACATCATCCACCTGAAGAATTTTTTTATCTTCCCCTCTGTTTCCCTCTACCACATACCCTGTCAATCACCACTTGACTTTCTTAGTTTTATTTAAGGTATATGCATTTCATGTATTTTATCTATACAGATTTAGGAACATATTAATACTTCCTACCCTATCCTTTCTCCTGCCCACACTCCAACCCTCCTTCCTTCTCCCTCTGCTATTCAGACTCGTAATTTTTTCAAAGAACTATTTTAATTTTACTTTATACTAATGAGGTTAACCCTATTGTATCTGAATTTGTCTATTTTAGCAACTTTCTATAAGTGTAATCAGACAGTATTTGTTCTCCTATTGGTAGTTTATTTAATGTAGTAAAATGTCTATAAATTTGTCAATGTCATTGCACTGTGCATTACTGTGGTTAGAATATAGTTTGAAAGGGTTTTAATTCCTATTATAAAGTAGAAAGAAGGTTGAATTCCCCATGATTGGGTACTGGTGGCTCTAGAAAAAACAGAGACCAAGGAGATAATTTCTTGCACCCTGTGTCTTGAAGTGTGGTGCTCAGCACTGCCTCTGGCTTTGTAAGCAAGGAAGAGGCCAACACCAGATAAAGCTCCCTACCCAACAGCCAGAACTGTAAGAATAAACCTCTTCTCTTTACAATTGGCTCAGTCTGTGATGTGGTATTATTAGCAACAGAAAACAGAATAATATATCAATACCCCACGACGTTTATGCATGCATTTCCTAGAGGCTTGAGATGCTCCTCTCTTTTACCCATTGTGAATAAAGCTGCTATGAACATGTGTATACAAATATATTCTAGTCCTTGCTTTTATTTCTCTTATGTATTCTCAGGACTGAAATTTATGATAAGTGCTAAATCAAATGATAGTTCTGTTTTGTTTTTCTAGGAAATTCAGTACTACCTTCCATATTAGTTCTGTCATTCTATATTCATACCAGCAATGCTGGTTCTTTACCCCAAATGCCACATCAGCTATGCCTGGCCCAGTCTGAAGATGGAGGCTTGGACCTTCATCTAGGTCTCCTGCATAGGTTGTAAAAGTCTAACAACTTGAGCCTTCATCTGCTGCCTTCTAGGATGTCCTTAGAAGCAAGGTGGATCAGAAGCAGAGGTGCCAGGACTCAAACTGGCCCTCCTGTCTGAGATGCAGATCTTTCAAGTGGCAATTAATCCATTGTGCCACAACTGTCCCTACAAAGTACATATTAATCACAGCATAGTGTGAGTACTGGGGGACATAAAATGGATGGTTTCTTCATTATGATCTCTTCATTATACAATAGTGATCCATATAATTTGTCCTTATATGTACATATGCAATCAAAATATGAGTATCAGACATAATATGATATGTTTTGCTTTAAAAAATCATGCATATTTAATGAAATTAAGAGACGAGGGGCTGACTTTGTGGTGCAGTAGGATAAGCTGCTGCCTGCAACACCATCATCTCATATGAATAATGGTTCAAGTTCAGCCTGCTCCACTTGCATTCCCACTCTCTCACTCACTCTCTTTCTCTCTCTCCTTTTTGGGTACATAAGAATAAACAAAAATGTTAAATATTCACTTGCTCTTTATATAACTTTTTTAAAGATTTATTTTATTTATTTGAAAGGTAGAGTTACAGAGAGAGGTAGAGACAGAAAGAGGTCTTCCATCTGCTGGTTCACTCCCTAGATGGCTGCAATGGCCAGAGCTGCACCGATCTGAAGCCAGGAGCCAAGAGCTTCCTCCGGGTCTCCCACGTGGGTGCAGGGGCTCAAGGACTAGTGCCATCTTCCACTGCTTTCCCAGGCCACAGCAGAGAGCTGGATCAGAAGAGGAGCAGCCAGGACTAGAACCAGTGCCCATATGGGATCCCCAGTGCTTCAGGTCAGGGCTTTAACCCACCGTGCCATGGCACCGGCCCCCATATATAACTTTTTTAATTTATAAAAAGATGAATTTTTTTGAGATTTTTGAATTTGTGATTGCCTCATCTAGTTTTCTTTGTATCCATCCTGATTATTAGATGGAGTGGATGGATCCATCCTGATTATCGAGCACTTTAAACCTATAAACTGGGGTCTTTCACAAAATTCAGAGGAACTTTTAGCCATTTCTTCAAACATACATTTATTTGTTCTTTTTTTCCTTCTTAAATTCTAGTTTCATATTTGAGTAGACTTCAAAAAGTTTTTGGAAAGTAGAAATAAGGGGCCGGTGCTGTGGTGTATCATGTAGAGCCACAGCCTACAGCAACCCATATGGGTGAGTCCCTGCTGCTCCACTTCTGATCCAGCTCTCTGCTATGGCCTGGAAAAGCAGTAGAGGATGACCCACAACTTTGGGCCCCTGCACTCATGTGGGAAGACCCAAAAGAAGTTCCTGGCTCATGGCTCCAGATTGGAGCAGCTCTGGCAGTTGTGGCCAACGGGGTAGTGAACCAGCAGATGGAAGACCTCTCTCACTATCTGCCTCTCCTCTCTCTCTGTGTAATGCTGACTTTAAAATTAAATAAATAAATCTTTTTCGAAATTTTCAAAAATTAGATATAAAAGCAAAGCTTATTTTGGCGCTTTTTTTTTTCAAATCTATGCATATAAGGGGCTTCATAAGGTGGATGAAAATGGATATTATGAAAAACTATTCATAGCTTTCACCATTTTCACCCCACAATGTAATTATATATTATTTCCACTCTCCACAAACCTTTGAAGTGCCTTTGTATATTAGCTTGCTTTCTAAATCAGTCCATGTGTTTTTAGACCTCTGCACATTTTTCTTTCATAAAGATTAGATAACAATTATTGTTTTCTCAATATGTTTTGATTTCATAAAAATACCACAGAATTAGCAGCTTAAAAAGAAAAGAAATTTGTTTCTTATAATCTGTAGTTCAGGAAATATGAAGTCAAGAGTCTGTATCTAGAGTAGGTCATCTCACCACATCATAGCGTTGCAGACAAAATTGCATGATGAGAGACAGAGAGAGAGAGAGAGAGAGAGAGAGAGAGAGCGAGAGAGAGCAAGAAATGAAACTCTGCCTCAATCCTTTCAACACTGGCATTAATCCATTCCTAAGGACAGAAACTGTTCCATTAAAGAATATGTTGGCCGATGCCATGGCTCCCTTGGCTAATCCTCCCCCTGTGGCACCAGCACCCATGGTTCTAGTCCTGGCTGGGGCACCGGTTCTGTCCCAGTTGCTCCTCTTCCAGGCCAGCTCTCTGCTGTGGCCCGGGGAGGCAGTGAGGATGGCCCAAGTGCTTGGACCCTGCACCCACATGGGAGACCAGGAGGAAGCACCCGGCTCCTGGCATCGGATCGGCACAGCACCAGCCGTGGAGGCCTTTAGGGGAGTGAACCAACAGAAGGAAGACCTTTCTCTCTCTGTTTCTCTCTCACTGTCTAACTCTGCCTGTCAAAAAAATGTATGTATATATATTCTCAACATATGATTGCAGGGCAGATATTAAAACCATAGCATTTTTAAAGCTAAAATATGGGTTATTATTTTGCCTTTTGTAACTGTAGTTTAATCCATATGTACTTCTTTTTGCTACTGTATCATACAACTCTACAATTTCCATTGGGTTTAACAGTTATTTTTTCTTTTTTCTTTCTTTTTTTTTTTTAGTTCACTCATACACTTTATTTTATCGTATCTCACTTTAAAAAAGTGGCCTACTGAACAGATTTTTAAGACTGATGGGTCACTCGTCGTGAAGTCAGTGATGATTGCATGGACTGAGCCCCAGAGGCTTCCCAGGCACAATACTGGTCCCAGTGCCCTGTCCGGGTCCTCTCTGCCAGCTGTACATGGCCCAGCAGAGCCCAGGTCCTGCATGGTTGTTTGCTGGACAGAAGATAGGGAGACAGAGGAGGAGAAGTGGGAAGAGACAAGGAGGGCGTATGCTCCTCACCCCTCGGCCCCCACACCAGCAGCCAGACTGAAGTGCACAGAATGTGAGCCCACTGCTGACAGGGGCACTGCCAGCGCCTTGCTCCCATGCCTGACAAACCACTGAGGAAGTCCAGGCACACACAGGTCAGCCTGCCCGCCTCGCAGCCTGGCAGTGTCCCCACAGCCTGGGTGTTCCTCAGGAAGCTCCACAACACCCCCCACCTGATAAGAGCACACCATGCCCCTGGGGACCTGCCCAGGGCAAGCTCCCCTTACGTACAACCACCTCCATCCCCACTCATCATCCAAATCAATCAGTCTCACTGAGATGCCTTTTAGACCTGGAACCCAGAAGAGAGGAGACCCCGGAAAGGCCAGGTCAGAGAGGGGAGGTGATGAGCTAAGGGCCAGAGGCCAGCCCTGGGCAGCACCCTGGGTCACTCTCTTACAACCCCAAGGATTCACTGTCCCCTGGTCATGCCCAGGTGCTCTGTGTACCCGCACAGCTGTCTCCTTGTTGCCTAAGAAGAGCTTCTCATGTCACAGACAAGGCAACTGAGGCTGAGACAAGGCAGTCTCAGGTGGAGTTACCAGGCTGTGTGTGGCCAGTGCAAGCACACAGCCTAGGTTCCTGGACCAGAACTCAGTGCCTCCCAGGTCAGCAGCCTGGGGCCTTCCGGGGATCTCCCGAGTCTCCCCCTCCCTCTGCTGACCAGACCCCCACAGACCCTGCCCCTACCCGGGGCAGACACCCCTCAGCCAGGAATCCCTACAGCCTCTGGCCTGAGCCCCCAGGTCTCCCCTATGGAACAAGACTGAACAGATGCCCCTTGCCGGCTCTGCAGAATCCATCCAGGAGTGGCAGACTAAATGTTGGAAACCATACTCTGCTCTTTCAACACTTCTGGAGGAAAAAGACGGGGTTTGGGGTGCAGACAGGCACTTACTCCTTAGCTACTCCACATCCCTCGGCTGCTACCCTGGGGACGCTCAGCACACACCACCCACCAGAGAGCGGTCACAAGCTGGACTTTCCCAGAATAAGTCTGACCTTCAGCTGGGAACCCACCGGGTTCCAGAAATGATGCACTAACATGGCCATCGGGTGTGTTGGTCCCAGCTCCCCACCGCAGGGGTCACACCAGAGCCCACACCTTGGGTTTGACCAGCCAGGTGCCCGGACCCTCCAACCTCACCTGTCAGCCGGTGTCTGCGGTGTCTGCGGGGGCAGCTGCAGGAACCCAGGGGCCTCGCCCTCCCCGCCGCTGGCAGGGGGCACAGAGAGAGGCTGGCTGCGCAGAGCTGGGTGGTATGCAGCTGGCCTGCGTGACCTTGGGCACGCAGGTCAACATCCTTGAGCCTCGGAGCGCTCACTGCCAGGAGGGAGCCCTGGAATCCCGGAGGAGGAGTTGCATCCGTGTCTGGCGCTGGCAGGGGATGCACCGGCGATCTCCGGGGAGGGGGTCGTTTCTGCGCTCCCGGGGGCTCCTCCGTGCATGCCTCCAGGGCCTGCTTCTGCCCCTCCCTCCCGGGAACACCTCCGCGGTCCCAGGCCTCTGCGCCCCAGGCCTGGCCCGGCCGCGCCCACTTGGAGACCTCGGCTGCTACTCCTGCAGTTGCTTTTTCTGCTGATAATCGTGATATATCATCCTCTGCATTATTTTAATGCCAACCTTTATACACCGAGAGATATCTAAGAATAGCTTAAGCATCCTATATTCTACTTTCAAAATCTGGACTAACATGTTTCTTTCGAGTGACTGATTTTTTTCCTTTTGAATATGAATCACATTTTTTCTTCACGTGGGTGTTGATTCTGAATTTCTTCCTGGATATTTTAAATGATGTTATAGAGATCATGTGATACTTCTCAAATGATTTTTGTTTCACATTTCAGTCAATCGGCTGGATTCAAATTCCAAACTCTGCATTCCTTGCGGTGATTAATTGGGCCCTAAATGCCACCAATTTCCCTATAGAAGGAAGCCAGGAAGAGATTCAGTGAAAGAAACGAGAGGACATTGTGAAGCCAGAGCAGAGATGTGTGCCCCTCTGGGCTTTGAAGGTTGTAGTGATGGGACCCAAAGTCCAGTCACACCGGCCACCACCAGAAGCTGGAAGCAGCAGGGAATGGCTGAACCACTAGTGCCTCTGGAGTGAGTGCAGCCCTCTCCAAGTTCCTGTTCTGGCAGCCACAGAAAGCAAACACAGCACAGAAAAAGAATTATTTAAATTAAGGAGAATGATTTATCACAGGAAAGTAAGGTTGTCTTAATACTTAAACAAGGAGTTCAAATAAATTTTATTGATATACTAAAAGTTGACATTGGCAGGTAGTTGAATAAGAAGCAGGGGAGCTGGCCTCAAAATGGCCATTCAAAAAAGGGATGCAGGCTCCCAGGCTGTGGCAGACCCTACTACACCACAGCAGAGGCTGAAACAGATTCATTTTAGCACACCATATTGTTGAGAAGAAACAAATGCATCCTTAGCATAGAAAACTTCAGCAAGAGACTGGAAACATCACCTAAGCATTGTCACCCTGCAGGCTGTGCTCTGGCCTCCCTGGACTGGAGGTAAAGGGGAGGACCATCAAGCTTGCCACTCACTGTACTTTGCCCAAGGCCATGGCCACCCAGACCTTGTCAGACTTGAGGCAAGATTTGTTGATCTCTGCAAAGTGGTTCTGGGGCTTCCACCTCCTCATTTAAGACTGAAGTGGGGCTGGTGCTGTGGCTCAATAGGCTAATCCTCCACCTGTGGTGCCATCACACCAGGTTCTAGTCCCAGTCAGGGCACCGGATTCTGTCCTGGTTGCTCCTCTTCCAGTCCAGCTCTCTGCTGTGGCCCGGGGAGGCAGTGGAGGATGGCCCAAGTGCTTGGGCTCTGCACCCACATGGGAGACCAGGAGAAGCACCTGGCTCCTGGCTTTGGAACAGCGTGGTGCGCCAGCTGCAGTGGCCATTGGGGGGTGAACCAACAGAAAAGGAAGACCTTTCTGTCTCTCACTGTCCACTCTGCCTGTCAAAAAAAAAAAAAGACTGATGTGGGAATGATGCCTGCCTGTGGACATGCCGTTAAATCTAGATGAGATTGCTGACCTTGAACATGGATTAGCAGTGTTGGAATTCAGAGCATAGATGAACACCCTGCAGCCGACATCAGACTCGGTGTACACGGGACGCTTTTGCTTAACATCAGAGGAGGTCCACTCCTGTTTTTTGTATTCAAGATCTTACCAGGAGTTCTGTGCAGTGAATTCAGGCAGAGGGAGAGGCCGGGCAGTGCCACAGGGCTGCCGAGGGTGTAGGGGCTGAGCGGCGGCCCCTGTGTGCACGGATGGGACAGGCTGCCTGGAGTCCCCGACCCAGCCCACACCCCACAGGCGGCAAGGGGCACAGGGAAGACTGTCCCAGTAGTGGGCTGAGGTCCGCAGATTCCAGAGCTCACCACCGGGAGGTGCAGGTCCCCCTGCAGTCAGTTCCAGCAGGTCCACCAACTTCACCTTCCCTTCCCAGGACACAAGCTCCATGCACTATTTCCCAGCTTCTGAGGCGTCTGGCTTCCATTACACAGGGGGCAGAGCCTGAACCCCTTTAACCCCTTACAGCAGAGCTGGGAAGGGACTGCGGCGTGAAGACCCTGCGGGATGACGTAGTGCTGCCACCCGCATGCTTGATCGTACAGTTGACAGCGCTGGAGCGCACCTATGACGGCATAAAGGTGTAGCCAATCAGTATCCTCTGTAGCACGGAGGGCGGTGACATGGGGTTGTGCGGACTGCGGTAGTGAGGGGAGAAGCTGCTTCCTCCACATCTGTGACTTACCCTGCAGCCGAAGCCACTGCACCTCTGTTCCCACAGGGATCTGTGAGCTGGAGCCTGCAATGACCTGCTGCAGGTGAGTCACCATTTGCTGACTGTTGACTCCTGGGCCCTTATCTTTCTTCGAATTCTTGGGGCATTGTTCTATTTGGTCATTTACATTTTATACATTGATTTGAAGAATGTGTAAAGATATTAAATAACTTCATCTCTTTTGATTCATTTGTCTTGTGAATATGTGTTTTCTAGTCTGCCATTTGTCCACTAATATTTTCTTTTTTTTTGACAGGCAGAGTTGACAGTGAGAGAGAGACAGAGAGAAAGGTCTTCCTTTACCGTTGGTTCACCCTCCAATGGCCACCGCAGCCGGCGCACCGCGCTGATCTGAAGGCAGGAGCCGGTGCTTATCCTGGTCTCCCATGTGGGTGCAGAGCCCAAGCATTTGGGCCATCCTCCACTGCACTCCCGCACCACAGCAGAGAGCTGGACTGGAAGAGGGACAACCGGGACAGAATCCAGCACCCTAGCCAGGACTAGAACCTGGTGTGCTAGTGACGCAGGTGGAGGATTAGCCTATTGAGCCACGGTGCTGGCCTAATATTTTCTCTTTCTTTCTGGTACTTACTACTCCAGTTGGTTTTATATCCAGACTGCTACCCAGAAGAGTAGCTACATGCAATAATCAGTTGCAGTTTGGGGGGATTAAAGCCGGATTATCTTTGTATATAATAGTGTCTTCCACACATGTTGACAGTTGTATTGGTAAAAATTGGATCTTTTATCTTACACTTCTTTGTTTCCCTGACTATAGCTTCAGTACAGTGTAAAGGAGAGATCATGACAGGAAGCAGCCTTGTCTGGGTCGGCTCCTGAGGAAAAAGCCTTCAGTGATTCTGTATTAAGTAATCTGTTGAAGGCTAACTTTAGACAATCCTGACCTGATTAAGCAGATCATTATTTTAAAATATTTTTGCTAACAGATGATTTTTATTGCTGGACGCTGAATTTTATTAAATGCATTTTAACATTTAAGCTAAATACTCCTGTAATCCCTTGTATTCTTCATCTACCTGGCTGATTTACAAGTTTTTTTTTGTTTGTCTGTTTGAGACTGTTAAATACTCTTGCATTTTTTAGTGTATCTTGCTTGTCATTGATCTATTAGGTATTCATATGTGGCTTAATTTATATACTATTTTGTTAGAATATTTGTATATCTTTATGAATGAGAAGGTCTTTAATTTTGCTCAATTTATATCCTGCTCCAAGTTGCATCATATGTGTAATAGTGGCTTCCAAAAAGAAATTTAAAAATATTCAACTTATTTTCACTTGGGGTAAGTGTGGGAAACAAGTTTTTTTTTTTCCTTCCTTAGAAGTTTTGAATATTCCATAAATCTGAAACTTCAATTTTGCTTGTGAAGCCATTTTGAAGTTCTTCAAATATTGGCTCAACATATTTAGTTTATATATTTTTTATTTTATGTTCTATTTGGGTTTTGGGAAACTGGTTTTCAAAATATAGTAGATTTTGGTATCATAGTCAAATTTTTACTCCTGAGAATTTCATAAAACCATCTTAGTAGCTTTGTAAGTTCTACGTGCTCTATGAAAATGATTCTGTTTTAATTTCCTGAAATTGGTTATTAGCTCATTAATTTTCTTAATATTTTTAAGATATGTTTTATCCTTGTGTATTTATTTCTGTGGTACATTTACTACTGTTGGCACTTCACTGATATCTGCTGTTATCTTGTCGGTACACTGCGGCCAGCACACCGCACTGATCTGAAACCAGGAGCAGGTGCTTCTCCTGGTCTCCCATGCGGGTGCAGGGCCCAAGCACTTGGGCCATCCTCCATTACACTCCGGGGCCACAGCAGAGAGCTGGACTGGAAGAGGAGCAACTGGGACAGAATCCAGCACCCCAACCAGGACTAGAACCCAGTGTGCCGTGCCGGTGCCACAAGGCGGAGGATTAGCCTATTGAGCTGCGGCACCACAAAATGACAAATTTTATCCAAAGAGTACCATGGTAGAGATGAAGAGAACACAAAATGTATTTTTCTATCTTTTCTTTTCTGATATAAGTGCCTAAAAACAAAGCCAATGAGGGCTATGACAGGCCCATTCTGAAAATTCCTTAACATCTTTATTTTCATCCAAATTAATATTTTACTTGAAGAAAATAAACTTTGACATAAATGAAAATGTAGTACCACAGACAAGTGTACAGGAGAAAATCGGCCCTCAGTTAGCTTCAAACCATCTGGGTCCATTAATGTGTTCTTCCAGAACCAAAGGTTTTCCTACCACCTCCCCTCTCCTGTGAATAAATAAGTAGCAGGACAAATGGAATCCAGAGATACGATGATGGTATTTAACATGGAATAAACATACTGTTTTAGTCAGTACAATCCTCAATACTACAATAATTATTTCTAGTTCACTGATTATGAAAGTAAGTATACGAAATCTATTAATAATTAATCATTCCATCTAGAGCTGAATGTAGACTTTCAGAGGTGAGAGAGAGATATGTGTAGAGATGTGTATCTTTATAATACGGATTTACCGTTGTACTTTATAGACAGTACCCATGTTTGTATTTTTTTTTTTGCAGTCTAGCATAGTTTATTACATCCAGCTTGTCACTGTGGAAATTTTATGATTAGACATTAATATGCAACAAATTTTGAATCCTTAGAGATAATATAGAGCACCCTAGGCCCTCCCAGGGCAGAAAACAGATCAAGAGCTCATACACTGGCTTCAACCACAAGGAGCAGATGAAGATATCATCGGAAAGATACCCATCCCTGCAGTGTGGCTGCTGAGCAGTTCTGCCCTTATGGATCTCAGCTTTTTCAGATCACTGAAGAAGGTTACAGGCTTTCTGACATTCCTAAAGATTTCAATGATGAGGTCCAAGATATCTTCACTATGCTAAGAGCCTCAGAATGGTTTGTACAATAGAATGTTACTTTTTCCTTGTGAATATGGCTTAAAGCAGTAGAAAGCACACTGATGACTTTCTAAATTAATTCCCTTTGCTGGAGCTTGGTCAGAAGATGAGCTCCTCCACCTCCCCACCAGTCCGGCATTTTGCCAGGATTGCCAAGCTGTGGCTGAAACTGACAGCCAGATGGGCCAAGTCTGAATCAGGAAGGTATACGGTTCAGCCGCCTGCCATCCACATGTTGCTCTAAGGGAGGCAAAGCATGAGATGCCAGCAGGCAGTACCTGCACCCTTGTTCTCCTGGAGCACTGTGCTACCTCCCTCTAGCACTTCCTCCACCACTGGCACCCAAGAGCCACCTCCAAACATGCAGAGGACATTTTTATTTTACAAAGAGTTTGTGGAAAATGGAATTAAGATAGCTGTAAGGGCCACCATTGTCACACAGCAGGTTTAGTCACTTTTTGCAATGCAGACATCCCATAGGGGAGCTCCAGTTCAGTCCTGGCTGCTCTGCTTCAGCTTCCTGCTAATGCAGCAGATGTTGACTTATGTGCTTGGGCCCCTACCACCCATGTGGGAGACTCAGAGGGCATTCTTGGCTCATGATTTCTTCTTGAACCAGCCCTGCCCTAGCTATTGCAGGCACCTCGGGAGGGAGCCATCAGGTAGAAGATCTATCTCTCTACCTTGATCTGCCTTCTTAAAAAAAAGGTACAAAGAAACCGAAAGCCATACATATGGAAAATACATAGTATGGAGTATGTGTAACTCTCACAATTTATTTAATTATTTTTGCACTTAATACCTTTACAAAAAAAAAAAACCTTGCAAGACAGCAACTGAGATCCTCCATCTACAGGTTTACTTCCCAGATACCCATAAAAGCTGGGGCTGGGCCAGCCAGGAACTCCAAGCCTTTAAGCCATCATCTGCTGCCTCCCAGGTGCATAAGCCTGACCCACTATGAACAGCTGCTCCTACATTTTTTTATTTTTCCACAATTTTTTTGAAGTCACTTTTGCCAAAAGACTCCTGACACCTCCCTTGTTGCTTTCATAGTGGCAGACTCTGGAATGCCATCTCCTAGTACAGAAGACAGCTTCAGCAGTCCTCGGGGGCCAACAAGTAGGTGGATGGTGACAGGGTGACCAAATCCTGTACATCTTTGTTGTTAATGTAACTGTGAATGTCCATATAATTTTGTTCTGTTTACACAAAAATATCCTTGTTCAATTAACAATTGAAGATTTGATGCTGTAAAAACTGTCCTCAAATTTTTTTGCTGTTTTATTATTTATAAACCCATTTTGAAGATTTATAGATCCATAAGGACAGTGCACCTTGATTTTGATATCCTTCACAGAAATAAATACAAACTGACTTCCATGGGGGGAACATCATTACAAACTATAGAACTTGTTAGAAAGAAAATAAGAGGCTGGGAGAATGGCTGCTCTGGATATGCACTGTAACTACTACAGCACTTAAATAACTATAAAGAATCTCGCTTTATGAATGGAGTGAACTAAGTTCCTTGGCTTTTGAAATAATTACAAAGAATTGCCTTGTGCCCTCTGCTGGCTATAATCCTCTCATTAGGGAAGTGACAGTCTGACAGTCATGTGGACACACCTGAGGGGGATGCAGCACTGGCCCCTCAGGGCATGCAATGGCCTCTTCCCCTTCAAATGGTGGCAATGTTGCAGCAGGCACACAAGAAGTTGCTCTTCCTTTAAGTAAATGGGGAGTATTTGTTAAAAGTATTAAACTAAAATTTGGGGAATCTCTGTATTGCCCCATCCTCACACTAAATACTTAACATTCAATTTCATTTTTTATTATTTATTTTTTGACAGGAAGAGTGGACAGTGAGAGAGAGAGTTAGAGAGACAGAGAGAGACAGAGAGAGAGAGAGAGAGAGAGAGAGAGAGAGAGAGGTCTTCCTTTACTGTTGGATCACCCACGAATGGCCGCCACAGCCGGCGCACTGCGGCCGGTGCGCTGCACTGATCCAAAGCCAGGAGCAAGGTGCTTCTCCTGGTCTCCCTTGTGGGTGCAGGGCCCAAGCACTTGGGCCATCCTCCACTGAACTCCCAGGCCACAGCAGAGAGCTGGACTGGAAGAGGAGCAACCAGGACAGAATCCAGTGCCCCGACTGGGACTAGAACCCAGTGTGCCGGTGCCGCAGTTGGAGGATTAGCCTATTCAGCCGTGGCACCAGCCATTCAATTTCATTTTCAAAAAAAGATTCTATTTATTGATTTGAGAGGTACAACCAGAGAGATGGAGAGGGAGAGACAGAGACAGAGGTCAGAGGACAGAGACAGATGTTCATTCCCCAGATGGCTGCAATGGCTGGAGCTGGGCTGATCCAAAGCCAGGAGCCAGGAGCCAGGAGCTTCTCCTGGGTCTCCCATGTGGGTGCAGGGGCCCAAGCTCTTGGGCCATCTTCCACTGCTTTCCAAGGCCATATCAGAGAGTCCACTAAGCCACAGCGCTGGCCCCTCAGTTTCATCTTTTAATGGAACATTGTACAAACTGCATGCAAGAACTCTCCTTTCAATTTAACTTACATATCATTTAGTCTTACTGAAAGTTTACAAGACTTTCATTTCCAGGGTTTTATTCTTCCTTAATGCTGAGAACAGACTTCCATTCAGTTACCGATGAGACAACCATCCATCCAATACCTGTGGTCTCTCATTAACTGACTTAAACTTGATCACTGATTGGTACCGCGAACTTCAAAAGGGGGATCGCTGCTGTAGATGTGGTAACCGAGTTCCTCCAAAGGCAGCTCAGGGTCAGCTGTGGCAAACTGGGCAGCATCCTCAATCTCCTTCCTCACTTCAGCATCAATTTCCTTTAATTCTTCAACACCAGCAAGATTGCTGTTCACCATCCTATCCTTGAGAAGCATGATGGGGTCCCTCTTACTTCTGACTTCCTGAATCTCTTCTCAGGTGTGGTAACTGACTCCAGGGTCACTCATGCTGTGCCCATGGTAATGGTAAGTCTACAGCTCCATCAGGATGGGTCCCTTCCCAGATCTACAATAGGCAGCTGCAAACCTTGTTGCCTCTCAGACACAGAGGATATCCATTTCGTCTACCTTCAGTCCAGGAATAAAGTCACCTCTCTTGTAGTAATCAGTGCTGGCCGCGGCCCTCTCAACCAATGTTCCCATTCCATAGCGGTTATTCTCACAGATGAAAATGCAAGGAATTTCCACAAGGCTGCCATATTGTAAGATTCAAATATCTGACCCTGGTTAGCAGCACCATCACCATACACAGTCAAACAGATCTCATCTTTCCTGTTGTACTTACACCCAGGGCAATCCCAGCTCCCAGGGGCACCTGAGCACCCATGATGCCATTGCCCACGTAGAAGTTCTTGGCATACATATGCATTGATCCTCCTTTCCCTTAGCACAACCTCCTCTTCGCCCCATAAGCTCTGCGAGAATCTCACAGACAGAAAGGCCCCAAGTGAAGGTAAAGCCGTGAGCCCAATGGGCCATGATGAGATGGTCAGTGGGATTTATGCCGGCCACCAGGCCCACACAACAGGCTTCCTGACCATCACAGAAGTGACAGAAACCATGGATAACCTTCTGCTTATATAGCTGATCTGCCTTTAACTCCATTCGGCGCACAGTCTGCATCACCCTTTAACATTGGAGCCCATTCTCCCTGGTGATCACTGTCATGACAGAAGGGCTCTCTTCTAGCTGGTGAAGGTCACATTTCTTAATCTCGAATGTAGCATCATTTGCAAAGTTGCAGGATGCCACCAGCACTCTCCTTGCAGACTTCTGGGCAGTGCCAGGCAATATGTGGGAGACAGCGGCCAGCATCTTCCTCAGGGAGTGCAAGAAGCAGCAGCCATGGCAACTTCCAAACTGCCCCAGGGGAAATGCTCAGCAGTCCTGAAGTCTCCTTCAGGTGCCCCAGCTGTAACTGCTTTTATGAGGAAGTTATTACAATCACCTGCTGTACCTGGTATTCTCTGCACAAGAAAAGAGAAGCAACCGGAACAGGCCAGAAACCAACTGTTAATTTATACCTCATATTTATTTATGGCCCTTTAACTTACAGGACTAATAATACAGAGAGTTTGAGATATTTCACCATGCAAGTGTTTCTTATACAGAAAAAGAAACAAAACTTCATGATTGTCCATTTTGGGTTTCAAAAGAAAATCTAGATTTTTCTTTTTTAATTTTGGTTTGAAAGGCAGACCAACAGAGATCTTCCATCTGTTGACTCACTCCCCAAATGCTGGGGCTGGGCTAAGCTGAAGTCAGGACCTGGTAGTTCAATTTGGATCTCCCACATGGGAGGCAGGAACCCACATACTTAAGCCGTCACTGCCATCTCTGAGATACAGATTAATAAAAAGCTGGAATCAGAAGCAGAGTTGGGGCTTGAATGCAGGCATTGTAAGCAACATCTTAACAACTATTCTAAACTGTCTTCCCAAGAGGACTTAGTAAAGAGGGAACTATTAGATTTAAGGAAGCCCTGCTGGCTTTGAAGTACAGCATTGTCCATGCTACAAATTAATCTTAGGTATAACCACAGAAGTATACAACGTAGTATTTCATTTTTTTTATTTTATTTTCCCCTATTCTTTTTAAAAAAAGATTTATTTTTATTTATTTGAAAGAGTTACAGAGAGAGGAAGAGAAAGAGTGAGAGGTCTTCCATCCACTGATTCGCTCCCCAGATGGCCACAATGGCCAAAGTTGTGATGATCCAAAACCAGGAGCAAGGAGCTTCTTCCAGGTCTCCCACATGGGTGCAGTGGCCCAAGGACTTGGGCCATCTCCTACTGCTTTTCCAGGCCATAGCAGAGAGCTGGATCAGAAGAGGAGCAGCCAGGACTAGAACCAGAGCCCATATGGAATAATGGAACTTCAGGCCAGGGCTTTAACCCGCTGCACCACAACAGTATTTCTAATAGAAGAGTTGGTTAAGTCATTAACTCCTCTAAAATACAAGCCAAGTATTAGTTTTTAAACTCTGATTCATTCATGAGAAAAATAAAAGGTTAATTTTCTCTCTTTGCTTCTGGATATGTAAATTACATTCTAATAAATTAATCATGACTTTTACATCTCAGATCCTATTATGAGTAAGTACAGAATATTGTGGGGTCATATGCTCATTCTATCAAAGGAACATTTCTCCAATTAAAGACAAAATTATGGGCAGGTATTTAACCAACAATTAAGATGCCCAAGTCCTGGCACCAGCACTGCAGGCCAGATGCCAGTCCAGGTGGCGCTGCTGCCTGTAGTGCTTGCATCCCCTATGGGCACTGGTTCGAGTCCCTGCTGCTCCACTTCAGATCCAGCTCCTTGCTAAGTCCTGGGAAAGCAGTAGAAAATGGCCCATGTGCTAGGGCCCCTGCACCTGCATGGCAGGCCTCAAAGAAGCTCCTGGCTCCTGGCTTCGGATGGGTCCAGCTACAGCCATTGTAGCCAACTGGAAAGTGAATTGGCATATGGAAGACTTCTCTTTCTCTGTGTAACTCTGCCTTTCAAATAAATAAATCTTAAAAAAAGACATCCAAGTCCTACATCAGAGTACTGGGGTTCAGTGCCTAGCTCTGGTTCCTAACTCCAGCTTCCTGCTAATACTGATTCCATAAGGCAGCACTGATGGTCCAAGTATTCAGGTTTCTGCCCACACATGGGAGATTAAGATTGAGTTCACACTTCTGGCTTCAGCCTGAACCAGTTCTGGCTGTTGCAGGCATTTTGGGGAGTAAAGCAGAGAATCAGAGTGCATTCTCATTCTCTCTCCCTCTGCCTCCCAATTAAGTAAAAAAATTAAAGAAACTCAAACTGGACTAAAAGTAATAATAAAGGTAAGTGTCACACTTCTTCCATATGACCAACCACTAGGTACTAAGAGTTTTCATTTTTTCCACTCATCACATCCTTTGCCCATGGCATTTAATTTCCTAGGTTTTAATTTTTTCCCCTTTGTAAAAAGTAACCACTTGGTGTCAGTGCTGTGGCATGAGTTAAGACACTGCCTGCAATGCTGGCATCCCATATGGGCATTGGATGAGTCCCGGCTGCTCCCCTTCCAATCAGGCTCCCTGCTAATGGTCCCAGAAAAGCAATAGAAGATAACTGGGGCCCTGCCACCCACATGGGACACCCAGATGAAGTTCCTGTCTTCAGTCTGGCCCAGCCCAGGCCACTGCAGCCACCTGAGGAGTAAACCAGCAGATAGATAATCTGTCTCTCCCACTCTGCAACTCTTTCTAATAAATACGTACATGAATCTTCATTTAAAAAATAAAAGTAAAAAGCACTTAAACCTTCATAGGTATCCAAGAAACAGGCTTACAGCACTGATAAATTTAGGACCTAAAGCATCTTACTGATTGAAAAAACCAAAGCAAAGAGCAATATACAGAATGATACTGTGTGACTTTTTAAAAGCATATATTTTGGTCCCTAAATTTCTAAAGCATGAGCATGATTATTACATAAATATATTTATATTTATTTTTTATTATTTTTTTGACAGGCAGACTGGACAGTGAGAGAGAGAGACAGAAAGGTTTTCCTTTTTCTGTTGGTTCACCCCCCAATGGCTGCTGTGGTCGGCACACCACTCTTTAAGATTTATTTTACTTATTTGAGAAAGGTCTTCCATCTGCTGGTTCACTCCCCAATTACTGCAAACCTGGGGCTGGGCCAGGACAAAGCCAGGAGTCAGGGGCCAGTGCTGTGGTACAGTGGGTTAATGTCCTGGTCTGAAGCACTGGCATCCCATAAGGGTGCCAGTTCAAGACTGGCTGCTCTACTTCTGATCCAGCTCTCTGCTATGGCCTGGGAAAGCAGTAGGAGATGGCCCAAGTCCTTGGGCCCCTGCACCCATGTGGGAGACCTGGAAGAAGCTCCTGGCTCCTGGCTTTGGATTGGTGCAGCTCTGGCCATTGCAGCCAGTTGGGGAGTGAACCCTTGGATAGAAGACCTCTCTCTCTCTCTGTGTAACTCTGACTTTCAAATAAATAAAACAAATTTTTTAAAGCCAGGAGTCAGGGAAACTTCTTCCAGGTCTCTTGCTTGGGTTCAGGGCCCAAGCACTTGTGCCACATTCTGCTGCTTTCCCAGGCACATTAGCATGTATCTGGATTAGAAGAACAGCCAACTGGTGCCCATATCAGATGCTGGTGCTGCAGGTGTTGGTATAACCCATTTTCCACAGTGCTGACACCATTACTATTTTTAATTTCTAGTAATTAACAGGGAAGAAAGAAGTATGGCAGAATACCTTTTTTTAAAAAATATTTTATTTGGCTGGCGCCATGGCTCAGTAGGCTAATCCTCCGCCTTGCGGCGCCAGCACACCAGGTTCTAGTCTCGGTCGGGGCACCGATCCTGTCCCGGTTGCCCCTCTTCCAGGCCAGCTCTCTGCTGTGGCCCGGGGAGGCAGTGGAGGATGGCCCAAGTGCTTGGGCCCTGCACCCTATGGGAGACCAGGAGAAGCACCTGGCTCCTGTCATCGGAACAGCGCAGTGCGCTGGCCGCAGCGCGCCTACCGCAGCGGCCACTGGAGGGTGAACCAACGGCAAAAGGAAGACCTTTCCCTCTGTCTCTCTCTCTCACTGTCCACTCTGCCTGTCAAAAATTAAAAAAAATATTTTATTTATTTGAGAAAGTTATAGGGAGAGGTAGAAAGAGAGAGAGAGGTAGAGAGAGAATCTTCTGTCTGTTCACTCCCCAAATGGCTACAATGGCTAGAGCTGAGCTGATCTGAAGCCAGGAGCCAGGAGCTTCTTCTGGGCCTCCCAAATGAGTGAAAGGGCCCAAAGACTTGGGCCATCCTCTGCTGCTTTCCCAGGTGCATTAGCAGGGAGCTGGATCAGTAGTAGAGCAGCTGGGACTCTAACCAGCACTCATATGGGATGCCTGTATTTCAGGCCAGGCCTTTAACCTGCTGCGCCACAGTGCCAGCTCCAGCAGGTAACCTTTTGCTCTCAATAATCTCTTCTTGGTATTGGCAGCAGTTTGTAATTTTTTGCTTGTTTGCCTTCTTCTTAATCTATATTTTTAAAAAATTACAAAAAGTGCCAGCACCCTGAGAACCTCCAACACAAGGGCATACAATCAGATGTTTGTCCAGAAAAGGGTGGTGTAGATGCAACATGGAAAATGCAAGGTGAGTTGATCCATCTTTCTCAGGCTGTGGTTTCCCTTGGCAACTTTTACAACTAACTACCTTATTTGTTCCTCTTCCACAGAGTGGAAAACATGTGAAGTCATCCTATTTAGCCAAAAGCTAGGGGCAGCACTTAAATATGTCATCAGCTCAGGGCAGCATTGTGCACAAAAGGGTAAGCTGCCAACTGCAACAGCAGCATGCCTTATGGCACTGCTTTGAGACTCACCTCCTTCACTTCTCATCCAGCTCTTTGCTTGGGAAAGCAGCAAAGATTGCCCAAGTGTTTGGGTTCCTGCACCCACATGGGAGACTGGGACAGAGTTCCAGGGTCCTGGCTTCGGCTGGGCTCAGCCCCAGCTATTGTGGCCATCTGGAAGTGAGCCAGCAGATGGAAGATAGAGATCTCTCTCTCTCTTCCTTTTACCTAAACATACATTACATAAATAAATGAAAATGCATCAATATAACAGCTTTTTGAGGAAAAGTCTTCTGATTATTGCAGGTATTGTCTCAATGCATAAAAATATTCAGACACAAAAATTATAAACTGGTTTATATTTATACTTCTCAACCACATACTTTTCAGAAAAAATTGTCTGCAACTCAGCATCAGGTATCAGTCTGAAAGCATTCATTAAAAAAATCAAGTAATTTTACTAAACACAAAATCCTCTAGTATAGCCTGCATTTAAACCATGGGTATACACAGATTGACTTTTGTTAATTTGTGGGGATCACTGCACTTCCCTGGCACGGAGCTGTCTGAAGAGTTTAAATGCTGATGGGTGTTGCATTATTTCCCATATTTGCTTATTATGCTGAGTGCATTTATTAAATATCATGAACTTCACACTCTATAAATCTGTTTCAAATATGTTGATACTTAATGGTACTTACACACTTATAAACTGAGCTAATCCTCCTAACTTCTCTCTGGAATAGCTATGCCTTTGACATTGCCTTTTTCACACATATGTAAATGCATAATATGCTTCTGTATGGTATTTCAGGATTTATAAAATGCTCTCCATATAAGATTTACATAACATCAAGTGAAAGTGGCCAAATGACACAGTCTTCTCATTACAGAGGGGAGAGGTATGAAGTGACTCTCCCAACTGTTACTCAGATTCTATCAGTCAGGTTCAGAATCAGAGTTACAGAAAGAAAAAGAGAGGGAGAGTCAGAGATCTTCCATCTGCCAGTTTACTCCCTAAATGGCCACAAAGGCCAGGGCTGGGCCAGTATGAAGCCAGCAGCTTCCTCCAGGGCTCCCACGTCGGGGCAGAGGACCAAGCACTTGGGCCATTCTCTGCTGCTTTACCCAGCAGGGAGCTGGGTAAGAAGTGGAGCAGCTGGGACTCAAACCGGCATTACTGAATCTGTGCAGGGAGAACTGACAGCCCCCAGAGCTGAGATGAAGGTGGCAAGGAAGATGCTCTTTTCTAAACCTAAGTCGCAGCACATGTTTAGAACCACCCAGGGTTAAAATTACAGAATCTTTTATTAAACATCAAGGTCATTGATGAGAATAGAACATTGACCTAAATCCCTTCTTGAGGATTAAGAACCAGTTAAATAGGAGGCTATGGCGGTGACCTTGAAGGGGTTGGGGCCCGGGGTCGGGGGTCGCGGGTCCCAAAGGCTGGCCCGGAACTGCGGAGGGCTTCCGCGGTCGTGGCCGGCACTGCAGTTCAGGGCTCCAGAGGTCAGGGGAAGCCTGCGGGGGCCGCTTCCTGCTTCCCACGTTGGGCTGAGGTCAGAGGTCACAAAGTGACCTAAAGTGACCAGTTCAGGGCAGAAATCCCTGATGCACCACTGGGGCCTGGGCCGGGCGGAAGCAGAGGGGAGACACCCAGGACGAGCGGGCTGAGGCCGCAGGTGTTCCTGTCGGCCCCTGGGCACCCGCGGGGCCTCAGCTCCACTCAACGGAACAGGGCATGCGCCTCAGACCGTTTTTACCCCTAATTCAACTTTAAAGAAAGGTTTATCGAGGACGGTGCTGTGGCGTAGGGGTGCAACCACAGCCTGCAGGGCCCACATCACTCATGGGCGCTGGTTCGAGTCCCGGCCGCCCCACTTCCTGTCCCACTCTGGCCAACGAGTGCAGCGGTGATGGACAGGTGCTTGGACCCCGCACCACGCGGGAGACCTGGGCAGGGGCTCGTGGGCCTTCAGCCTTGCCCAGACATTGGGGTATCGAGCCAGCAGATGGAAGACCCCTGTCTCTATGCCTTTCAAATAAATCTCATAAAATAAATAAAAAAGAAACACGAAAAAAAGAACCAGCTAAATAAAAGTGAACTGCATGGAGACAAACACCAACGTTACATTACTCAACTCTCCACTGCTCCAGTGAACAAAGAAGACAAATAAGAGGGATATAGCCCCCCCCCCTTTGTCATTCTTACCTTGGTTCCAACTAGCATGGGCTTCCAGAAAATGTACATGGAATCCATTCTCTTCTGTGGTCAATACATGATCTCGGAATTTCCCTTATTCATTTGCCTAACAGATTTTGATTATGTTACTCTAGGTAAAGGGAAGGCAACAGAACTGTCCCTTTCCCCCATTTTTAAAATCTATTATTTATTTGAAAGGCAGAGTTACAGAGAAGGCGTAGAGACAGATCTTCCATCTGCTGGTTCACTTCCCAAATTGGCCTCAGCTGAGCCAATCCAAAGCCAGGTGCTTCTTCCAGGCCTCCCACACAAATGCAGTGGTTCAAGCACTTGGGCCACCTTCTGACACTTTCCCAGGCACATTAGCAGGGAGCTAGATTGGAAGTGGAGCAGCTGGGACTTGAATCAGCACCCATATGGGATGCTGGCACAGCAGGCAGTGGCTTTACCCACTGTGTTGGTCCTGTGTGTGTATGTGTGTATGTGTATGTATGTTTATTTCAAAGACTCAGTTATTTATTTGAAAGGCAAGGTTAGAGAGGGAGAGACATAAGAAGAGAGATCTTTCAACCTCTGGTTCACTCCCCAAATACCCACAAAAGCAGAGGCTGGGCCAAGCCAAAGCCAGGAGGCTGAACAGTGGATAATCTTTAGTTATTGATTTAAAATGAATAGGCTGTAGCTGGTGCTGTGGCATATAAGGTAAAGCCACCACCTGCAACACTGGCATCCCTTATGGGCACTGGTTCATATCCCAGCTGCTCTGCTTTTTATCTAGTTACCTGCTAGTGTGCCTGGGAAAGCAGCAGGAGATGGCCCAAATACTTGGGCCCTTGAATCCATGTGGGAGACCTGGAAGAAACACCTGCTTTGGATTAGCCCAGCTCCAGCTGCTTGCAGCCACTTGGGGAGTAAAACAACAGATGGAACATCTCTGTCTATGTGTGTATCTCTCTGTAATTCTTTCTTTCAAATAAATAAATAAATCTTTAAAAAAGGTTTATTAATGTATGCTATAATCAAATCCAGTAAAAGAGAAGCATTAAATGTTGCTACCTATATTTTTATATAGCCTAAGTATTGCATAAACTAAAATATACAATACTAGGAGTATGCTTTAGTAATTACACTGCCAATCTCTGTGATTATAAATAAGAATTTTAGTAACTATACTGATTCTGAATAGTAATTCAATGATTCTGTTTTTAAATTTAAAAACACCCATGAACTTAGATGTTTCTGTGTAGCTCCTAATATAAATACAAACCTTAGAATTTCTATGCTGTTTAACATTTCATCTTCAGTGCCAACTTGATTATTACACTGCCAGTTTATAAAACACTGCACAGTCATGTGAACCTTACCATGAGATAGGACTGTGTAGAATAAATCCTTTAATTATAAAGACAATCTTATCTCACAAGGGAGGAAGATCCAGAGGGGTAAAATGACTTGCTAATGTCACTTAGCTCTGTTGGCACAGAAACAAGGAAAGCTCTCAGCTTCCTGCCACCTCCCCTTACACCACTGCCTCAACTAGATGAGCTTGTAATTGTAAGGACACTCAGGCCCCATGAGTTTAAATAAATTTTTCAAGGTTACATGGCAAAGAAGTACCGAAGCCAGAAGTAAAAATTATTGCTTCCATCTTTCTCTTCCTTATCCACTATGGAAGTCTGATTTACAGTTATGCATTATTCAAATATCATTTACAACCAAGAAATATTATTTTTCCCCCAAATTTAACAATGAAACTACTTTTCTCCATTGAGGAAGTTATTTTAATGGAAGATACAGACATACTTTTTTTTTAATTTGAGATGCAAAGAAATGAACAAGTAGACAGAGAAGTGGTATTCACCCTCTAGTTCACTGCTTGAAATGTCCACAGTGGCCAGGGCTGGCCCAGGAGCAGGGAACCCCATCATCTGAGACATCACTTGCTAGTTCCCAGGGTCTGCATTATCAGGAAGTTCAAGTTGAGGCTGGAACCAGGAAGCAAACCCAGACACTCCAATGTGGGACACGGACATCTGAACCACAAGGCTACATACACCCTGGCTTCCAGACTGTTTTTTTCACTAGTCATCTGAAATTGAAAGTTAATTACAACCTGAAATCCAAGACTCTGGAGTCCTCAGGTGTGTGTGTCTATGCAAGTTTATACATGAGAGTTAGTTAGGTTGCCCAAGCAGAGTCTGCAGTTTAGAGAGAACAGAAGAGTGAAACGTGTGTCAGAGGATGTCAGCACTGGAGAGGTGGCTGTGCTCTAGTCAGAGGCTGAGGAGGACAAGTCCACAGAGAGCAGCAGCACCAAGGGAAAATGCTATACTAGCAAGTAAGGAGAAAAAAAATGCTAAAAATATTTTTAAAAGATCCAGGACCAGCGCTGTGGTGCAGTGGGTTAAAGTCCCAGCTTGTAGTGCCAACATCCAATATGGGCACTGGTTTGCATCCTGGCTGCTCCACTTCCAATCCAGCTCTCTGTTATGGCCTGGAAAGCAGGAGAAGATGGCCCAAGTACTTGGACCCCTGCACCCACATGGGAGACCCAAAAGAAGCTTCTGGCTCCTGGCTTTGGATCAGCTCAGCTCTGGCTGTTTCGGTCATTTGGGGAGTAAACCAGGTGATTGAAGACCTCTCTCTCTCTCTCTCTCTCTCTCTCTCTCTCTCTCTCTTTCTCTCTCTCTCTGGTTCTACCCCTCTCTGTAACTCTGTCTTTCAAATAAATAAAATAAACCTAAAAAAAATTATTGGGGCTGGTGCTGTGTTATAGTGGGTTAAGCCACTACCTGCAGTGCCAGCATCCCATATGAATGCTGGTTCGAGACCCAGTTGTTCCACTTCTGATCCAGCTCTCTCCTATGGCCTGGGAAAGCAATAGAAGATGGCCCCAGCCATTGGGCCCCTGCTCCCACAAAGGAGATCTGGAAGAAGCTCCTGACTGCTGGTTTCAGATCGGCACAGCTCCGGCTGTTGCAGCCAACTGGGGAGTGAACCAGCCAGTGGAAGACCTCTCTCTCTCTGTGTCTTCTCACTGTGTAACTTTCTCTCTGACTTTCAAATAAATAAATGTTTTAAAAATTATTTATTTGGAAGACAGAGTTATAGATAAAGAGGTAGAGACCAGGAGGGGGAGGGAGAGAGGGAAAGGGAGATATCTTCCATCTGCTGGTTAACCCAGCAAATGGCCCCAGTGGCTGGGATTGGGTCAGGCCAAAGCCAGGATCTGGAACGCTGTCTGAGTCTCCCTCATGGGTGGCAGAGACTCAAGAACTTGGGTTGTCAGCTGCTTTCTCAGATGCATTGGCAGAGAGCTGGATGGGAAGGAGAGCAGCCAAGACGCAAACCAGTGGCCATATGGGATGCCAGCATCACTGGCAACAGATTATCCTAATGCATCACAACACTGGCTCCAACAAATGAATTTAGGTAAAGCAATTCAAAATGCCAGGGAAATAGCAAATAAAATGTCAGAGATGAACATTTTGGTGCAGCAGGTTAAACCACTACTTGGGAAGCACATGACAAATATCAGAATGCCTGGGATTGAATCCTGTTTCTGATCCACCCTTCTATTAATGTGCATGGGTGGCACCAGATAATGGCCCAAGTACTGGGTCTCTGACACTCATGTGGGAGATCTGGACAGAAGTTCTGGCTCTTGGCTTCAGCATGGCCCATCCCTAGCTGTTGTGGGCATTTGATGAGTGAACCAGTGGTTGAAAGAGGGCTCTTGCTTTCTCTTTCTCCCTCACTCTCTGTCACCCCTCTCCTTTCTCCCTCTCACCCTCCCTATCAGTCTTTCAAATAAATAATGCTTTAAAAATGTTAATGGGCCATTGGACCTATGGTTTCCATAAATATCTGCCTAAAATTTTGTACTTAAGCATATTTATATATGCTGTTTATAGAAAAATAGAAATAAAAGCAAATATGAGTTTCAAAAAGTTTGGAAAATGGAATTAAAAAATAAGTTTCTTTTGTGCAACTGATTTTAAATCATGCATGTGAAAGGTCTTCAGAAAGTTCATGAAAAATGCCTTTTATACAAAAATGGTGCATGGATTTCAAAATAATTTTTTAAAGAAAATCTATTTATTTATATGAAAGGCAGTTATGGTGGTGGGAAGGGGAGATACGATCTTCCATTTTCTGGTTCACTCCCAAAATGACCACAAGAGCCAGGTCTGGCCCAGGCTGAAGATGGGAACCAGAAGTCCATCTGAGTCTCCCACAGGGGTGGCAGGGGCTCTAGTAGTTGAACCATCTCCTTCTGCCAGGTGCATTAGCAGGAAGCAGAACAGCCAGGACTGCAACTGGAGCTCAGATATGGGATGCTGGCCTCACATGTGGCAGCTTAACCTGCTGTGTCACAAAGATGGTCTTTCAAAATAAATTCTTGGGGCCGGCACTGTGGCACAGTGGATTAAGCCACTTTTTGCAGTGCCAGCATCCTATATGGGTACCAGCTTGAGTCCTGGCTCCACTTCTGATCCAGTTCCTTATTAATATGCCTGGGAAAGCGGTGGAAGATGGCCCATATGGAAGACTCAGAAAAAGCTCTTGGCCTCAGCGTGGCCATTTGGGGACTGAATCAGCTGTGATTTCCAAATAAAACTTGAAAGAAAAAACATTCTTATTCACTTAAAAGACCTGTTGCAATCCGGGTACTCAGTTACTTGCTCAGCAGAAATGTTAATTCAGGTGCAAGAAGTGCTGGAATCAGGAATGCCTTGGTAAAGAAGTAGTGTTTTGGAGAGGTCACTTAAGGGGCTTTTATGTAGAAGCCAGGCAGCAGTGTTTTAGAGTTCAAGAGAAAGTGTTGGTTTAAAAATTACATATTGGGGCTGGTGCTGTGGCATAGAGGATAAGGCCACTGCTTGAGTGTTGGCATGCCATGTGGGTACTCGTTTGAGTCCTGGCTGCTCACTCTGAATCAGCTCTCTACTATGGCCAGGGAAAGCAGAAGATGACCCAGGTCCTTGGGCCCCTGCTCCCACATTGTAGACCTGGAGAAAGCTCCGGGCTCCTGGCTTCAGATCAACCCATTTCTGGTCATCACGGCCATTTGGGGAGTAAGCTAATGAATGGAAGACCTCTCTCTCTGCCTCTACTTCTCTGTAACTCTGCCTTTCAAATAAAATAAATAAAAACAACTTTAAAAAATTACATATTAAATTCCAACTGGGAGATCAGTAATTAAGTCAAGGTAGTTAATCATTTAAACAGGCATCTAGGTGCCAGTGTTGTGGCATAACAGGTAAAGCCACTGCCTGCAGTGCTGGCATCCCATGTGTTGCTGGTTCAGGTCCCCGCTGCTGCTCCACTTTTTATCCAGATCTCTGCTATGGCCTTTGAAGGCAGTAGAGGATGGCCCACATCATTGAGACCCTGCACCCACATGGGAGACTTGGAGGAGGCTCATGGCTTCTGGCTTGAGATTGGCACAGCTCTGGCCACTGCAGCCAATTGGGGAGTGAACCATTGGATGGAGGACCTCTCCTCTCTCTGCATAACTGACTTTCAAATAAATAATCAATCTTTAAAAAAATTAAATAGGCCTCTAGCCAGGCAGTAATGATGACCTTGTTTCATTTCTAAACACAGAAATTATTTTAAATGGCTTTAGAGATGTACTTATCAAAATAATGTGGGCAGGACTCCCTGGGGCAGCACGGAGGCTGCAGGAGAATGCAGAACACCTGAACCAGTGAATCCTGGGCAAAGTGTGTGTGCAGCTGATGCAAGACTCCCAGTCTCTAGATGACAGACACATGATGGTTCACAACTGGAAACAGAAGAAAACTGCCTGAAAAGAAGCATAGTAATAGAATAGGCACAGAACCCTGGTTTGCTAGGATATGGTCCTTTTGGTCCTCTGCTGTTACTTCCCCTTAGCAACAGGCAGAGCCTGCAGCCTTCTGCCACCCAACCCTCTCCCCATATAAATTAAGTTGGAGGGGCCCAAGGAGAAGTGGTGCATCTTGGGAGGCTGAATCTCTGGAAGAGACAGCAGAGCAGGTGTGGAGCTCACCTGGCAGTGCTTGGGGACAGTTTCTCCACTACTGCATTTTAATGGGGACATCAAAACGCTTACCACCATCACACACACACACACACACACACACACTGCAGAGGTTGAATTGGTAAATCCTTCCAGACAGCAGTGATTAGGCCAGGAGCTAAACAGCAACTTCCCCTAGAACTGTAGCTGGTGGAACAGGTCCCACTCATAGATGGAGAGAATGGGGACAGGCTACACCACACTCACAAACAGGTCAGGTCATAAGCAGCTCTCTGGTCTCACCTCCCTGGTCTTTCTAGCTGACAAGATCTTTCCAAATTTTCTGCCAGGGAGGGATACACTCAGGTATCACCTTCATGGAAGACCTAGAAGTTTTTTTGTTTTTTGTTTTTTTAAAGATGTATTGCTTTGAAAGAGTTACACAGAAAAGGAAAGAAAGAAGTTCCATCTGATGGTTCATTCCCAAATTGGCTGCAATAGCTGGAGCTGCACCGATCTGAAGCCAGGAGTCAGTTTGGGTGCAGGGACCCAAACACTTGGGCCATCATCTACTGCTTTCCCAGGCCATAGCAGAGAGCTGGATAAAAATTGGAGCAGCCAGGACTAGAACTGGTGCCCATATAGGATGCTGGCATTGCAGGTGGCGGCTTTATCCACTACACCACAGCACCAGCCCCAAGCTAGAAGTTCAAGTTGACATAATGGACAGCACACTGTGGTTCCCAAGTCTAATGTAATCATGGGCAATGTTAACAGAGGTGTTGCAGGCTGAGGGAGGTGACAGGCATGCTCTGCTGCAGAGCTGTGATGTAGGAGAAGGGACTCCAGACCAGGAGAAATGGGACCCTGGGGTTCCCAGTCCTTCCTCTCTCCTCAGTGACCACTCTCCAGATCACCTCTTCTCTGTCAGCCACAGACAGTTCTGATAGCAGTGTCCTGGGGCAGGGGCATTCAGTCACTAAGGAAGGCTACTGCAGGATCAGGGAGGGAGAGTTGCAGGGAAGATCTCTGAGTAGTTGGTCTTGAGGGAGCATTCCTCTTAAAACATTGCAGTCCTGTCTGCCACAAGCAGCCCTGGTCTTGATGGCCATTTGTCTATTAATGTCTCACTTCAGATGATACCTCCAACCTTTGCTATTGGACAGAAGGTGATTGGCAAGAAAATTCTACCTAAAGTTTTAAAAGATTTACATATTAGAGAGCACTTCCAATCACTGGCTCTCTCCCCAAACATCTGCAAAGCCAGGGCTGGGCCAGGCTGAAGCTAGGAACTCCATCCTGGGCTCTCACATGGGTGTCAGGAACTCACACACTTAGGTTATCACCATTGCTTCCTAGGTGCATTAGCAGGAAGCTCAATTGGAAGCAGAGGTGGGACCTGATTTCAGGTCCTCCAATAAGGGCTGTGGGCATCCCAAGTGGCAGCTTAACCATTACACTAGAACACCCTCTACTTATTTATTTATTTACTTATACATTTATATGCTTATTTATTTGAGACACAGAGACCTTCCGTAAACCATTTCACTCTCCAAAGGCCTGAAATAATTAGGGCTAGGCCAGACTGAGGCTGGGATCAGAGAACTCAATCTGGTCTCCCCACATGGTTGGCAGGGACTCAACCACATTAGCCATCACATGCTGCCTCCCAGGTTGCACATTATCAGGAAGTTGGAATTGGAAGTGTGCCAAGACTTGTACCAGGCACTTTAATTCTGGATCCAAGTTTCCCAAGAGGCGTCTTAACCACTGTGTCAAACACTCACCCCCACCTCAGTTTATAAAGACAAGGAATTCAATTTCTCTTTCTACTACCGATAAATAGGAGTGTGGGTAATCTCAATTGCTTGCTCTACGCATAATTTTTGTTGCCACAAAGGGAATCCACTTCAGATAATGGTAGTGCTGTGAGTCACAGAGCAGAGGTGAAAAGAACCCATGTTCTCACTGACATCACTCAGCTGTGAGTTTGTCGAGCCCAGGGCCACTGTGTCTAACTCTCCTCATTGTTCAAGCTGGTTTGTGATGGGCTTTTAGTGACCTGAATTCAAAAATACCATGTACTCTCTACAAGGTGTTTGTAAAAAGGATTTTGAACTATCCATGGTCACCTAAAGGGCCACTAAAGAGTTGGACTCACAATTTTGTCTTAGTACAAGGTGTCCTAACTGAGGACAAAGACCACCAGGATTTCCTCTGTTTGATTCGTCTTACATTTGAGGAATCTACTACAGTGCCTAAAAAGTGGTGCAGGAACCTCAGTTTTACCACTCAGCTGTGTGGCCTTGAGAAAGGTATTTAGATTCTATGGGCTCCACTTTCTCACCTGCCCTTGGAGAGTATCACAGTGCATGTTTAGAGGGTTATTGTCAGTATCAAAAGAAATGAAATGACTCATGTGTATTAGAGTTTATTAAAGCTATTGAGTAGCACACAAAGTAAATATTTAAAAGTGTAGCTTAGGGGCCAGCATTGAGGTAGAGTGAGTTAAATCATAGCCTATAACTCTGGCATCCCATGGGTGTGCCAGTTCTAGTCTTGGCTGCTCCACTTCTGATCAAGCTCACTGCTAATACACCTGGGAAAGCAGTGTAGAACACAAGTACTCAGGTCCCTGCACCCAGGTGGGAGGGCTGGATGAAGCTGCTAGCTCACAGTTTCAGCCTGGCTTAGTCCTGGTGGTTGCAGCTATTTGAGGAGTGAACCAGAAGATGGAGCATACCTCTCTCTGACTGACTTCTCTCTCTGTAACTCTACCTTTCAAATAAATAATGTCTAAAAAAATACCCTTCTCTCACATTTAAGGATTTAAAGATATTCATTCCAGGAGAGGCTCCTTTGCCTTGTTGCCTCATCCATAAGGTTCCCTCATGGGACCAAACAGTTCCTGCAGCTCCAGTCACCCACTCTCCATCCCATCCAGAAGGACAATAGCGAATAAAAAGAGCATGTATCTACTCTAAGCATATTTCCTAGGGTTGGGCACTTCACCTCGCAGATAAGATGCCCCTTTCCCATATCAGAGTGCCTAGCTTTGACTCCTGGCTGCAGCTGTCATTTCCACCTTCCTGGTAATGTTCACCCAGGGAGTTAGCAGTAATGACTCAAGTCATTGGATCCCTTTCATCCCCATGGGATACCTGAATTGGGTTCTTGGCTCCTGATTTAGGACCAGTCCCATCCCAGCCCTTGCAGACACTTGAAGAGTGAACCAGCAGATGGGAGCTTTCTCCATGTCTATCTGTCTCCTTCTTTTTGCCTCTCAACTAAAATGTTTAAAGAACATTTCCTGGGAGTTACACATCATGGCATCAGGTATGCCAAACTGAAAAATTAAGGATCTGTTATGGGAGATGGGGAGGAAGTATCTAACTTATGCTGCCACAGCAGAGGATGAGCCCAGTGATGTGGAATGGAGATAGTATCTACACAGGGCAGTTGTTCTCTTTAAAAAACTCCACTCAGGCCCAATCCTCAGTCCCCAATCCTTTGTCAAAATCTCATCATGTCACAGCAAGATGGCGGAATAAGAAGGGAGCACACTGATAGTCCAGGAAGAGACAGTTTAATAAAGTGGAGATACTGCAGGTTCAAGGAAGAGTAGGGGAAGAAACAGCAGAGGAAACTCTTCCGGAACTAGTGATTCACAGTGGACCTGCATGGAGAGGGTGGGAGCCCAAGTTCGGGACACCAGGGGCAGACTCAACACACCAGCACTGGAACGCGAGGTGAGCCGAACCTCAATAGCCTGAGACACTGGCGGGCAAGTGGAAAGAGGAGACTAGAGGGTACAAGGCTTGAAACCCCGTGGGGAAAATTTCACCAGGCTAACTAGAAGAGAGAGAGAAAAAAAAAGAGAAGCCACCAATATGGACACGAGTTTCTCTCTGCTCACCCCTCAAAGGCAAGCAAGACAAAGAGCAGGTGCCATTTTGGACATACGTCATAAGCAGGGCGACCTCAGGTCTGCACCAGCCCTGCACCTAGCAGAAAAACCTGAACCTGGGGGGGTGAAATAACAGATTAGGATCTAACTTGGCAACCCAGTGGGAGACTGCAGGAGAATTGGAGCCCACACTGAGGGCAGCAGAGATTCCCTGATGGTCCTTGGGAAAGAGCTTCCAATCTCTGGCTCCTGTGGGTATATCATTCGCCTGCTAACTACCTCCAATTGCATTCAGCTGTGTGGAATTACTTCCCTTTTGAATAAAAAAAAAGAAAGAAAGAAAGAGAGATTTACCATGCCTAACCTGGGAGTGTCACCTTTGGCACACCCTCAACCCTGAGGAACCAAACACAGCTCTCAGGCCACACTCATCTCAAGCCTCTAAGGCTCCATCGAAAGCTGACAGTCCACTTAACCTAGAGCCATAGTATAACATGAAAAAGCACCACAGTGAAGAAACCAAATATCTCCAACATGCCAAACAACAAACGCAAAAACTGAGGTAACAAGAACAACGAAGACACTATGACACCCCCAAATGAAAAAGACACCCCAATTCAAGATTATGAAGATGATGAGATAGAAGAAATGCAAGAAGCGGATCTCAAAAAATTGATAAGAACATTAACAAGTTCTCAAAAACAAATTCTTGAACTACAGAAATCCTTAATGGACAAGATAGAAAATCTCTCTCGTGAAAATGAAATATTAAGGAGAAATCAAAATGAAATGAAGCAACTAGTGGAACAAGAAACTGTTATAGTGATGAGAAATCATAATGAAATGAAGAATTCAATAGATCAAATGACAAACACATTAGAGAATCTTAAAAACAGAATGGGCAAAGCGGAAGAGAGAATATCGGACTTAGAAGACAGAGAACAGGAAAGGAAACAGGCAAACCAAAGAAAAGAAGAGGAAATTAGAAATCTAAAAAAATATTGTCGGGAATCTACAGGATACTATTAAAAAACCTAACATTTGGGTTCTAGGAGTTCCTGAAGGCATGGAGAGGGAGAAAGGATTAGAAGGCCTTTTTAGTGAGATACTAGCAGAAAATTTCCCAGGTTTGGAGAAGGACAGAGGCATCTTAGTAAAGGAAGCTTATAGAACCCCTAATAAACATGACCAAAAGAGATCCTCACCACGACATGTTGTAATCAAACTCACCACAGTGAAACATAAAGAAAATATTCTAAAATATGCAAGAGAGAAACGTCAGATAACTCTCAGAGGATCTCCAATTAGACTCACAGCAGACTTCTCATCAGAAACCCTACAAGCTAGAAGGGAATGGTGAGACATAGCCTAGGTACTAAGAGACAAAAACTGCCAGCCCAGAATATTATATCCTGCAAAGCTCTCAGTTATGAATGAAGGTGAAATAAAGACCTTTCATAGCAAACAGAAATTGAACGAATTTGTTGCCACTCGTCCTGCCCTGCAAAAGATGCTTAAAGATGTGTTACACACAGAAACACAGAAACATGGTCACCAATATGAAAGAAAATAAAGGAAGGAAACTTCACAGCAAAGGATCACAGGAAGCTCAATTTCTCTTTGACATAGAATTAAAATCTGATTTTCTGTTAAAGCAATGTGTTAAAGTAATCTATTATGTTCTCTCGATGTCTGTTAAATTCTAATTGTTCAAAAACAGCTGAATTTTTATTAAGAGCTATGGGTTATTTAAATATGTGCTTATTTTCAAAGATTTGAATAATCACCTTGTAACAATGATCAAATTTGGTCTATGTTATGTCATGATTTTAAGGAATCTTATTTCAACCAGATATTTTGGATTTTGAGCCTTCTTGGAATTCTGGACAGGCATTCAAAAAATCAAAGTTCCAAACAAAATGGACTCTAAAATTTCCAGTAAATCTTGGACTTTGGTTTTTTCAGTTTGGGCCCAACTGAAAAAATCGAAGGACCTATGTCTCTCATCTTATAGAGGCACCAACTAATCAGGCTATTTGGATTATTTTAGAAGTACTGTCAAGATGTGATGTGGTACTAAATTTTAAGTTTCTATAATGGAAAATGCTATTAATACAAATGTTTGAGAATTAAAAAGTCTAATGATCTTGTGTTACTAGACATGATAGTTATCTTAATGAGAAACCCCAGAGGCCTAAAGGGTTAAGTACTTGTAAAATCCTACAGGTGCTTTCAAAACTACTGTGAAGTAAGCAAGTGCCTCTTGTTGGTTGATGAGTTTATAATTTTAAATGTGGCAACTTAAAGTCTTTTGTCATCCACAGTTAAATATGATTTGCTGCTCATAAAACGAAAGCGTTGTTGGTTCTGTGTTTAGCTCTCCTCCTGTAGGTTCCTATGGACTTTTTCCAGCCACTTCCATTGTATTCAGTACTTTGGGATGGCTCTGTAAACAGATGAAGCCAATAATGTATTAACAATACCAACTGAGAGAAAGTATGGTTAACTGAGGTTACTAAAAACAAAAAGCAATTCAAATCAGTTGGCAATTTACAAAAAGAGTTAAAGATTTTAAAAGCTATTATTAAAATTGCTATATTGGTCTATTATGTTATGTCATATGTGTGTACATATTGTATGTCCACATGGGAAAATTTTATTAAGAATTTTATTTTAATTGGCTTATAGATAAGATTGTCCATAAATTTAAGCTGCTAAAATTAATCAGGTACATTTTAATTCATGTGACCTGAATCTCTGCATCATATGTTTTATATTTGTTGGTAGAAAGAAACTAAAAACATTTTATATGGTTGTGCTTAAGTTTACTGGTTAAACAAACTACACCATGTTAGATATTTAAGAGGTGTTTCCAAATACATGATTCTTAAAATTTATAGAAGGCATTGGACCTTCTGGTAAATGTTTTCTTAAGTGGTTATCTAATGGTTGAAACTGTTTGCTATGTATTCATGTGATATTGCTATTGTCAGCAAGCGATCTAGGACTTGCTCCCTCATTTCTCTATTCTAAGCCCAACTTGTTCTTTCATTTCTCTATTCTTCTTAAGTTAGGAAATTAATTCTATTATGAAGGAATCTGTACGATGCACAATTTAATCTTTAGACCTTATAAAAGAGATGGCTAACATTTTTCTGTAATAGCATAGCCAAAATAAGAGCTTAAATAATAATCTCATAGCTAGATTCACTTCGCCATCAGTGAAGTAAACAGTAAGTAGAAAAAAACCTCCCTTTCAGACCAAAGGGAAAGAAAGTTTTAAAGTGAGAATATAATTTTCCTCATGGGCATTGTCTACCTTAGAAAAACTACTACAGAACATGCCTGTGACTATAGACTTGTAGTTCAGGCCACCGAATTTTAGAGACGGGACTTGGGCACTCCCTTGACTTGCATCCTCTAGTCTGCTTTAACAAAATCCAGGAGGAAAAGAAAGCTAGGCATCAGAAGCAATGGGTGGCAGGCCTATTAATGGCTGATCTGTACAGTGATCTGCCCTCAAGGAGACCCAACAGGCCAGTCTACTGCAGTGGCTTTCAATGTGGTAAGCCTAGGCTTCAGCAGAAGTCAGCTTGTGAAGAGCCCTGGCAGCTCTGCCAAGAGTTGGATCACTGGAAATGGACCTGCCCTGGAGTTGAAGGATGCCCAGGTCAGAGCCACAGATCTTACTGGCTCTAAGCTGAAAAGCCCTTCACTCAGCCCAACTTCCAAAGTGACCACTGCAACTGAGGGTATGGTCAAGTAGGGTCAGCAACATTGCAGGCAGAACTGTAAATTTCTTGTTAGAGATGCCACCTGCCTTTACCTGGCCAGCTCTCCTCCCAGCCCAGCTAAGTAATGAAAGTCAACAGAGTGCCTTCCCCTAGGAGGTTCACACCTCCCTTAGGATGTACCCCATGTGAAGAGATAGATAGGTCTGGGCCTCTTAACTTACAAGGCCTAAAGCCCAACAGATTATTATCAAACCCCTTCTATCAGGTTCTATTTGCCTCTCAATCAGAAAACTTAATTGTAGCTTAGACAGCACCTTTCTTAGCTCCTCTAATAATGACTCTGTCCTTTGTTCTAGACCCTGTCTAGCACACTTGGGCCTCATTCCTTCCTAATCATAACCTCTACTCTACCACCAATGGCTCTACTCCCAACCTGTGTGTACTGATGGTCCTCTTCCCCACTTAATGCTGTATAATTGTTCAGACCTGGTTAATGCCACTCTTAGGATCATTGGTTACTATCCTCACCCTGTCTTTTATGACCTTGTCTAAATATGATCATAGTCAGCTAACTTGGAAGGCTTCCATAGCCTTGGCAACTCATGACTAGAGCCTAGGGTGGTTACTGGCACCATAAACTAGAGTGTCAATTTGTTGGGTAAACAACGGGAGTCACTGTGCACTTGCTCCTCATGTGGGATCTCTGTCCTTAATGTGCTGTACATTGTGATTTAATGCTATAACTAGTACTCAAACAGTATGTTTAACTTTGTGTTTCTATGTGGGTGCAAACTTGAAATCTTTACTTAATATATACTAAATTGATCTTCTGTGTATAAGGAGAATTGCAACTGAATCTTGATGTGAGTGGAAGGGGAGAGGGAGCGGGAGAGGGGAGGGTTGCAGGTGTGAGGGAAGTTATGGGAGGGGAAGCCATTGTAATCCATAAGCTGTACATTGGAAATTTATATTCATTAAATAAAAGTTTAAAAAAAGAAAAAAGAGAGAAAAAAAATCTCATCATGTCCTTTAGGCTCATCAAGCATCCATTTATGCTGTAACTGAGCTAACATACTCTATAGACACAGAAAATCTGCGTACTTTCACTATGAAGCCATGGTTGCCAAGTCACTGCCTATGAATCTGCACCTGGTTCATAGGAAGCACTCAGTGAATCTTTGCAATTACTATCCTTGTGGTTAAAGAACTAGTCTATCAGGCTAGCACTGTGGTGTGGTGGGTAAAACCACCGCCTGCAGTACTGGCATCCCATATGGGTGCCGGTTTGAGCCCCGGCTGCTCCTCTTCCAATCCAGCTCTCTGCTATGGCCTGAGAAAGCAGCAGAAAATGCCCCAAGTCCTGGGGCCCCTGTACCCATGTGGAAGACCCAGATGAAGTTCCTGATCAGTGCAACTCTGGCCGTTGTGGCTATTTGGGGAGTGAACCAGTGAATGTAATACCTCTCTCTCTCCCTGTGCCTTTCAAACAAATAAATCTTAAAGAAACAGATAAACAAACAAAAAATAGTTTATCAGGATCAGGAGGAATGGAGCTTGAATTTCTCCTGTACCAGTTATCAGCTGTGTGATAAGAGCAAGTCTCTAAACCACTCTATATAGCAGCCTTACTTATGTGTTTGAGAGCTGTATTTAGCTCTTTGCTACATGCATTCCTTTCTAACTTCAGCATTTCTTTATAAACTCATTTTATAGGATCACAGCACTATGAAAAGTTCTTGTCACTACCTGAGCAAATGTTTCTCAAACTTTTTCTTTTATGTACTGATACAAATATGTCTTGGCAAGTAGTTGAGGTTCCAATAAATGAGAAGGATGCTCATACAAAATAACAGACAGCCTACAAATTATGTAAAACAGCTTAGTTTAAATGTGATCATCTTGCTTGGGGATTTAAGGCAGCTAACTTTTATGATCATGTGGGTTGGAAACATAAAAATAACTTTTTCATAAAAGGCCAGATTTACATCACATGAAATATAGAAGATGTGGCCAGGTAAAGGCAGGGGGCATCTCTAACAAGAAATTTACAGTTCTGCCTGCAATGTTGCTGACCCTACTTGACCATCCCCTCAGCTGCAGTGGTCACTTTGGAAGTTGGGCTGAGTGAAGGGCTTTTCAGCTTAGAGCCAATAAGATCTGTGGCTCTGACCTGGGCATCCTTCGACTCCAGGGCAGGTCCATTTCCAGTGATCCAACTCTTGGCAGAGCTGCCAGGGCTCTTCACAAGCTGACTTCTGCTGAAGCCCAGGCTTACCACTTTGAAAGCCACTGCAGTGGACTGGCCTGTTGGGTCTCCTTGAGGGCAGATCACTGTACAGATGAGCCATTAATAGGCCTGCCACCCATTGCTTCTGATGCCGAGCTTTCTTTTCCTCCTGGTTTGTGTTAAAGCAGACCAGAGGATGCAAGTCAAGGGAGTGCCCGTTTCCCATCTCTAATCTTCGGTGGCCTGAACTACAAGTCTATAGTCACAGGCATGTTCTGTAGTAGTTTTTCTAAGGTAGACAATGCCCATGAGGAAAATTATATTCTCACTTTAAAACTTTCTTTCCCTTTTGTCTGAAAGGGAGGTTTTTTTCTACTTACTGTATACTTTGCTGATGGCAAAGTGAATCTAGCTATGAGATTATTTTATTTGAGTTCTTATTTTGGCTATGCTATTGCAGAAAAATGTTAGCCATCTCTTTTATAAGGTCTAAAGATTAAATTGTGCATCCTACAGATTCCTTCATAATAGAGTTAGTTTCCTACCTTGAAGAGAATAGAGAAATGAAAGAACAAGTTGGGCTTAGAATAGAGAAATGAGGGAGCAAGTCCTAGATCGCTTGCTGACAATTTAAAATTATAAACTCATCAACCAACAAGAGGCACTTGCTTACTTCACAGTATTTTTGAAAGCACCTGTAGGATTTTACAAGTATTTAACCCTTTAAGCCTCTGGGGCTTTCTCATTAAGATAACTATCATGTCTCCAAAATATCTGGTTGAAATAAGATTTCTTAAAATCATGACATAACATAGACCAAATTTGATCATTGTTACAAGGTGATTATTCAAATTTTTGAAAAAAGCACATATTTAAATAACCCATAGCTCTTAATAAAAATTCAGCTGTTTTTGAACAATTAGAATTTAACAGACATCAAGAGAACATAATAGATTACTTTAACACATTGCTTTAACAGAGCATCAGAGTTTAATTCTATGTCAAAGAGAAATTGAGCTTCCTGTGATCTTTTGCTCTCCTCCCAGGCCAGCCAAGTAATGAAAGTCAACAGAGTGCCTTCCCCTAGGAGGTTCACACCTCCCTTAGGATATACCCCATGTGAAGAGATAGATAGGTCTTGGCCTCTGAATTTACAAGGCCTGAAGCCCACCAGATTATTATCAAGCCCCTTCTATCAGGTTCTATTTGCCTCTCAATCAGAAAACTTCATTGTAGCTTAGACAGCACCTTTCTTAGCTCCTCTAATAATGACTCTGTCCTTTGTTCTAGGCCCTGTCTAGTGCACTTGGGCCTCATTCCTTTGTAATCATAACCTCTACCACCAATGGCTCTACTCCCAACATGTGTGTACTGATGGTCCTCTTCCCCACTTAATGCTGTATAATTGTTCAAACCTGGTAAATGCCACTCTTAGGATCATTGGTTACTATCCTCACTCTGTCTTTTATGACCTTGTCTAAATATGATCAGAGTCGGCAAACTTGGAAGGCTTCCATAGCCTTGGCAAGTCATGACGACAGCCTAGGATGGTTACTGGCGCCATAAACTAGAGTGTCAATTTGTTGGGTCAACAACAGGAGCCACTGTGCACTTGCTCCTCATGTGGGATCTCTGTCCTTAATGTGCTGTACATTGTGATTTAATGCTATAACTAGTACTCAAACAGTATGTTTCACTTTGTGTTTCTATGTGGGTGCAAACTGTTGAAATCTTTATACTAAATTGATCTTCTGTATATAAAGAGAATTGAAAATGAATCTTGATGCAAATGGAAGGGGAGAGGGAGCGGGAGAGGGGAGGGTTGCGGGTGGGAGGGAAGTTATGGGGGGGGGAAGCCATTGTAATCCATAAGCTGTACACTGGACATTTATATTCATTAAATAAAAGTTAAAAAAAAAGAAATATAGAAGATGTTAGATAACTTAGGTTTGTTGTTGTACCCATAGTTATATATGGTAAACCAATCTAAGTATGAATAAAGATATGATTGAATGGGTTCAGTCAATTCATTTTTTATAATGAAAAGTTTAAGGATAGATCAATGTTTCAAGGAAAACCACTGTATGATTTTGTTAGCATGAGAATGGAAGGGAGAGAGGTGAAGGGGAAAGAAATAGTGTCTGTATTTGTAGGAAGCTTGGGAACCACAGCTCCAGACGAGAGAGAGTCCAGTCTTGGTGTTGTAGAGGAAGGTGTGTTTCCCTCTCCCATGTCCTCCATTCAACACATGGTAGAGGAAGCTGAGTGCAATTAGAACATATCTGATTGTCTTCTAGAGTTTGCTCTGAAGTTATCAGAATTGCACATCGCGCCTTTCCATGATGAATGACTCTCTCAGGAGAAAACTGTAATAATGTGGAGTGTAGCTGATCTCCTTTGGGAGACCCTACAACATGCCTTATAAGGAAGTTATCATTAATCAAAACCCAAGTAAGAATATTAACAAAGCATTCACAAAACGTATCCAATAAACTCAATGCTGTGAGGTTTCTCAGATGTCTAAGTACACAATCCTGCATGAAGGCCCCTGATCAAAAGAGCAAATCTCATTGTTCCTCATTTGTTATTGTGGCCCAGGTAAATGGAGTCTTGCAGTAACACACAAGCATGAGCAATATAAGATTGACATTTCACAAAGAACAGCTCAGAGAGAACAGAATTTATGCATCCAGAGTCTAGAACCCAAAAGGTTTTACAGGACCCAAGATGTTAAACAAAAGGCCTGGGGAAAGTGTTCTGAATGTATTACAGTTGGCAATGAAGCTTTTGTGTAGAAATCACAGCAAACCTGATTCAAATGGCTGAAATGTTAACACCAGATAAAAAAGGAACTTCAAAAACCTTTCACATGACATTAAACAGAAACACACACAGAAAAATACATTCAAAATCAAGATCTTGCACTGTATGCCCTGAAACTCTTAACCACTGCAAACATGAAGATGAACTGGACCTGTATCTTTGTGGGGAATCAAGAAGGCAGGATTGCCTGTTGCTCAACCACCTACACCCACACCTGAGCAGTTTCTGGACCTGTAGGGAAGATGTTTTAGAAAGGGAAATATTGATCAGTGATGCCATATTTCTGACACCCCCACCTTCCTTATGAGCACAGAAGCCATCATTTACTTCCCCTCAAAGTACTTATTTTTCCCATATCCAAATGATAGCATTTGTTGCCCGCACCGGATTTCAAGATTTTGTTTTATAAGTCTATATCTAGAACCCTCCGTGCCTAGGTTATTTTTGCCAATGCCATGCAATTTGAGTTTAAAATTCTGGTGTTTGTGAAATGTTGTCAAATTAGCGTCAACAAATTTTCTAAACCAGAAAGACTTGACTGGAATAATGATCATGTTTCTTTTTGTTGTTGTTGTTGTTGTTGGATTTGCGTTGACAATTTATTTACTCAAATGTTTGGCCTTACTTGATTAGAGAATTTACTTTAACTGGAGAACCTAATGGAAAGCAGTGTGCAGCACATTGCACGGGTTCCAGCCCATGTTTAGCTAACTGGTAAGACAGGCAAACAGGGCCTGAAGGCTGGAGCCGGCCTCGCCTCAACAAAAGGCCACAGTGCAGTCCACGATCTCTGATCTCCCTCCATCCTCTCCACACTACCTGGGGCGAGGTGGACTGCGTGCATACAGATGGAGAGGAGGCTCTAGAGGGAGCCGAGGTCGCTGGTGCAGGGACGGGCTTGTCGCCCCTGTCTGGAGCCGGCCCAGCCCTCAGCGGTGGGTTCTGCGGATGGAAGAGCTCACTGGGGGGAAGTCCAGGTCCCTCTGTAGCTGGTTCTGCAGGATCCATCTGCCCACGGCCCCTTCTGGGAAACCTGGCCCCACACACTCACCACTTCCCGCTCTGAGGTCTCCGGCTTCCCCTTCTCAGAGCAGAGAAGACCCAGTCACTGCGGGGATGCTCTGCTCACTGAGGCTGGAGGCAACTAGGACACAGGGATCTCCCAAGATAAGGAAGTGGTCCGCCACCACCACCGGGGCCCCTGATTGGACAGTTGCAAAGCCAATGGGCGTGAGGGGTGTCACAAAGGCCATAGCCAATCAGCACGCTCACTGGCGCAGTGGGCGTGGGGAGGTTGTTGCCGGGCATCTGGAGTGCTGGCTGGGTTTGGGGTCTGGCCGCCCTGGTGCCTGATTTACGAGTGGGGTCGCTGTGGCCTCCGTGTTCCTCGGGGCTCTGGGGACCTCTAGAGTTCACTGTGAGCTGCAGAAGCTGCTCCAGGTGAGTCACCACCAACTGTGGATCATCAACTTCTGGTCTTTGTTTCTTCATATCCCGAACGATTTATCCTTTGGGAAGTTTCTGTGATGTTTGTTTGAACAATGTTTAAAGATATTGCGTGGTTAATCCTCTTGGTTCATTTCTCTTGTAGATACGTGTTTTCTAGTCTGTCTTTTGTCTTTATAATATTTCCTATGTGTTTCTTGCTGTTAGTAATGACATTAAAAAAAAGAGATTGTTTGAAAGGCGGAGTTACAGAGTGAGAGAGAGTGAGAGCGAGAGAGAGAAGGCTTCCATCTGCTGCTTCACTCCCCAGTTGGGCACAATGGCCGGAGCTGCGCAGATCCGAAACCAGGAGCCAGGAGCTGCTTCCCTGTCCCCCAAGTGGGTGCAGGGGCCCAAGGACTTGGGCATCTTCCACTGCTTTCCCAGGGCAGAGCAGAGAGCTTGATCGGAAGTGGAGCAGCTGGGATTCGAACCAGCGTCCACATGGAATGCCACGGTCATGACATTTTACCCAGTGATCTGGTTACCCTCTCTTATCAGTTGTATGTAGTTCGGAATGACACTGCATTGTCTATCTAATGGTGTCATTTGGGTACATTGACAGAGTTATTGGTTTATTTAGGGTTGGTGCTTGTTTGTTTTTGTTGTTGGATTTCCCTGTTAAGAGAGATGGGGAGAAGGCAGACATAGCTGGGTCTGTTCCCAGGGGACAAGCTTTCACTGATCCTGTGTTAATTAGTTTGTTGTAGGTCCATTTTAGACAATTTTGATCACATAGAGCAAATCCCTCTTTTTTGCAATTTTGCCAGAAGTTGATTTTTTTTTTCTGTTTGGATACTGAATTTTGTTAAATGCTTTAACACTTAATCTGAATGATCATGTAATTACCTCACATTTTCAACCTGGATGATTTACAGGGTTTGTTTGACACTGTTGAATGCTCTTCATTTTTTAATGTGTATTGCTTGTTATTGATCTACAATATTTTCCTATATGGCTGAATTCATATAATATTTTTCTCAGGATATCACCTGTTGATGAAACAAATGCTCATTAATTTCATAACCTGGTACTGTTTGCATCATAAATACAACACTGGCTTCCCAAAAGTAATTTAAATACATTTTCTGTTTATTTCCACTTAAAATGAGCTTGGGAAATTAAAATTTATTTTTCTTTCTTAAAAATTTAGAATATTCCATATGTTTGGGCCCAAATTTTTTTTTGACAGGCAGAGTGGACAGTGATAGAGAGACAGAGAGAAAGGTCTTCCTTTTGCTGTTGGTTCACCCTCCAATGGCCGCCGCGGTAGGCGTACCGCGCTGATCTGAAGCCAGGAGCCAGGTGCTTCTCCTGGTCTCCCATGGGGTACAGGGCCCAAGGATTTGGGCCATCCTCCATCTGCACTCCCTGGCCACAGCAGAGAGCTGGCCTGGAAGAGGGGCAACCGGGACAGAATCCGGTGCCCCAACCAGGACTAGAACCCGGTGTGCCGGTGCCGCAAGGCGGAAGATTAGCCTGTTGAGCCACGGCGCCGGCCGAGCCCAAAATTTTACTTGTGGAACTTTTGTCTTGGTTGGTTTGGCTTTTCAAAAATCCAATCAACTGATTAAATTATGTAGGTTTTTTTTTCTATTTCATGCTATATTTGTGTTTTGGGAGACTGATTTTCAAAGTGTAACAGATTTTGAACTCTGGAGTCACATTTTTATTTCTAAGAGTTTAACAATATTCTCTTAGTATCTTGGTAAGTTCTGTATGTTCTGTAAAGAATGGCCCTGTGTTAATTTCCTGAAATTGGTTATTAGTTTATTCATTTTCTTAACTTTTAAAATATGTTTTTCCTTACATGTTTCTGGAGTACTTTTGTGACTAGAAACATTTCATTGATGTCTGTTGCATCTGTGTCCTGCCTTTATTTAAATATTCTTTCAGCATTTTTCCTCTTTAATTCTTGAGAAATAGCTGAGATTTCAGTGTCCTAACATATAAGATTTCCATTTTCTCCAAGCACTGTATCCACATCCCCTTAATTTTCTCATGTATTTGCAAACTCTGTAAGTGTAGACCCTGTCTGCCCCAGTGTCTCCATCCCCATGAGCCTGCAACCATACCAGGCTTCATATATCTCCTTTCCTGTGCCTGAAACCCCATGTGTTTTCTCCAGCGTCACTCTTCATATAACTGTGACCTCTCTTCATTGTTTTGTGTTGTCATTTGTAAAACTTCTGTACTGCATGTCAGTCCTCCAAAGTCCTATTCCATGTACCTTCATGAATCTCAAGTGCCTGTGCCTCCAGCACCTCTTTGTAAAAAAAATTTATTTGAAAATTACATAGAGGGGGCTAGCGCCATGGCTCAATAGGCTAATCCTCCACCTGCGGCCCCAGCACACCGGGTTCTAGTCCCAGTCAGGGCGCCAGATTCTGTCCCGGTTGCTCCTCTTCCTGTCCAGCTCTCTGGTATGGCCCGGGAGTGCAGTGGAGGATGGCCCAAGTGCTTGGGCCCTGCACCCGCATGGGAGACCAGGAGAAGCACCTGGCTCCTGGCTTCAAATCAGTGCCATGCGCTGGCCACAGCACGCCAGCCACAGCGGCCATTGGAGGGTGAACCAATGGTAAAGGAAGACTTTTCTCTCTGTCTCTCTCTTACTGTCCACTCTGCCTGTCAAAAAAAAAGAAAAGAAAATTACACAGAGGGAGAGACAGTGGCATAGAGAGACAGAAAGAGCTTCCATCTGCTGGCTCACTCCCCAGTTGGCTGCAATGGCCAGGGTTGGGCCAGACTGAAGCCAGGAGTTAGGCATTTGCAGCTTTTTCTGGTCTCCCACATGGGTAGCAGAGGCCAAAACACTAGGGCCATCTTCCACTGCTTTCCCAGGTCATTAGCAGGGATCTGGATCTGAACAGGAGCAGCCAGCATACAAACCAGCACCCATATGGGATGCCAGCATCATAGGCAGTGGTGTAAACCACTGCACCACAATGCCAGCCCCTCCATCACTTCTTTCCTTGAGTGGACATCTGTGCCTGCATCCTGAGCCCCTCCAGCCCCTCTGCATGAAGCCATGATCTCCCTTCAATTACCTGCACCTCTACTCCAGAGTATTTTCCTCTACCCTGAAGTGACTTCATTGCCTGTGCCTTCAGCTCATGGCAACTCTCTGCCCTTTGCTTGAAGTCATTGTCTTCCTTAGGCTTCCAGAACCCCTATGTCCACAGCCTAGATGCCTGCACCCTAAGCATCTCATGTGTCTTCATCTCCTGTTGTCTTCCCAGGGTCTTCACCCACTTTGAAGGTTTGGTTATGTGGTTAATATTGAAGAACATCTTGGTTTTATGTGAGTTTTAGTCATTGTGAATAAAGCTGCTATATATATTTTCATGTCAGCTTTTATCAAGGCATGTTTTCACACCAACTGTGAAAATATATTACAACACGTATGGTGTATGACACAGTGTTGGATTCCTAATAACATGTCAAGATGTCTGATAAAGCATCTGTCCCATGATACATTCTCACCAGTAATGAATGAGATGACCTGCTACTCTATCCTTGCAAAGCATTTGTAATGGTTATTTTAAGTATAACCATCCTGATACACAGTGTATCCATCTTGTTGCTGTCTAAATGTACTCTTCCTTTATGTACAGTGCATTTCTTTTTCTCAGAATTCTCTAATATTCAGAATGGTTTATATGCTTTTTAAAATTTATTTGAAAGAGTTAGACAGTAAGAGAGAGAGACAGAGAGAAATGTCTTCATTCCATTGGTTCACCTCCTAAATGGCCACTACAGCTCGAATTACACCAATCTGAAGCCAGAAGCCAGGTACTTCCTCCTGATCTCCCATGCAGGTGCTGGTGCTGAAGCACTTGGGCCATCCTCCACTGCCTTCCCGGGCCACAGCAGAGAGCTGGACTGGAAGAGAAGCAACCAGGAACAGAACCCAGCACCCACATGGAATACGACACCACAGGCAGAGGATTAACCAAGTGAGCCACAGCGCCGGCCCCATATATGCTTATTTTCATATATGCATTTTATGTGTGTCTCTATATATTCTGGCAGTATTTAAATTTGCAGGCATTTATTTTTCTGGTACTGAATTCTACAGGTTTTTGTTAAATTTACATACAATTCCTTCAAGTGTGTATCTTTCTTTTTTATAAGATTGATTTATTTATTTGAAAGGAACAGTTACAAAGAGGGTGAGACATAGTGAGACAGAGAGACTGATCTTTCATTGCTGGTTCACTCTACAAATGACCACAATGGCTGGTTCTGTGCCAGACTGAAGCCAGAAGCCTGGAACTCCATCTGGGTCTCCCATGTGGATGACAGGGGCCCAAGCACTTAGGTCACCTTCTGCTGCTCCCCCAGACACATTAGCAGGGAGCTGGATGGGATGTGGAGTTGAACTACTGCTCATATGGGAAGCCAGTGTCACAGAGCATGGCTTAACCTGCTGTTTGACAATACCAGCCACTGTTTTGTCTTTGATGATAGGTATTCTAACTGGAGTAACTTTGTATCTAATTGTCATTTTGACTTGCATTTCCCTGTACCTTTTGGCCATTTGTATGTCTTTCTTTGTCAAATGTGTGTTTAGATCTAATGCCGATTTTAAAATTTGTTCATTTTTCATTGAGTTTTAAAAATTATTTAAATGTGTATATATATTCTAATTATTCATTCCTTACTAGATGTAAAACTCTTAATATATTTTCTCTAGCTTCATAGATTGTCTCTTTGCTATGTTGATTATTTTATTTGCTGGGCAGAAGTTTTTTAATTTGATAAAATTCCTTTTGACTATTTTTACTTTTTTTCTTCTCGTGCTTTGGTGTCTTTTCCCCCAAATGCTTACCCATTCCAAGGTCCTGAAGCATTTTTCTCCTAGTAGTTTCAGGTCTTACATTTAAGTCTTTAAATCATTTTGAATTCAGTTTAAAAATTATTTATTTGAGAGCAGATAGGCAAAGAGAAAGAGCTCTCATGTTGATTGACTCCACAGATGCCCACAAAGGCCAGGACTGGACCAAACAGAAGCCAGTAGTGTGGAATTCAATCCAGCTCTTCCACATGGTGGAAGGAACCCAGTACTTGAATTTTCCCTACTCCCTCCCAGCATCTGCATTAGCAGGAAACTGGAGTCAGGAGTCAGAGCTGGGTATCTATTAGGTACTCTGATATGAGACGCTAGCATCTTAACTGACATCTTAATGGCTAGGGTAAGTGAATACCTTTGAGTTCATTTTTTGTACATGATGAGAGATAAAGTTTAATTCTTCTCTGTGTGAATATTCAATATTCAAAGTCACTATTTATTGAAAAGACTGCCCTTTCTACAGTGAATATTATTAGCTGGATCAGAAGAGGAGCATTTGGGACATGAACTAATGCCCATATGTGCTGCTAGTGCCACAGGCAGAGGCTTAACCTACTAAACTGCAGCACTGTCCCTCCAAAATGACATCTTAAATGCTAAGCAAAAAGCCTTCCCAATTTTATCTTTATTAGAAAGCAAGTTATGCCTAAATCCTTTTCATAAGCTTGACTGTGAGTCGAAGTATAGGAACTAGTTGTCTCTCTCCCACAGGCTGGGCTCATTGTCTACAACCCTCTGTGTCACCATTGACCCCAGGCCTCTTGGGTAGATCCCCTCATGCAGCACAATCCCCTAACCCAGGGTGTGGCATGAGTGGAGAGGGGTGGTGAGGACCAGGGCAGCACTAAATCAGGTGGCTGTGGGAATTCCTCTGGGCAAGGCTGGTGGATCACACTGCTGCTGGTGATTGGGAGCACACTCCACTGATACAGATTCTCATTGTTGGGAAGCAGCAGACCACGCATGACCCCACCAGCTCAGTGGGCAGTGCCTCACACACCCTTTCCACTGGTTGGCTGGCTGCAGGCTCTGCAGCAGGTGGAGCAGCTACCTGAATGATGAGAGGGCAGATGGCATGCAGCATAGCCATAAGCAATGGAGGAAAGAATATCTCAAAGGTCAGAAGAGAGTTTGAATTGCTGGAGCAAAACTGGAAAGTATTTCTAAAGCACTTAAAAGCAATGACTTGCAATTGGGTGTCTGATTTTAAGTAATACCTTGGGGGCTGGCGTGATGATGTAACAGGTAAAGCCATCGGCTGCAGTGCTGGCATCACATATGGGCACCAGTTCATGTCCTGGCAGGTCCACTTCTGATCCAGCTCTCTGCTATGACCTGGGAAGGCAGTAGATGATGGCCCAGGTCCCTGGGCCCCTGAACCCCTGTGGGAGACACAGAGGAAGCTCCTGGCTCCTGGCTTTGAATCAGCGCAGCTCTGACCCTTGCAGCCAATTGGGTAATGAACCAGTAAAAGGAAGACTCTCTCTCTCTCTCTCTCTCTCTCTCTCTCTCTCTCTCTGTAACTCTTTCAAATAAATAAAAATAAATCTTAAAAAATAAATATCTTGAAAACAGAACCATTACATTGATATCTGATATTTCAGAGGGAGAGAATCTGCCTCTGGGGACACCTTATTTTCATCTCCACATTTTATTGACTCCACCTTGTAGCCACTCAGACTTTGAACCCTAAGTGTCAATATGATTGCACCAATACCCTCTACCGAATACTTAAAGTCATTTTCTGATATGTCCAAGCTGTACATTGCTGCAGCATTCAGAGGAATAAAAGATCTCAGTGTCTCTCCTCCAAATTCCCCAAGGCTCAAGCAATCAGTGTGCTGCATCATGCCGCTGATCCCCACCTTTTTACCCGCCAATCCTGCCAGTAAATACAGCCAGCATCTCCAAGTGTTAAGGACAATCCCTTTCAAAGAACCCACCTAAATGTCACTCTGCAGGGAAAAAACAAGCCTTGTGCAGCTGGGTCAGCAAACAGATGGAGATGTGAATGAAACAGTGGCAGAAGTGGAAGAAAAAGTGGGTGCTCACTTTGACTTTTCTATGCCTACCTCAGAGACAGTCATGTGTAGATATCAGCCAGCCCATGTCCACATGACAAAAGCTGATGATGATTTCTCAGGTGCCCAAAGCAGCTATCATATGTCTTGTACCTCAGTGCATTGAACAAACTCCATAGCTGCCAATGGTGAGCTCAGATGGTACCAGGCTCTCCCAGTGCCCCCATTCCTGGGTTTTCTCCTTTAGCAACTAAAGTCTTTCCTCAGATTGACTCTTCCAGGAAAATAAGTCCCATCTGTAGTTTTCCAGCATGTGACAAGACCTATTTTAAAATTTCTCATGTGGGGTTGTAGCTGTGCTGTCTGCAACAGCCTGCATCACCTGTGGGTACCAGTTTAAGTCCTGGCTGCTCCACACTAATGTACCTGGGAAATCAGTGGAAGGTAGCCTCAGTACTTGGGCCCCTGTACCCACATGGGAGACCCAGATGAAGATCCTGGCTCCTGGTTTCAGCCTGGCCCAGCCCTGACCATTGTGGCCATTTAAGGAATGAACCAGCTGGATGGAAGTTCTCTGTCTCACCCTTGCTTTCTGTAATTCTGATTTTCAATCAAACAAATAAATAAATCTTTAAAAAATTCTCATGTGATAGTCCCCAAGAGAACACATACAGGGAAAAACCCTTTTAGCTGTAGGTGGAGAGGTTGTGAAAGGTGGTTTGCCTCTTCAGATGCACTGTCCAGATGATGGCAAACTCACACAGGTGAGAAGCATTTTGCCTGCCCATATGTGTAATAGAAGCCTCAGGAGTGAAGGCCCATCTTGAGTTGGCCAAGTGCTTTGGCCACAGTCAGGTCACAGAATGTAAGGTTTCATTTGTAATTATATAAGGAAGAGGAGAAAACTTGTGTTCCTTTGAATTATTTTTTAAAGGTTTTAGATGAGGTCAACATAGGTAGTACAGATTTTGGGTTTGTGTGGACTTTTAAAAATTTTTTTTGCTGTTTATAATTGAGACCAGCTTTTTTTAGGATTTATGTATTTGAAAGGCAGAGTTACAGAGAAAGAGAGGAATAGAAAGAGACTGCTTGTTCACTCTCCAAATGGCCTTAATGGCTGCAACTAGGCGAAGAGCTTCATCTGAGTCTCCTAGGGCCCTGTTCTGCCTTCGTAGGTGCAGTAGCAGGGGGTTGGATTGGAAGTGGAGAAGCTGGAACTTTACCTGGCACCAGTGGGGGATGTTGGTGTCACAGGTGGCAGTTTTACCTGCTACATCACAATGCTGGCCCCAATACCAACAACTCTTCAATGTGATTCTTCTCAACTGTTCTCAAGAATTTAGACTACAAATGCATGTTATGGTAAAGAGATATAGTCATAAAAACAGTTTCTATTGTTCCAGATACTGTTATCTTTCCCTAGAGTTATCCTGTTTACTGTTTCTAGTTATGCCAATCAACATGGATGTAGTTATTAATGTATCTACAACTATTGTTTTTACACTATGGATATTTAGCATTCAAAGACTACATATTGCTAAAGAGGGTTCAACAATGGAATTCCCACTAATTTAATTGCTCTGAAGTGTGTAGCTACCACTTTTTTTTGAAAGCTTTACAAAAGTATTTTATTGTCATTTGAACTTCAGTTTCCCTGGAGTTTCTTGTGTAGATTTTAAAGTACTATGCCAATGTGTTATCTATAGACTCTAGGATAAACTTCATTTTGTTTAGAAAAAAAATGAACATGAAATATACATTGTAAAAAAGGATATCAAGATAACTCCTTGCGGTAGAGCGGCAAGATGGCGGAATAGGAAGGGAGCACATTGATAGTTCGTCAAGACACACGTTAATATAAGTGGAGATACTGCAGGGTCAAGGAAGAGTAGGGGAAGAAACAGCAGAGGAAACTCTTCCGGAACTAGTGATTCACAGTGGACCTGCGTGGAGAGAGTGGGAGCCCAAGTTCGGGACACCAGCGGCAGACTCAACGCACTGGAACGCGAGGTGAGCTGAACCTCCATAGCCCGAGACACCAGCAAGCAAGCGGAAAAGAGGAGACTAGAGGGAACAAGGCTTGAAACTCCGTGGCGAAAAGTTCACCAGGCTAACTAGAAGAGAGAGAGGAAAAAAAAAAGTGACTGATACGAACACGAGTTTCTCTCTCTCCGCTCACCTCTCAAAGGCGAGCAAGACAGAGCAGGCGCCATTTTGGACATACGTCATAAGCAGGGTGATCTCAGGTCTGCACCGGCCCTGAGGCTAGCAGAAAAACCTAACTCTGGGGGGAGGGGTGAAATAACAGGAGATTAGGATCTAACTTGGCAACCCAGTGGGAGGCTGCAGGAGAATTGGAGCCCACACTGAGGGCAGCAGAGATTCCCTGTGTGGTCCTTGAGAAAGAGCTTCAGATCTCTGGCTCCTGTGGGTATATCATTCGCCTGCTAACTACCTCCAAGTACGTTCAGCTGTGTGGAATTAATTCCCTTTTGAATCAAAAAAAGAAAGAAAGAAAGAGAGATTTACCACGCCTAACCTGGGAGTGTCATCTTTGACACACCCTCAGCCCTGAGGAACCAAACACAGCTCTCAGGCCACACTCATCTCAAGCCTCTAAGGCTCCACTGAAAGCAGACAGTCCACTTAATATAGAGCCATAGTGTAACAAGAAAAAACACCACAGTAAAGAAACCAAATATCTCCAACATGCCAAACAACAAATGCAAAAATCGAGGTAACAAGAACAACGAAGACACTATGACGCCCCCAAATGAAAAAGACACCCCAATTCAAGATTATGAAGATGATGAGATAGAAGAAATGCAAGAAGCGGATCTCAAAAAATTGATAAGAACATTAAGAAGTTCTCAAAAACAAATTCTTGAACTACAGAAATCCTTAATGGACAAGATAGAAAATATCTCTCGTGAAAATGAAATATTAAGGAGAAATCAAAATGAAATGAAACAACTAGTGGAACAAGAAACTGTTATAGTGATGAGAAATCATAATGAAATGAAGAATTCAATAGATCAAATGACAAACACATTAGAGAGCCTTAAAAACAGAATGGGCGAAGCAGAAGAGAGAATATCGGACTTAGAAGACAGAGAACAGGAAAGGAAACAGGCAAACCAAAGAAAAGAAGAAGAAATTAGAAATCTAAAAAATATTGTCGGGAATCTACAGGATACTATTAAAAAACCAAACATTCGAGTTCTAGGAGTTCCTGAAGGCCAGTAGCTCATAGAACCCCTAATAAACATGACCAAAAGAGATCCTCACCACGACATGTTGTAATCAAACTCACCACAGTGAAACACAAAGAAAATATTCTAAAATGTGCAAGAGAGAAACGTCAGATTACTCTCAGAGGATCTCCAATTAGACTCACAGCAGACTTCTCATCAGAAACCCTACAAGCTAGAATGGAATGGTGAGACATAGCCCAGGTACTAAGAGAGAAAAACTGCCAGCCCAGAATATTATATCCTGCAAAGCTCTCATTTGTGAATGAAGGTGAAATTAAGACTTTTCATAGCAAACAGAAACTGAAAGTATTTGTTGCCACTCATCCTGCCCTGCAAAAGATGCTTAAAGATGTGTTACACACAGAAACACAGAAACATGGTCACCAATATGAAAGAAGGTAAAGGAAGGAAACCTCACAGCAAAAGATCACAGGAAGCTCAATTTCTCTTTGACATAGAATTAAACTCTGATGCTCTGTTAAATCAATGTGTTAAAGTAATCTATTATGTTCTCTTGATGTCTGTTAAATTCTAATTGTTCAAAAACAGCTGAATTTTTATTAAGAGCTGTGGGTTATTTAAATATGTGCTTATTTTCAAAGATTTGAATAATCACCTTGTAACAAGATCAAATTTGGTCTATGTTATGTCATGATTTTAAGGAATCTTATTTCAACCAGATATTTTGGATTTTGAGCCTTCTTGGCATTCTGGACAGGCATTCAAAAAATCAAAGTTTCAAACAATCTGGTCTCTAAAATTTCCAGTAAATCCTGGACTTTGGTTTTTTCAGTTTGGGCCCAACTGAAAAAATCAAAGGACCTATGTCTCTCATCTTATAGAGACACCAACTAATCAGGCTATTTGGATTATATTAGAAGTACTGTCAAGATGTGATGTGGTACCAAGCTTTAGTTTCTATAGTGGAAAATGCTATTAATACAAATGTTTGAGAATTAAAAAGTCTAAAGAGCTTGTGTTACTAAACATGATAGTTATCTTAATGAGAAAGCCCCAGAGGCCTAAAAGGTTAAATACTTGTAAAATCCTACAGGTGCTTTCAAAAATACTGTGAACTAAGCAAGTGCCTCTTGTTCGTTGATGAGTTTATAATTTTAAACATGGCGACTTAAAGTCTTTTGTCATCCACAGTTATATATGATTTGCTGCTCATAAAACTAAAGTGTTGTTGGTTCTGTGTTTAGCTGTCCTCCTATAAGTTCCTATGGACTTTCTCCAGCCACTTCCATTGTATTCAGTACTTTGGGATGGCTCTGTAAACAGATGAAGCCAATAATGTATTAACAGTACCAACTGAGAGAAAGTATGGTTAACTGAGGTTACTAAAAACAAAAAGCAATTCAAATCAATTGGCAATTTACAAAAAGAGTTAAAGATTTTAAAAGCTATTATTAAAATTGCTATATTGGTCTATTATGCTATGTTATATGTGTGTACATATTGTATGTCCACATGGGAAAATTTTATTAAGAGTTTTATTTTAATTGGCTTATAGATAAGATTGTCCATAAATTTAAGCTGCTAAAATCAATGAAAGATACATTTTAATTTGTGTGACCTGAATCTGTGTATCATATGTTTTAAACTTGTTGGTAGAAAGAAACTAAAAACATTTTAGATGGTTGTGCTTAAGTTTACTGGCTAAACAAACTACACCATGTTAGATATTTAAGAGGTGTTTTCAAATACATGATTCTTAAAATTTATAGAAGGCATTGGACCTTCTGGTAAATGTTTTCTTAAGTTGTTATCTAATGGTTGAAACTGTTTGCTAAGTATTCATGTGATATTGCTATTGTCAGCAAGCGATCTAGGACTTGCTCCCTCATTTCTCTATTCTAAGCCCAACTTGTTCTTTCATTTCTCTATTCTCTTCAAGGTAGGAAACTAATTCTATTATGAAGGGATCTGTAGGAGGCACAATTTAATCTTTAGACCTTATAAAAGAGATGGCTAACATTTTTCTGTAATAGCATAGCCAAAATAAGAACTTAAATAATAATCTCATAGCTAGATTCACTTCGCCATCAGCAAAGTATACAGTAAGTAGAAATAACCTCCCTTTCAGACCAAAGGGAAAGAAAGTTTTAAAGTGAGAATATAATTTTCCTCATGGGCATTCTCTACCTTAGAAAAACTACTACAGAACATGCCTGTGACTATAGACTTGTAGTTCAGGCCACCGAAGATTAAAGATGGGACACGGGCACTCCCTTGACTTGCATCCTCTAGTCTGCTTTAACAAAATCCAGGAGGAAAAGAAAGCTAGGCATCAGAAGCAATGGGTGGCAGGCCTATTAATGGCTGATCTGTACAGTGATCTGCCCTCAAGGAGACCCAACAAGCCAGTCCACTGCACTGGCTTTCAATGTGGTAAGCCTGGGCTTCAGCAGAAGTCAGCTTGTGAAGAGTCCTGGCAGCTCTGCCAAGAGTTGGATCACTGGAAATGGACCTGCCCTGGAGTCGAAGGATGCCCAGGTCAGAGCCACAGATCTTACTGGCTCTAAGCTGAAAAGCCCTTCACTCAGCCCGACTTCCAAAGTGACCACTGCAGCTGAGGGTGTGGTCAAGTAGGGTCAGCAACATTGCAGGCAGAACTGTAAATTTCTTGTTAGAGATGCCCCCTGCCTTTACCTGGCCAGCTCTCCTCCCAGCCCAGCAAGTAATGAAAGTCAACAGAGTGCCTTCCCCCAGGAGGTTCACACCTCCCTTAGGATATACCCCATGTGAAGAGATAGATAGGTCTGGGCCTCTTAACTTACAAGGCCTAAAGCCCACCAGATTATTATCAAACCACTTTATCAGGTTCTATTTGCCTCTCAATCAGAAAACTTACTTGTAGCTTAGACAGCACCTTTCTTATCTCCTCTAATAATGACTCTGTCCTTTGTTCTAGGCCCCGTCTAGCGTACTTGGGCCTCATTCCTTTGTAATCATAACCTCTACTCTACCACCAATGACTTTACTCCCAACCTGTGTGTACTGATGGTCCTCTTCCCCACTTAATGCTGTATAATTGTTCAGACCTGGTTAATGCCACTCTTAGGATCATTGGTTACTATCCTCACTCTGTCTTTTATGACCTTGTCTAAATATGATCAGAGTTGGCGAACTTGGAAGGCTTCCATAGCCTTGGCAACTCATGACGACAGCCTAGGGTGGTTACTGGCGCCATAAACTAGAGTGTCAATTTGTTGGGTCAACAACAGGAGCCACTGTGCACTTGCTCCTCATGTGGGATCTCTGTCCTTAATGTGCTGTACATTTTGATTTAATGTTCTAACTAGTACTCAAACAGTATGTTTCACTTTGTGTGTCTATGTGATTGCAAACTGTTGAAACCTTTATACTAAATTGATCTTCTGTATATAAATAGAATTGAAAATGAATCTTGATGCAAATGGAAGGGGAGAGGGAGTGGGAGAGGGGAGGGTTGCGGGTGGGAGGGAAGTTATGGGAGGGGGAAGCCACTGTAATCCATAAGCTGTACACTGGAAATTTATATTCATTAAATAAAAGTTAAAAAAAAGATAACTCCTTGCAAATTAACAGATTCTCTCATCAGTAAAATGCCCTTATGTTATGATGATGTAAGCTGTCCTTTTTTGAATTAGTATATTAGCATTATTCACAGGTGGACAATGTTATCATGTTAACTTATAGGAGGTTTTTGGACACAGAAGTAGATAGGTAGAAAAATTAGTATATTCACTTATGTTAACAATATTTCTGTTCTGTTATATAGCAGGTGATAAACACTGTGGTAAAGAGATAGAAGGATCTTCTACCTACTGGTTCACTCCTCAAATTCCTGCAACAGCTAGAGCTGTGCCAGATTAAAACAAGGGCCCATAACTCAATCCATGTTTCCACATGGGTGGGCAGTAATGGAAGGATATGAGTCATCATCTGCCATTTCCCAGAGTGTATATTAGCAGGAAGGCTAGATCGGAAGCAGAGTAGCCAGGACTCAAATGAGGTTCTCTGATATGGAACACAGGCTTCCCAAATGGTGGTTTAAGCTGCTGTGCCACATGCCTATCTACAGAGAGTCATTCTTGCCTTAGGAACTTAATGGCCAGAAAACTAGTGAGTTTGAGTAGTACTTAATTCAGATATTAAAATATGCTGTACAAATTAATGTCTACTGAAGGATACTGCTGCTTGCAATTTTGATTGGTTAATTTCACCACAGTTTGAATGGACTTGTGGAGTTTACAGAATGGAATATGCCCTGCATTTTAGCCTAATAGACTTCTGACATACAGAATATCAGAATATAAATTTGTGCTGCTCTAAGACACTAAGTCTGCAGATATTTGCTATTTTAGTTATATAAAATGAATACAGGCTGGCGCCAGCTCACTAGGCTAATCCTCCACCTGTGGTGCTGGCACCCCAGGTTCTAGTCCCAGTTTGGGTGCCGGATTCTGTCCCAGTTATTCCTCTTCCAGTCCAGCTCTCTACTCTGGCCCGGGAAGGCAGTGAAGGATGTCCCAAGTGCTTTGGCCCTGCACCTGCATGGGAGACCAGAAGGAAGCACCTGGCTCCTGGCTTCGGATTGGCACAGCACTTAAGTGGCCATTTAGGGGCTGAACCAATGGAAGGAAGACCTTTCTCTCTGTCTCTCTCTCTCCCGCTGCCCAACTCTGTCTGTAAAAAAGAAGAGAGAAAATGAATACACAGGAAAGCAGTTTAGTGGGAGTGGAGAAGATAGAATGTTGGAAAATAGAATTGAAAAATTATTTTATATTTGGTGTTGTAGATATCAAGATAAATGTGTAAATAAATAAGTTATTTTAAAACAGGTAAATCCTGTAATAACACTCAAGTTTAACTATGGTGTTATTCATTTCTTTCATTTACACTTAGAATCACACCTGCCTTTAATTGTTACATCACATGGGAAAAATCCAATTTGGATTAATGTAGGAAATAATTAGTAGAATTCAATGTTAAAATAACATTTTCTCCATCATGAACCAGCCTAACCTTGCTCCAGTGAGAACTGGCAATAGGATCAGGGTTATGCTGGAGGTAACACAGAGGATATTTATTGAAGAAGTTTGGCATGCTTACTGGTTTCATGTTGTCCTTTATTTCATGGAAATCTAAAAAGATCTGGCCAATGGCCAGCTTTATTATAAAAGATTTTGTCAGATTTTATAAGTAGTGCAATTAAAACAGCCTCCAGTGTACAGTTGCAATTTATGTTTTTCCAACTTTAAGCAGCAGAGCTAGGTTAGCAGGAAGTGGGATGAAGGAGAGAGAAAAATGAAAGACAGAGCTTGCTTGCTTTATTACTTAAATTATTTGCTTTAAGAGGTCCTAGATTGGGTCCAGCATTGTAGTGCAGCAAGTTAAGCCACCACTTACAATGCCAGCCTCCCATAGGAGCACCAGTTTGTGTTCCAGGTGCCCCACTTCCAACTGCAACTGGCAAGGCAGTACAAGATGGCCCAAGTACTTGATCCCCTGCCAAACACATAGGAGACTCAAATGGAATCCTGGGTTCTTGGCTTCAGCCTGGACCAGTCCTTATCTTTGTGTCCATTTGTGGAATGAACCAGCAAATGAGAGATTATTGCTCTGTGTGTGTGTGTGTGTGTGTGTGAGTGTATCTATCCCTCACTCCTTGCAACTCTGCTTTTTAAATAAACATATTATAACAAGAAATAAACAAGAGGTCTTGGCTTGTGCTTATGAACCACTGCTATTTAATGGCATCCAAGATCCTCCTACAGTATAATAAATCTGCATTTCACTATAAAAATGTAGCATCCTGACCCAAACTTCAAAAATGAAATTGCATGCATTCTTTAATTTTATGCCTATGGCTTTTTCCCAAGAGGAACTCTTTTGTAAGAACATCTGGAGGGTGGTTAATCTAGTACAATCTAGCTAACCTGACTGGAAAAGAAGAAAAATAAAAACACAAGGTCATCTAAAGATTTGAAAGATTTGGAACCACACAGATTAATATAATTACATTTTAGCATGTTATTTTCATAGTTTATATGAAAAGCAAGTACCTAGGAAATTTAGTTTATGTTGCTAAGATATTTTTCTCAGTGAATAATCTCCTTTTGTAGTTCAAATATGTTATTGGATCATCAAACTGAAGAATGCATTTTTACGTTTATTTATTTGAGAGACAGAATCACAGACAGAAAGAGGGAGAGACAGAAAGGTCTTCTATCTGCTGGTTCACTTCCCAAATGGCACAATGGCTGGAGCTGGGCTGATCCAAAGCCAGGAGCCAAGAGCTTCTTCTGCATCTCCTATGTACATGCAGGGGTCCAAGCACTTGGGTCATCTTCCACAGCTTTCCCAGGCCATAGCAGAAAGCTTGATTGGAATAGGAGCAGCTGGGACACAAACTGGCACCCATGTATGGGATGTGGTACCACAGATGGAGGCTTAGCCTACAGCACAGTACCAGCCCCAATTAAATTTTTGTGTAGGCTTTTGGATCTGAATATCACATTCAACCTTATAGCTAAACACTCCTTTGTAATGATTTGACTTTACTGAAAATATTCAAGTATTGTGTTTAAATATTTTACAAAGTATATTATAATCAAGATATCATTACCTATGCATTGAATCCAACATAAAGAAACTTGCTTACATATGACAATTTAACAGACATGTATTTAAGGAAATTTCTTCCTTTTATTTTTGAATAAACAATTTCCTAGGACCTAATAGAATTTTAAGACACATTATTAGGATCAATATTATAGAGTTTGACTTCATGTAGATACAAGTAATAAAAATCTTTTGAAATAATATTTTCATTTTGAATACAAATAAAGCTCCAGTTTGCAGCTCATGTTCAGAGGTTCTGATATATGTGAACAACTTTTTAAAAAGACATCACCAAGGCTGGTGTGGTATGTGACTATAGAAGTTGAATCAATGAGCAGAGACGAATGCCATTGACAGATCCATTGCTCATATTAATAGTACCATAAAAGATAAAGCTTTGTTTTTATAGCTCAATATTTTTAAAAGCTATAAGTGATACTATTGTGAATAAGTACATTTCCAGAAATAGAAACTGACAAATCAATTTTTGTTAAATTTTGTATAACCTTGAAAACTTGTATCTTTCTGAATAGTATACCATTTTCACTGAATATTAGAATTTTATGGGAATGCAATGTCAATAATGATGCATATGGATAAAATTAGTATATGAGTACAAAATATAAGACAAATCAATGAAAAAATTTGTAAGGGGCACATCTTTGGGCCACCATGTAAGATGCCACTTTGGATGCCTGATCCATTGTTGGGGTGTCTGAATTTCAGTTCCTGCCCTGCTTTTGACAAGCAGCAGATGATGACACCAATATTTGGGTCCCTGCTACCCTCAGGTGAGACCTGGATTCACCTGGGTTTCTTGCTTGGCCTGACCCTGCCTCAGGTTTGGCAGGCATTAGGGAAGCAGACCAGTAGATGGATGATCTCTGTCTTTCTCTCTGTTGGTGTCTGCTTTTCAGGTAAATAAAATGATTAAATGAACTTTGGAATGTATAAAGTCATTGTATGAAGTGCTATACAGTGATTAAAATAAAAAGTAAAACAGATGTGATGCCCACAAACTTTAAGACAGATTCTAATTGGTTTTGGAGTAGGAATATTGGCATGTGAGAAGAATATTGGAGCTATCATGGTGGACGGGGAGCTAAGCTGCTACCTTCAATGCCAGAATCCCAAGTCAGACTGCCAGTTCAAGTCTCAGCTATTCTGTTTCTGATGCAGCTCCCTGCTAATGTGCCTGGGAAAGCAACAAATGATGGCCCAATACCTGGGCCCCTGCCACTCACATGAGAGACCAGGTTGGAATTCCTGTCTCCTGGCTTCAGCCTAGTCCAGCCCCGGTCACTGTGGCCATTTGTGAAGTGAATCAGCAAATGGAAGACTGATCTCTTTCTTTCTCTCTGTCATTCTGTCTTTCAAGTAAATATATATATATATATATATATATATACATATTCTCTCTCTCTCTCTCTCTCTCTCTATATATATATATATATATATATGTGTGTGTGTGTGTGTGTGTGTATTTAGAGAGATATATAGGTAGAGAGAAAGAGAATATATATATATATATATATGAGAATATAAATCTATTTCTAATTACTGAAAATTTGAATATAGGAATCATTATTTGATAGGACTTTGGACTACAATTACTTTGTCATCTTTTAAACAATTTTTTACAAACAGAAATTCTCAGAAGAAAATAGAAATACATTTTGTTGACTTGCTTAATGGAACATGTTAGTCACTCATCTGAAAATTCAGGTGAGCAGCATATTGAATGCATGTAATGACTTTCCTTTACTCATGTCTGCTGTCACAGAGCATTCTTGTGGCTTTCCACTCTTCTCTAGATACTAGCCACATTCCCTGGTTTGTACAGTGAGGTGTGTGCAGGTAAGACAGAAGAGGAGATTTGGAAAATCATGTCCATCTCCACCCATGCTCTTGATCTTTTATCATGGCCATAACCATATGCCTGAGCAAGCCTTCTAGAGTCTAAAAATCATGACTGCATTCCTCTTTCTAGTTGGTTCATATGGAGCCAGATGTAGAGCCAAGGAGCCCTAGTCAGGAAATCTGAGGCCATCCGAGGTCAGCTGCCATCCAGATGAATTCCAGATATATAAGTGAGCCCCAGTGAGACTGGTTGAGTCTAGCCCAAGAGAACTACACCTCACAAACACATGCCCTAATTATGTATTTCTTGCTGTAGATCACTGAATGTTTGGTATTGTTAGAATATATACTGATATAATATCTTCATATTAATATCAAGAAAATGCAACTTTAAATTTCATTAGACTTTTAGTATATATTAGGTAATGATTTCAACAGTTTGCCCCCATATAGCAGCACAAAGTGAAAAAAAATACTGTTGGAGTACTAGTTATAGCATTAAATAACAGTGTACAGCACATTAAAGACAGAGATCCTACATAATATTTTTTTTAAAAAATTAATTAATTTTCTATGCCATTTCCAATTTAACACCAGGTTTTTTTTTTCATTTCCAATTATCTTTATATACAGAAGATTGATTCAGTATATAATTAGTAAAGATCTCATCAGTTTGTACCCACACAGAAACACAAAGTGTAAAAATACTGTTTCAGTACTAGTTATAGCATCACTGCACATTAGACAACACGTTAAGGACAGATCCCACATGGGATGTAAGTACACAGTGACTTCTGTTGCTGACTTAACAATTTGACACTCCTGTTCATGGCGTCAGTAATCTCCCTAGGCTCCAGTCATGAGCTACCTAATATATACTAAACTGATCTTCTGTATATAAAGAGAATTGAAAATGAATCATGATGTGATTGGAAGGGGAGAGGGAGTGGGAAAGGGGAGGGTTGTGGGTGGGAGGGAAGTTTTGGGAGGGGGGAGCCATTGTAACCCATAAGCTGTACTTTGGAAATTTATATTCATTAAATAAAAGTTTGATAAAAAAATTCATTAGACTTCCTGGTGTGTTTGTGACATTTCAAATATAGCAAGAAATATATTAACTTTCTCACATATTTTAGTAGAAAATGACCTATAAGTGTTATTTAATTTTATGTATCCTAGTAAAGGATAAGTTAGCAATTGTTCATTAAGACTTGTTCAATGGGCCGGCACTATCGCATAGAAGGTTAAGCCACCATATGCAGTGCCAGCATTCCACATGGGCACCAGTTTGAATCCTGGTTGCTCCACCTCCCATCCAGCTTTATGCTAGTGCTCTTGGGAAAGCAGTGGAAGATGGGCCAATTCTTTGGGCCTCTTCTACCCACATGGGAGACCCAGATGAAGCTCCTGGCTCCTGGCTTTGACTCAGCCCAGTCCCAGCTGTAGTAGCCATTTGGGGAGTGAACAAGTTGTTGGAGGTTTTCTCTCACTCACTGACTCACTCACTCTTTATATCCCACCTCCCTTTTCTTCCCCTTTTCCCTCTCCTGTTTAACTCTGCCTTTCAAATAAATGAATAAATTTTTTGAACAATTTTTCAGAATTTCCTTTGTGACTCTTATTCTCATCAGGGAAAAAAATTACTAGTCTCCCTTAGCTCAAGCTCAGGTTTCCTAAAAACTTGCCAGTTGGTCACATTTCTTCTTTTCACATGATATAGAATGAAGATTTTTGCTCATAAACATATTTAAAGTGACTTTTGCAGTCTCCTTTCCCCCTTATAAACATTCCCATTGCATAAGGCCACTATATACCTTAGCCTGCCAAACTTTCTATAGCTCCCCACCTCTCTTCTATGTTGGACCTTGGACTTGTGTCCTCATTGTATATTCTGTACTTTGATAAAATTCCATTTATAATCAATAGTTCTAACTCCCAATGCAATCATTTTGAGTCTACAGATATTTTCTCTGCATATTTCCATTGAGAAAATTCGTCATAGGATTCATAGATTGTCTCTCTCCTTAAAACAGTGAAAGAATATTGAGCTATCATAATTTTAATTCTACTTCAAGATTCATTTCAGAATTTTGAAAAATTTCACCTTCCTTTGCTATTGATCTTCTAAAATAAGTCATGATCCTTTTGTATATTTTTCATGATGTTTACATGTTTGAAGAAAAGAAACCTTTTTCACAAGTGTTTTTCTACTTGGGAATCATTATTCTGAAAATTTATTTTTCCCTATGTATTTTTTAAAGCTGTATTTATTTGAAAGGCAGAGTTACAGAGAGAGAAGTCTTCCAATCCACTGGTTCACTCCCCAGATGGGCACAACGGCCAGAGCTGCACTGATCGGAAGCCAGGAGCTTCTTCCAGGTCTCCCATGCAGGTGCAGGGCTCCAAGCACCTGGCCATTTTCCACTGCTTTCCCAGGCCATAGCAGAGAGCTGGATTGGATGTGAAGCAGACAGGACTTAAAGCAGCATCCATATGGGATGCTGGCACGGTAGGTGGTGGTTTTACCTGCTCTGCCACAGTGCTGGCCCCTCCCTGTGTATTGAAAGCATATACTGTATTCTCATTTATACCAACCTTATACTAATATAACTGTTTAATTCTAAACAATTTCTTGTATCCTGACATTTAACTTTGAAGTTTTTCAGCATGGAAAGAAATACTGAAAGCAAATTTTGATAACAGAGTTATTTATTTATTTATTTTATTTGTTTAGCACCAGTGCTTATTTCAAGGAAATGGACTCAAGGGTCAGGGTGTGTCCAGTGGAGCCCCAAGGTCTCCTGTTTCTCACATGACCTTCAGGAAATGGAACTTTTTCTAAAAAAAATTATTTATTTATTTATTTATTTGAAAGTCAGAGTTACACAGAAAGAGAAGGAGAGAGAGAGAGAGAGAGAGAGAGAGAGAGAGAGAGAGAGAGAGAGAGGTCTTCTATCCACTGGTTCACTTCACAATTGACCACAAAGGCCGGAGCTGCACTGATCTGAAGCCAGGAGCCAGAAGCTTCCTCCAGGTTTTCCCACACAGGTTCAGGGGCCCAAGGACTTGGACCATCTTCTACTTCTTTCTCAGGCCATAGCAGAGATCTGGACAGGAAGTGGAGCAGACAGGACTCAAACAGGTGCCCATCTGAGATGCTGTCACTGCAGATGGCAGCTTTACCTGCTACACCACAGAGCCGGTCCCAAGGTAATAGAACTTTTGTCCAGCAAGGACAACCTTGCCCCCAGAGCCTCCTCAGTCCTCATGAGTTTTTTTGCATTTGGCCAGATGCTCTAAGTGGCAGGGGTCACCAGTCTTGATCTGTCCTGTGTGAGCCCCACCAGGAGGTCAGTGATGAACATGTGCTGCGTCTTCCAAGAGTGTGACTCATAGTCACCCCCAGCCATTGAACTGAGCCATAAACTGGCCCTTGGTCAGTTACTGGACCATTCTAGTTGCCCCTCAGCAGGAGTTCTGCTGCAGACCCTCTTCTCCACAGCCTGGGCAGTCCTCCTGGGGTTGTGACTGTGAGGTCATCCTCCATGAACTGAATTTCAACTTCCAAAAGTAATGAGATCCAAGTGGCCCAGTCATTCTGGTTAAAGGGGTCATCGATGGAGATCACAGGATAGTTCTTTTATTTAAAAATAAAGAAATAAAGATTTATTTTATTTGAAAGGCAACATTAGAGAGAGGCAGAGAGAGAGAGGGAGAGAGAGACAGAGAGAGAGAAAGAGAGAGATTTTTCATTCGCTGATTCACTCATGAAATGGCCACAATGGCCAGAGCTGGACCAATCTGAAGCCAGGAGTCAGGAGCTTCTTCTGCATCTCCCATTGTGGGTGCAGGGGACCATGTACTTAGGCCGTCCTCCATTGCTTTTCCAGGCACATTAGCAAGAAGCTGGATTGGAAGTGGAGCAGCCAGGACTCCAACTGGACCATACCAGTTGCTGGTGCTGCTGACGGTGGCTTTAACCACTATGCCATAGCTTGAGACCCCACGGGATAGTTATTGATGAAGCTCTTGAATAGCTCCCAGAACTGTTGACCAGTGATGTGCTATGCAGGATCACCTGGTGATGGGTAGTCAAGATGGTACCTGCCATTGTGATAGAACTCAGAGGCCACAGCATCCATACCAGTCATCACCTTACCTGGCTGGTCAGTCACCTGGATGGACATCTTCAGCAGCTCCAGAGCCTCACTGTTCTCTCGGACATTGGGTCTGAAGCTGCTCTCATCACCTGCCTATGTAGCATCCTTCCATACTTGACCTTGATGACCCCCTTGGAGTGGTGGTAGACCTCGGCACCAATGCACATGGCTGCCACAAAGGAGCTGGCTCCTATAGGCAGAATCATGAACTCCTGCATGGCCAGCTTGTTTCCAGCATGGGAGCCCCCACTGATCATACTGAAGGCAGGCACTGGGAGTAGGAGGTCTGTGTTCCCAGTGAGATCGGTGATATGTGGGCAGAGGGTGATTCCCTTTGTGGCTGCTCCAACCTTACACATGGACAAGGACACATCCAGGATGGCATTGGCACCAAACTTGGACTTCTCCATCTCATCCAGCTCAGTCATAAATTTGTGGACTTTTCTTGATCCACAACAACTAGGGGGCCTGGAGTCTTGTTCATGTGTTCCACAGTCTCCAGGAGCAGGATTTGTCTCCACTTTGTTCCAGTGTTTCACAGACACCCGTGGAAGTTCTGCTGGGCACAGATGTTCTGAATTGGCCCTTGGCTGCTTGCAGGTCCACCTTCACCATGGGGCTGCCCCTGGGAGTCCAGGGTTTCCAGGGCTAAGATTCTTTGGCAGTGGCTCTCAGGTGCATCAAAGCATCCACTCGCGGTGCCATCCCATCTTACCCTCTCCCAACAGGTGAAGATGTGGGGGTGCAGACCAAGGATGAATTAGAGGGGCCCTCAGAGCTGGGGTGGTGTCCACTGATAGGTAGCACAGGGGCAGCACCTGTAGCCTGGGGAGGCCATGGTCTGACTGTAGTTGCTTCTGTGCCAGCCACACATCAATGAATGTTGCTGACTCAGGAGCAAGGAAATGAATGGACAGGAGGAAGTGGTGGCTCTTTGTGAACATCTGGCTACCTGGGGACCCTGGGGAAGTCAGTTCCCAGCACTGAAGGCTGCAGGGTCTCTGTACTTGGGAACTCTGCATAGCTGGATCTGAGGGGAGGGCAGAGGTGACCCACGCCAGCTCTGCTGCAGCTGCACCCAGGACCCTGAGGCCAACTGCATGGGTGCCACACCACTGCTCTGGGTGATTCTCACTGGCGTCTGAGCCTCAGCCCTACTTCCTGTGCCACCAGCCCTGTGCCTATCCTCCCTTCTTATCTCTGACCACTCCACTGATCTCTGGGATTTTCCCAACCAGGAGGTGAGGGATGGCAGACTAGAGGTCAGGGGATGGCGGGGCTGAGGGCTGCCAGGTGCCCCTGTGCGCCCTGCTGCAGCCCGCATGTGACCCCACCATGCGGGCTGGAGGGTTTCTGGGACCCTGGGGCTGGGAGTGAACCCCGGGAAGCACACCTGCTGGGAGGGTGCAGAGAATGCAGCTTCTCCCTCCTGTGGCACAAGGTGACCCCAGGGCTTCCCTGCCATGGGTGGAGGCAGACACTGAGCTAGCCTTGGAGCACTGCTCTCTGCAGTCCTGTAATCCATGGGTTCTCAGTCTGGGAAGACGGGTTTCAAAGTGTTTTCAGAAGACTTGGCCTCCTAAGAATTGTCAGAAGGCTCGAAGTCAGCAGTCAGCATCACTCTAGAGAAATGGTGCATTCAACGTGAATAACCAGCCTTTGCGTTTTGACTCTGCACTCCTTTCAGTCTATATGTTAGGTCCATAAGTTGTTACCTGGTTCCGAATGATTGCAAGACATTGCTGTGAAAATTTTTTAAAAAAGGTGATAAGGAAAATACCTTGAGATATTAGATTTTGTGTTTTTCCACACCCCCTTGTCTGTCAGTCTTCCAGAGACAGTCACAATTTATTTTTTATGATTATCTCTACTCCTTACTTCTAAAGTAGGCTTTAAGGACACATGTTAGCATCAGAGACAAGGGGTCAGTCATGTGGCATCTTTAAATGGCAGTTGCTCAAAGGGAGGCTTTATTATGACAAGCAGGTGGTGGAGAAGTAGAATTCTGCTGCATAAATGGCCTCCCTAGACACAGTTTACAGGAGTTCTGTAGCCTGGGTGCAGAGAGAAGCAGTTTACGGGAGTTCTGTTGCCTGGGTGTAGAGAGAAGCAGTTTATGGGAGTTCTGTAGCCTGGGTGCAGAGAGAAGCAGTTTACAGGAGTTCTGTAGCCTGGGTGCAGAGAGTGTGAAAGATGCAACAAGAGCTCCATGAGGGCCCTCCTGGTCCAATGACTGACAGATTCATACATCCTGTGTTCTAGCTGATTTCCTGTGTATGAGGGCCTTGCCCCTGTGAGTACAATGTTTGAAGATAAACCTTTCTGATCTGTGGTAACTAATAGAGTACAAAACAAATGCAATGTACAGGGCTGACATGGACATTTTGAGATACTATGATTGTTTAAAGCCCTTGTCTCTACTGCTGAGAAACAGTGTTTTTTTCTTCTTACTAATTGTAGAATTCTTTACTAAGTGTAGGATTAATCTTTTGACTATGAAATAAACTGAAAGTCCATCATTGTAAAAATTAAAATAATAAAGAAAGGATGAGGGAGAGGGGGGGCATGGGGGGGAGGGAGGGTAAGGTAGAAAGTATCACTATGCTTCTAAGTCTGTATATATGAAATTTATTCACCTTAAAATATAATAAAAAATAAAAAATCTAAAAAAACCCAAAAAATTGAAAAAATGTTTTCAAAATGATGAACTGGTAAATAGGTTACATCACATCTATTTGATAGGATATGTCCAATTCATATTTAATAAAATTGAGAAATACTCCTAATATTTGGGGTAAGAAATAAAACAGAGCAAAAAAGTATAATAATTTTGCCTATATAAACATGCAGAAAAACTAACTGAATGTTAGCAAGTGCTGTCTCTAGGTGCTGGTATTATAGATCATTTTAATTTTCTTTTTGCCTTTTTTAACTTTGAAAATTTCAATGATAAACATGCATTACTTTGAAAAAAAGATCAATCTTTCTGGAACATCCTCTGGAAAAAAAAAAAGAAAACTTGTGATGATCTGTGTTTACAAACTCTCTCAGAATCTCTACCTGTTTTCCAGAGCCCTTTTTGGCCTGAATCATACACTTCTGGTTACATTGTCATAAAAATAATTTGTAAATTTCATTTGCACACAAGGATGTGTTGGGAGGCCTTGTGACATAGAGGGTGTGCCACAGAACAAGTGTGGAAAGCAGTAGCAAGAGTCAGGTAAGTTTTTTCCTGAGAAGACCAGAGGAGGATGATGCAGGCTTTGACTTGGGTGTGAAAGGATGGTGGGTAGATTCACTTGCAACATGGTGGCCCTGGAGCAAGGGTACAAATGCCATTGTTGTAAATATGTATGCATCTGTCTTTTTAAAGATTTATTCCATTTATTTTACACTGGTTCATTCCCAAAATGGCCACAATAGTTGGGGCTGAGGCAGGCCAAAGCCAGAAGGCAGAAACTCCATCTAGGTCTTCCGTATGGGTATCAGGAGACCAAGTACTTTGGGCATCTCCAAATGCTTTCCTAGGCTCCATTAGCTAGGAGCTAAATTAAAAGCAGAGTAGCTTTCTGTCCCACCTCTGACACAACTCATTGGGGCCAGTGCTGTAGCACAGCAGGTTAAGGCAACCCATATGGGCTGAGTTCAAGTCCCAGCTGCTCTGCTTCTGATCCAGCTCTCTGCTAATGTACCTGGGAAAGCAGTGGAAAATGTCCCAAGCCCCAGGCCCCTGCTATCTATGTGGGAGACCCAACAGAAGCTTCTGGATCCTGGTTTTGGCCTCCATTTTTCAAATAAATAAATCTATATTTTTTAAAGCTTAAAATTTTTTTGAGTTATACAAGTTTCACGTATTTCATATATATAGTTTTAGGAACATAGTGCTTCTCCCCCCACCCCCTGCCCACACTGCAACCCTTCAAGCAGAGTGGCTGGGACTCAGAAGTGGCAGTCCAGTATTTGTGATGCTGGTGTTGGAAGTGACAGCTTAATTTCCTGCACCACAACACCAGCCCTGCAAATATGTGCTTAAAGTCATGTGAAGGAAGCAAACATTTAAAAATCTATCACACCATCATGACTATTCAGATGGCAAGGTTCACCTTGATAATTCTCAAGTGCCAGAGCATTCTCTGTGAAGTGGTGAAATGCTGGATTGACAGGCCTCCCAGAAGACCTGCGGTATGTGCTGTTTCTCTTCCTACTCTGGCCTTCCTGCTGCTGTTGCCGTACATACACGTGCAGACCCCCAGCATCTGACCAATATCCACACTCATTACCAGAAAATATCTAATTGTAGCCACCCTCAGGCCTATGAGGAGGCTCCTGCAGACCCTGGAAACAGCCATAGACTTGTTTGGGTAGGGGCATTCTTGGTGTCTGGGGAATGGTCAAGGAAGGTGGCTTAAACTTCACGTTTGTCTCAGGTGAAGGACCAAGCAGGGCCTGTGCAAGGCTCTCTGAAGCATAGCACACCTTTCTTCCTCTCCATGTTCTACATCTCATACTGGCAAAGGGGTAGAGAAACAGAATGTATCTATGGCAGGTAGGAGCAGAGAGGCTAGAAATAGTTTCCCTGTTGATTTCTGTGTCATATTCAACAACAAATGAGTTATGCTGTCCACAGACTGTCCTGCAAGCATGGAATCTGTCCATGGTCAGAGAATGAGCCTCTTTCTACTCTTTTGAAAAAGAGATCAAAATCATTAATGAGCTGACATTGTGGCATGATAGGTAAACCCACCACCTGCAGTGCCAGCATCCCATGTAGTTTGTATATATTTCTTATACAGCTCCCTGCTGATGGCCTGGGGAAAGCAGCAGAAGATGGCCCAGATATTTGTGTCCCTGCCACCCATGTGAGACAATGAGCATAGCTCTTGTCTCCTGGCTTCAGCCTGGTCCAGTGCTGGCCATTGTGCCCATCTGGGGTGTGTGCCACTGGATGGAAGATCTCTCTCTCTCTGTCTCCATCTCTCCCTCCCTGACTTTCAAATAAATAAATAAATTTTTTTTGTAGATCACAGATAACTAGAGTGTTGTTAGAATGGTGTGGGAATTGAAACCCACAATAAGTTTGATTTTCATTGTAGATGACAGTGATTAAAAGTTATGCTTTTACACTTGTATAATCTTACAAAAATATGTAGGTGTTGCCAAAGTATCAAGTTTACTAGTTAGCTATTCAGGTATGATATCTAAAATCTGTAAATAGTCATAAGGAATAAGTCGTTTTTCTGTGCAAAATATTTTCTTTTGTATCATAAAAAGATGAAGTGGTAAAGCAGTTGGGAAAGACTATCAAGATACTCCAGAGGTCCTCACCATGCAGAGCCTGGAATACTTCACATTTCATACAAAATATCACATGTAATTGAATCTGTCAATTTTCTCCATGAAATTCCCCCAAATATCTATGACCTCAAAAGGATCAGGATTATTGATGTCTATGTTGCACAAATGGAGGCACGAACGTCCTGACAACCCAGGGACTTGCACATGGTGCCTGATCTCTCTCACCTGCAGCCAAGCTATTTACAGTAATGCCGAGGCTGCTGCTTCCTTCTTACCTAAGATTGAAGTTTATACAGCTCCAGTTTTACCCTCCTGGTCATAGTGTGTCCCCTAGTCTGCATCATTATCTGATTATTTGAGTTTTTTTTTCCTTTTTAATGACAATGCGTTAATATGTAGAAGCGGTGAGAAACATTTTACCACTTGGGCATGACCCTGAGCATAGACTCTCAGAATATTATGAGCAACAAATCTGCGTTTGAGTTTTCTATATGGAAACAATTTTATGAGCCATTTTATTTAGCTATTCTCTTGTATTATGTGTTTTATAAGATCACTTTATGAATAGGTCAGGATACTCCTTGACTTAATACATGATTATAGTAAGCAGAGTACCAGGTGAGTTTTCAGCATTAATGTTCAGAATATAGAGCTTTTTAGATTTATTTATTTATTTGAGAGGTAGAGTTACAGACAGTGAGAAGGAGAGACAAGAGAAAGGTCTTCCTTCCATTTATTCACTCCCCAAATGGCCACAACAGCCAACACTGTGCCAATCCAAACCAGGAACCAGGTGCTTCTTCCTGGTCTCCCATGTGGGTGCAGGGACCCAAGCACTTAGGCCATCTTCTACTGCTTTCCCAGGCCACAGCAGAGAGCTGCATTGGAAGAGGAACAGCCAGGACTAGAACTGGCACCCATATGGGATGCCACTACTGCAGGCAGAAGATTAACCTACTGTGCCACAGCACCAACCCCAAGCTTTTTAAATATAAACGCATATATGCACATTTTTATTTAGAATTGTTTTTGCATTTTATGAATTTTTTCCTGATGTTACAGAGCATTGTCTTATACCCCTTGTGCTATTACTCCTAACTTAGCCTCTTACTTTAGTATTCTTCATTTGTTATAATTAATGTACTCATTTATACAATAATTACATTAGTGATGTCACGAAACTTCATGCTTTATTCATACCTCTTAATTTTAACCTTATGAACTTTACCTGTACTAAGACCTCACCTAGGATAATACATTGAATTTAACCGATGTGTTTTCTTAGGTTTCTCTTCTTTGATATCAACTAGAGTACATTACTATGGCTGTTACCTCTGTGTGCTTCCTGCCTTCCTCTCTCTTTCTCTGTCCATTTCTCTCCCTCTCCCTCTCTTTCAGATTCAGAGAGATAGAGAACGAGGGATATAGATGGAGAAATAGAGGGGCCAGCGCCATGGTGCATTAGGTTAATCCTCCACCTGCAGCACTGGTATCCCATATGGGTGCCAGTTCTAATCCTGGCTGCTCCACTTCCAGTCCAGCTCTCTGCTATGGCTTAGGAAAGCAGTAGAAGATGGTCCCAAGTCCTTGGGCCCCTGAACCCACTTGGCTACTGGCTTCAGATCCATGCAACTCCAGCTGTTGCAGCCATTTGGGGAGTGAACCAATGATGAAAGATCTTTTTCTCTGCCTCTTCCTTTCACTGTCTGTAAAGCTACCTCTCAAATAAAATAAATAAAATCTTTAAAACAAAAAGATATAGAGGAGGGCCTTTCCCTGACCAAATGCCTGGAACAGCAGCTACTTAGATCAAAGCTAGGAGCTAGGAACTCAACTCATGTCTTCTGAATGGGTAACAGGGATCCAATTTCATTTTTTCCTTTTATTTTTTTTCAAAATTTTTATTTATTGGGGCCAGTGCCATGGCTCACTTGGTTAATCCTCTGCCTGTGGTGCTGGCATCCCATATGGGCACCGGGTTCTAGTCCCAGTTGCTCCTCTTCCAGTCAAGCTCTCTGCTGTGGCCTGGGAAGGCAGTGGAGGATGGCCCAAGTGCTTGGGCCCCTTCACCCACGTGGGAGACCAGGAAGAGGCACCTGGCTCCTGGCTTCAGATCGGTGCAGCACCCGCCATGGTGTCCATTTGAGGAGTGAACCAATGGAAGGAAGACCTTTCTCTCTGTCTCTTTCTCTCACTGTCTATAACTCTACCTGTCAAATAAAATAAAATAAAATAAAATAAAATAAAATAAAATAATTTTATTTATTTAGTTATTTAGTTTTTAACAGGTTTAATATAGTTCACAGATACAGTTTTAAGAGTATAATGATATTCCCTCCCTTTGTCCCTCCCCCCTTCCTCCCTCCCCTTCTCTTTCTTCCCTAACCCCCTTCCCTCTCCCTTTTCCCTTTCTCTCCTTCACTTTTGAGATAATATATCTTTAATGTACATTGTGGTCAAGGACTTAGTGCTCCAGTAAATAAAGAGTTCAACAAGTAAAAATCAAAAAGTCATTAGTTTATTGGAAATATAGGAAAGGAGTATAAAATATTTAAAGAGAAAATGACTTTAATTCATATACAATAAATTTCAAAGGAATCACAAATCATTAAAACCATAGAAATGTAACAGCATATAGAACTTTTGATATTCATTGGATACTTAAGAAGATTTTCATCTCATGGTTCTTTGCTTTCTTTCTGCATTTCAAAATAATAAAATTCAGTTACAATTATTCCTGTAGTATTCAAAAATAAAGACAATACAACTTTATTCACTTGTAGAGAGTGTTGTATTTATATGTGTGTATATACATGTATGTGTATATACACACATATGGAGGTACTTCAAAAACTTAATGGAAATGAAATTGAAAGATTAAATTTAGGAGTGCTGTCCTAGTCATTAACATGCTAGTTAACATGCTTACATCCCACATGAATACCTGACTTTCTAAACCTGAGCTTAAGCAAAGCATTATAAGTCCTTTTAAATCTCCTTCTCCCACTGAAGCCATCTCTTCAACTGGGAGAGAAGAAAAAGCTATGCAATCATTGTACGTGTCTTCTATGGCCATTGAGCACCCAGAATCCCTCTTGCTCAACATTCCTTGTATCCATAGATGACCAAAGAAAATTTGTATCATTTTACTAGGATTTCAACAATACAAAACCAACAAGGACCCTGGTAACAAGGTGTGATAGAAAATGTCCATGTACTGTTTGGTTTTCCTTAATCAGCAGGGAGTTTTTTGGAAGTAGAGCAGCCATAACTCAAACTGGAACCCATAAGGGATGCTTGTGTTTCAAGCAGCTGTTTTACCCACTATGCCACAATGCTGGCCCCAAAAGCTGCTTCTTCAATAATTTCCTTGTCGTAGAAGTAAACAAAATGTAGAGTAACATGCCTTTTGGGGAGTTGCTGTTGTAGCAGTGAACCTAATAGCATACAGGGTGCTGGCTTATAGATCTGAATCATCATAAAGGAATTTATGCATAACTGGCTTGAAAGAAAGTATCAGTTGTTTTTCCTGCTCCAGCTGTAGGAAGCAGAGGGAGAATGTTGTATCACTGGGTGGATTTACTTCACTAGAAGCATCCTGTAAGAAGCTACTCATTCAGATGTTCACAAATCTTTTTATCTATGTGAAGTTGGGAAAGATGTTGTCTTCAATTCATTATACATGGATTGAGGGAATGGATCCAACTTTATTTGCTTCAACATCTCTTTCTCCATTTTCAGGAGCTAAAATAAGAAACGGTCCTTTTCCTTCCAAACTCTCACATGCAGTCCTTATTCTGATTAAATTCTGGGAGCGTTTGCTGCATGTTGACCTTGCTTTGTTGGAAAAGTCCTGTTAACTCTTTCTGATTTTCTGATTTAACTGACTGTTGAAAAGACCCTAAGAAGAGAGGAAGATGGATATCACTTTCTGGTGGTTGCGGCAGTTCTGAAATGCTCCCCAGTTCTGAAATGCTGGCACGAGCTGTGAGCTGTGCAAAGCAGGATTTCCCCAAGGGATGGGAACTTCTAGTTTGGGGCACTGATCCAGTCCTTTCAGGAAAGCCTGCAGTGGCTGCAGAGCTATCTCTGGTAGGTGGAGGTCAGCATGCAAGGGAGGCTCCTGGAACAGAGTGGTGACCAAGGGCCCTGGGGAGTGGCCACCTCAGGCAGGCAGAACCAGTGTTCCCAGAATGCACAACAGGCACAGGAGAGGCAGGCAGTGGCAGCCGCTAGGCGCGATCAGCGACGGACCCGACCCGAGAGGGACAGATAGGTGGGCGGCCAGACCTGTTGACACCCATGGGAGGATGCCTGTTAGGAGGCAGCCGGATGCAGAGATGGCAGCTCTGGTACAGGTTCCTGGTGGCAGGAGCTGACGGAGGGAGGGGCGGCATTGGGACCATAGAAGAGGGTGAGAGTGGCAGGAGGGCAGGGGTGGACAAGGAAGGGGTGCACCTGCGGATGGCCTGGAGACCGGAACCCCGGGAGCAGGGTCTGCGGGAAGGAGGCACAGCTGGGCTAGGGCGCCGGAATGGCCAGGACTGGGCCGGTGGACGGGAAGTGGGGGTTCGCGGCAGGGGCTAGGAGTCCCCCTGGTGACCCTGTTTCTGTGGCCCTGTGCTCGTGGTCCTCAACTCCAGCTGTCAACTCCGCTCCGAAGCTGGTTCCCTCAGGCTCCATCCAGGGCCCCTCCTGGCTGGCTGCAGGGCTTGGAGCCGAGGTGACTGGCATAGCCATGAGCTCGCTCAGGAATCTGGGGGCTCCGGGCGACACCCGGCGGCTGCGGCGCAGGCTCCCGGGGCGCGCTGGGTCTGCAGCTAGGGGAGCTTGTACCGCGCCCCACAGTCCCAGCAGGGCGCGTTTCCGCCTGCCCGCTCTTCCCTATTGTCTTCTGCGCGACCTTGTTCCAGACCCCTGGCCTCCATGGCACCAACCCTCGTGGTCCTCAACGAAAGGAGAAAATTCTGGGCGTTCTAATGGGAGCAAAGTGTGACGTGAGGGTCAGAGGTGCCGATGCTGAGCTTCCACCCTCGCCCATCCCCGCTCTCCTGACAGGCTGGCCTAGGAGTCACCCACTGCCACCCATCACACGACTCTGTCTTCATGCCCTGGTCCCCCTCAAGGAGCCCTTGCTGCCCACCCTCCGCGCTCGGAAAGCCCTCGGTCTGCTCTCCTCCTCCGGGCTGTTGGGGCTTCTTTCCTCCTTGCCATCTGCAGCCTTCCAGGACTGACCCATGCCTTTCTCAGTATCTGTCTAGTCTCAGCCTTCCCTTCCCACTCCTTTTGGGGGTCAGCTCTGGACTGGAAGCGGCTCCGACTCGGTCCAATTCCGTCTTCTGCACCCTGGCGCATCCTCCTTGGCTTCAGCTTTGCCCTCCACTGCCTCAACCCAGAGTTCAGATTGCCAGTTATGCAGGGGAGGACGTCCCTCCCCTACACAGCCTGGAGCACAGGCTTGTGCAAGACAAAGACCTGAGATGAACTTCACTTGCCAGGGAGGGGAGTTCGGGGTTCAGGAGTGCTGCTGCCCACCTCTGGCCCTTCAGAATGACACTGCACATCTTTATGCCCCTGCAGAACAGCTTCCCCTGGATGACCTCATGGGGCAGAGCCTCCATGCTCCCCTTCTTCTGTCTTTACCTGACTTCCACCCACCTCCACCCCTACTCTCTAGCTGGCTTCTTTCAACTCTGATTGCCTCTCCTCAAAGAGCTCCCCACCTCCTAAGATTTATCTACTTATTTGAAAGTCAGAGTTACTGTGAGAGAGGGAGAGGGAGAGAGGTGTGAGCTCTTCCATCCACTGGTTCCCTCCCCCTGCTGTCTACAATGGCCAGGGTGGGGCCAGGTCAAAATCTGGAGCCAGGAGCTTCTTCCAGTTCTCCACTGTGGGTTTAGGGTCCCAAACCCTTCAGCCTTCTTCCAGTGCTTTTTGAACAAGCCATTAGCACGGATCTGGGTTGGAGACACAGGAGTCCTGACAGGGTGTTTGGACCACAGAAGTCAGCACTTGGGGGAGAATTATGGCTACATGCAGAGTGGCTGGAGGCATATGAGGATTGGAATGGGATGCAGGCATGATAGACTTAAAGAAAGACGTACTGTATACAAAATGGATGGAGACTGAAGGAGCTGGTATATACTAAAGAAACAAGGAACAGAAGCTTTAAAGAGGTGGCTTGGGTGACAGAGATTGTTAAAATGACAAAAATACAAGAATGGACATGGGTTCCAGTCACATGAGATGCTGAAGCTTCAGATAACATATGGATTCCAGAAATAAGATTAGAGATAGCTGGGGACTGTATACAGAAGGAAGCAGACAGGGCCCATTACTACCTGATTTGGAAACACAGGAACGAATCCAGGAGGTGCAATATCAATTGTCACAGTGGGTGGAGACCTGCTTAGAGAAAATTTATAGTCTCAAGTAACTATGTGAGGAGACTGAGAACCAGTCATGGTGGCTCCCTTCTTAAGAAATAAAATGAACTATAGAATTGAATATACAATAGAAGAAAGCAAACATAGAGGCAGGTTTCAATTACCTGTAGTAAAACCACATAACAGAAATAAGGAGAAAATTTGTTTTTAAGGACTTATTTGAAAGGCAGAGAGAGAGAATCTTCCATCCCCTGATTCACTCCCTAAATTCCCAAGATGGCCAGACTTGGGAATATCCAAAGCCAGGTGCCAGGAGTTTTCTCCGGGTCTTTCATGTGAGTGCATAGGCTCAAGCACTTAGTCCATCTTCTGCTGTTTTCCTAGGCACATTAGCAGGGAGCTGTTTTGGAAATGTTGCAGCCAAAACTTGAATCAGTGCTTATATGGGGTGCCAGCACCACAGGTGGTGGCTTTACCCACTGTGCCACAATGCTGCCCCTGGAGAAAAAGATTTTTAGAACATATCAACAAAATTAATGAACCAGTAAAAATCATTAAAGAAAAGAAAGAGAAATGCTACACAAGTAACCAATTTCAGGAATCCAAACAACATCATTCTTCACAAAATTTATAAACCTTAATAAGATAGTAGGAAGATTTTGTGAAATAGGAGTAAGATTTTCTAAAGCAGAAACCAAAAGCCACCACATTTTGGAAACCAGTTTTGGAAACCAATTTCAGAGACAACTATTGCATACCACAAGAAACTTCTATATAAACTAAGTAAGTTGAATCAATATTTGAAAAATCAATTTAACCTATGAACAAATTCCTCAACCAAAAGTTCAGGCCCAGGGGCTGGCACCATGGTGAAGTAGGTTAATCCTCCACCTGCAACACCAGCATTCCATATGGGCGCCGGTTCAAATACCGGCTGCTTCTCTTCCAATTCAGCTCTCTGCTGTGGCCTGGGAAAGCAGTAGAAGATGGCCCAAGTGCCTGGGCCCTGCACCCACGTGGGAGACCATGAAGAAGCACCTGACTACTGGCTCTGGATGGGCGCAGCTCTGGCCGTTATGGCCATTTGGGGAGTGAACCAACAGAAGGAAGACCATTCTCTCTGTCTCTGCCTCTCACTGTCTGTAACTCCACCTCTCAAATAAATAAATAAATAATCTTTTTTAAAAAAAGAAGTTGAGGCCCAGAACTATAGAACATTCCAAATATTCATGGAATGAAAATACTCCTCAATTTCCCAGATTCACCCAAAGTGGCAATAAACAAAGATTATGTTAGAATTTCTTCTCTGAATTCAGCATTACATTAATGACACAGATCAGAATATGAAAGGCAAAGGAACTTAAGATCATCATTTGTACAGAAGAGATCAATAACAAGCAGGATACATTAGAAGATGTGAAGGAGAGTGACATTCCAAAATAAATAATGTAAATAATTCATGTGTAAGAAAATTCAAGAAAATCACATGATCATTGAGATTCAACATTGAAAACTTTTATTAAAATTCAACTTCTAATCATAAAAAGAAACTGTTAGCAAAATAGTAAAAAAAAAGAGCAATTCCATTATTATAATTAAGGTCGGTTACAATGAACCTATAATAAATAGCATAATTAACACAGAACACTGAACAATTTTTCCCAGGTAGTAAACCTGGACAAAGTTTCGTCTCTCAGTTTCTCTTTTCAACATTTTCCTGGATGTGTACTTAAGGAAATTAAACAATAAAAAAGAAATTTTAGGTATACAGTTCAGCTTTTAAGCAATATGTGTTAATTTACAGCTGATTTGAACCCTGGGTACTTGTTCTATCCATGATGAAATATGAAGCAGATGAACAAACCAAGAAAGCAACTTTTAGTAAAAGAGTTTATTGAAAAGAACAGAGAGATTGAAAGAGCAGAGGGGAAGCTCCTGGGATAGGGCCAAGAGGGTCTTCTTCAGAAGGAAAAGGCTGTTGAAAGGAAGTGATCTGGGTGTTTCATGTCCATGGAGAGTTTATACAATGTCTTTTGAGAAAAGCATCTCTCATGCGGTGAGCTCATCCTGCCTTCTCTCCCAATTTGGTGTGACTTTTACTGGGCAGAGAAAAAAGTCCATCTTGGGGTGTATCAAGGGGGAGCTGTTTATCTTATTTATTTACTTTTTAAAAGATTTATTTCTTATTTGAAAGGCAGAGTTACAGGGAGGGAGAGGCAGAGGCAGAAAGGACCTGGGCCATCCTCCCCTGTTTTCCCATGCACATTAGCAGGGAGCTGGATTGGAAGTAGGGCAGCCAGGGACTTGAACTTGTGCCCATATGGGATGCTGGCTGCAGATGATGGCTTAACCCACTGTGCCACAGTGTCATCCCTGCTGTTGATCTTTACTGTACCTCTGAGACTGCTCACAGACAAGTTCAGCCACCTGCTCTTCTGAGTGAAGCTGGCATCAATGTCTGGTTTTCTCTCAACTAATCAATGAAATTTTTCATTTCTCTTTTATTATCATACTTGCTTTCTAGCTCAGGCCATTTTCCCAGCTAGGCTAAGAAATGGTCCATGTTACGGGAAGGGCTCTTTGTTTTCTCTATTTTTACCATTCCCACTCTGACTCCTTTCCTTCATGACCCTTTATATAGATAATCCAACACAATCTAAAACCAAACATGAGCTGATAAGAAAATTATGCAGTGGCTGCTGGGTAAAGCTGCCTGCCTGTGACACTTGAATTCCTGTATAGGCATGGTATTGAGACCTGGCTAATCCTCTGCTGATCCAGCTCCTTGCTAATGACTCTTGGAAAAGCAGTAGAGGATGGCCCAAGTTCTTGGGCACCTGCACCCACGTGAGAGACCCAGAAGAAGCTCTGGGCTCCTGGCTTTGGCCTGTTTGATCTCTGGGATTTGTGGCCATTTGGCGAATGAACCAGCAGGTGGAAGATCTTCTCTTTATGTCTTCCCCTCTCTGTAACTCTGCCTCTGAAACAAATAAAAATATCTTTTTAAAAAAAAAGAATTAAGTGGGGTCGGTGCTGTGGTGAAGTGGGTTAATGCTCTAGCCTGAAGTGCTGGCATCCCATATGGGCACCTGTTCTAGTCCCAGCTGCTCCTCTTCCAATCCAGCTCTCTGCTATGGCCTGGGAAGGCAGTGGAAGATGGTCCAAGTGTGTTACTATGAACCACATGGTTTGTTGAACATCATGTGAAGAATATCTGAAGATATTACATAAATCAATATTTGTCTCATTTCTCTGACAGATATTCACTTTCTAGTTTGTACATTGTCCTTTAATATTGTTCCCTATTTTTATGGGTACATAATAACACACTTGATTGTTTATGTTGATCTTGTACTCAGTAATCTTGCTTAATTATTTTTTTAAGATTTATTTATTTGAAAGAGTTACACAGAGAGGAGAGGAAGAGAGAGAGAGAGAAAGAGAGAGAGAGAGGGAGCGAGAGGGAGAGAGAGGCCTTCCATCTGCTGGTTCATTCCCCAGTTGGCTGCAACGGCCGGAGCTGCACCGATTCGAAGCCAGGAGCCAGGAGCCAGGAGCCAGGAGCCAGGAGCCAGGAGCTTCTTCCAGGTCTCCCACGTGGGTACAGGAGTCCAAGTCCTTGGGAGTCCACGTGCGAGACCTGGAAGAAGCTCCTGGCTCCTGGCTTCAAATCGGTGCAGCTCCAGCCGTTGCAGCCAACTGGGGAGTGAACCAGCAGATGGAAGGCCTCTCTCTCCCTTTCTCTCTCTCTCTCTTCCTCTCCTCTCTGTGTAACTCTGACTTTCAAATAAATAAAGCAAAAGCCAATAACACAAAGACAAGACCCAGATTCCAGTAAATAGTCGTCAGTTGTAGCTCAGGTGAAGAGTATTGCAAGCTAGCGGGCTTTAAGGTTCCAACAGGATCATGGAGAAGGGAGAAGAGAGATCCCTGGCAATGGGATCATCAGGGAGGCGACAGCGGCCCCTGCTGTTAGGAAGGTGAAGCTGTGAAAGACGAGCCTCGCTCTGCACTGTCTCCACCCAGCACCCCAAGGGACCGCCCTCATGCTAGGGGTGATTCTGATTGGATGCGGCTTCTAGACGTCGTGCGTGCTCACGTTCCGTCTGAACGAACTGTCCAATCAGGGAAGCAGCACAGCCGGGTGAGGGATCTCGTTTTCTGGCGCTGCAGTAGCTGGCTTCCTGGTTCTCCTGAGGGAGCTCCAGGCGGCTCAGCCGGCGCTGCTGTTTGCAATTCCCGCACCACAGACGCCCTCAGGAGGACGCTAGGACCCCCGGGAGCTGGAAGGCGGTGAGTATGTGAGGCGTCCCCTGAGGCCCACGGGCTGTGTGGTGGCCGGCCGTTGGGACCGCGGTGTGGTGTGGGGTCCCCGGCTACAGCGGCTTTGAACCATGGGGCGTCAGCTTTCCAAACTCTGTGGTGAGGATGGCGGAGCTCTCGGGGAGAACTTGAACTTCCCGTAGGAGCCGATTCCTTGAGGGAGGCGGCGGATCTCAAGCAGTGCGCTCGGCGTACGGGTCTGGGTCAGTTTTCTTGTAGCTAATAGCACCACAGCACAGGCTCGGTGCGTGAGAAGGAAGCGGTATTATTGACCTCACGGCTTTGGAGCAGGGTCGAGGGGCAGCATCTAGTGATGGACTTCTTGTTGCCAAAGGCCTGAGGTGGCACAGAGACCAGTGGACAAATGGAGGGGTGCAGAGGAGGCCAATCCAAAGTGGTCTCTGTAGCGCTCCCCTAGGGATAAGCCATCAGTCCATAAACACATGAATGGATCTATCCTGATCACTTCCTGGAGGGCCCCACCCGTTCTCACTACTGAATTTCTCATCACTGGATTAACTGTGACAATGAGTTTCAGAGGGGATAAACCATCTTTAACAGAGAGCATGCAGGCTGGCAGGAGGTCCCTAAATTTCCAGATCCCCTCCCACCTTGCCAAATGACAACTTCACCGTGAAGTACACAACTCGACCCAGTGTTTTTTCCCCCATGATGCATTATTTTTAAAGATTTATTTATTTGAAAGTCAATTACATGGAGAGAGAAGGAGAGGCAGAGAGAGAGAGCGCACAGTCTTCATTCCGCTGGTTCACTCCCTAGTTGGCCACAATGGCCGGAGCTGCACCTATCCAAAGCCAGGAGCCAGGAGCTTCCTCCGGGTCTCCCAGGCAAGTACAGGGGCCCAAGGATTTGGGCCATCTTCTTTTTTTAAATTTTTTTTATTTTTTATTTTTGACAGGCAGAGTGGACAGTGAGAGAGAGAGAAACAGAGAGAAAGGTCTTCCTTTGCCGTTGGTTCACCTTCCAATGGCCACCGTGACTGGTGCGCTGCGGCCGGCGCACCACACTGATCCGAAGGCAGGAGCCAGGTGCTTCTCCTGGTCTCCCATGGGGTGCAGGGCCCAAGGACTTGGGCCATCCTCCATTGCACTCCTGGGCCATAGCAGAGAGCTGGCCTGGAAGAGGGGCAACCAGGACAGAATCCGGCGCCCCAACCGGGACTAGAACCCGGTATGCTGGCGCCACTAGGCAGAGGATTAGTCTGTTGAGCCATGGCGCTGGCTTGGGCCATCTTCTACTGCTTTCCCAGGCCATAGCAGAGAACTGGATCAGAAGTGGAGCAGGCCGGCGCCATAGCTTAACAGGCTAATCCTCTGCCTTGCATCGCCAGCATACCGGGTTCTAGTCCCGGTTGGGGCGCCGGATTCTGTCCCGGTTGCCCCTCTTCCAGGCCAGCTCTCTGCTATGGCCCGGGAAGGCAGTGGAGGATGGCCCAAGTGCTTGGGCCCTGCACCCGCATGGGAGACCAGGAGAAGCACCTGGCTCCTGGCTTCAGATCAGCACAATGCGCTGCCCACAGCGGCCATTGGAGGGTGAACCAATGGCAAAGGAAGACCTTTCTCTCTGTCTCTCTCTCTCTCTCTCACTATCCACTCTGCCTGTCAAAAAAAAAAAAAAGTGGAGCAGCTGGGACTTGAACTCATGTAGGATGCCAGCACTGCAGGCGGCATCTTTACATATCTCCTTTTATTGATCTTAAGTTGCTGACTTTTTTTTTCCCCCAGAATGTTATCAGTTTGATATTCTCCCTGAAAATTTTACAGGGTGATGTCTTCTCAATATGCTGTTAGAACCTCTTTTCTTTTCCTGGGTTTCAAAATTCCTTGTGAGTGCTGACTAAAAATGGCTGAGTTCCTAGTAACTCAGAGTGAATATTATCCTCTGCCTCATTCTTCCTGAACAGCAGTAGAAGAACATTCAGGGAGGCAGCGGATGCCTTAAAACTGGGACATCCATTATATTCACTCCATCTATATAGCTAATCCTTTGGGATGTTAAGATTTCTCTCCCAAGTACAGTTCTCATTCCTTGGAAACTTATTAGGATGAGTTAATTATATGCTGGTATTGATTCATGCACTCTGGATTCTGTCAGCCTTGCTTATGGAGTAAAAACTTTGAAAATGCCAAGAAAAACTCACCCTAGCTAACTGGTTGGAGACCTGAAGAGTAAATGCACTTTGGACACACAGCAGCTTCATTCTGCATTCATGGAGTTGGTTTACTCAGAGGATAGTTTGTACTAATTGAGGCTATCTGGGAGGATCAACTTTGCTGGGTGAGAAAAGGTTTATGAATTCGAGAGCTTATTTGTGACTGGTATAATAAATATGTATTTTCTTTTCTGCTCACTTTCTGGCCTGGGGATCTGAAAACCCTTGCAATTTCCTGAGGGATTAGAGTGGCTCTGATTCTGCATAACCACCCTGTTCAGACAGTAGCTAATTTTATGCTAATAGGAAGACTCTGGGTAGGATTTACAGAAAACTTCAGAAAAGGGACAAGGTGCCAGAAAGAGAAAACCTGCTTTGAACTGATCTCTGCCTAGAGCTGTGTGGTGGGACTGAGCCCTGAATCTGAGGCCTCTGCTAACTCTAGACAAAAGTGTGGAGCTCTCAGTATTAAGTTTTCTGGCTTCTCTAACTAAGTGATCCCACTTTGACTGCATCTCCTTTGTGATGTGGTCCCCAAGACTTGGGTTATGAGTAATGTGAGTGTGGGTTCCCTTGTGAACTGTGGGTTTGGTAGACTGCTTCCCTGAGCTCATTCTCTTTCAGGTCCTTTGTGGAAACTTGCTGCCATTTATTGCAGTTTGCTTACTTGTGTAGGAATTATGTGCCATGATTTGAATGTTACTTCTCAATTGTTTTTGTTTGGAATTTGAATTTATTTAATGATAAGATCTGAAAAAGGAAAGAGAATTTTGTTTTGTTTTGGTTTATATAATAATGTAAACACTCATTGTGTGAGTATGCAGGTAAACAAATGGGCCTTGGTTAGTTCAAAGGTCTTCTTAATTTCTTTTATTTCTGCTCCCACAGGTGAATGAGTCCTGATTCTTTTTGATGTTTTTTGTTGCTTAAAAATATTACTCTGGGCATGCACCAGCACCATCAGTAGTGAGGACATCAAGATCACTACCTCCTTAGTCTGCCAGGCCCCCACCCCAGAGTCAGGGTCATGCCATCTTGCACCCCCCACCCCACACAACTCCTGCCACACAGCCAAATCACCTTGTTCCTCTAGATTCTCTGCCCCTCCACCCCTTTTCAATCCTGTCACGGGCCTCAGCAGGAGAAACCCCACCATCTCTACTCCTGCAGTCTCCACACAGGACATGCAGCCATGCCGTAAGTGTTCTTAAAGCAGAGCTTCTGCAGGATTGCATCCCCACTTGAATATCTCATTCAAAGGTACTTCAAAGAATTTGTGGAAAAAAGTAGAATTAAAAGATGAATAATACTGCAGCTAGCCCAATGTATACCACCACTTCAAATAGTGAAAGAAGTACAGGGAAGTCTATAAGCTTCGTGGCAGAAATAATGAGTATGATGTTTTCTTTGGGTGATGCCAGGAGGCCTGTTCATGAAACAGTGGTTTTGGTAGAAGATGTGGTGCGCACTCAGTTAATTAATCTGTTACGGCAAGCTGCTGAAGTTTCTCAGCTGCGGGGAGCAAGGGTAATTTCTCCTGAAGATCTTCTGTTTTTGATGCGCAAAGATAAGAAAAAACTTAGAAGACTGTTAAAATACATGTTTATGCGAGACTACAAATCAAAGATTATCAAAAGCATAGATGAAGATGATCTTCCAGAAAACAAAGTGAGTGGCAGCAGCAAAACAAACAAAAGACAAAAAATTGTTCAAGACTTCTTCAACTCTATTGACCAGACTGGAGAACTAATGGCAATGCTTGAAAATGATGAAATTGATGAAGTTAAACAAGAAAGAATGGAGAGAGCAGAAAGACAAACTCGAATTATGGATTCAGCTCAATATGCAGAATTCTATAAAAGTCGACATTTAAGTTTCTCCAAGAAAAGTTCCAAATTTCGAGACTGGTTGGACTGCAGCAGTATGGAGATAAAGCCCACTGTTGTCACTATGGAAATTTTAGCAGATTTAGCATATGAAACTGTGGCACAGCTGGTGGATTTGGCTCTTCTTGTGAGACAGGACATGGTAACCAAGGCAGGGGACCCCTTAAGCCATGCCGTTTCTGCAACCTTCATGCAGTATCACAGCTCTGCTGAGAGTGCTGCAGCCTGTGGTATTGAGGCTCAGCGCGATGCCATCCAGCCCTGCCACATCAGAGAAGCTGTTCGACGCTATGGCCACAAGATTGGTCCCCTTTCCCCATTCACAAGTGCCTACTGCAGGAGTGAGATGGCTTTTCTAGCCTGCTGATATGACGGTGGCTGTGTCTGCAACAATAGGAAAGGCAATGTTATACTAAGGGTATTTCTTTTCCCTTCCTTGAACAAAATAAAATACAAGTTTGCCTTCTTGGTGAAAAAAAAATTCTGAATTGTAAGGATATCTTGATTTATATTTTGATATTTGTGATAATATCTTTCTTAATTTTTGTCACTTATGCAATTCATGGAAAATTTTTATAAATGATGGAAAATTTTGTTAGGTTATAGATTGTAGATAAATTCTAATTCTGTAGGAAATTTTGGTAGAGTAGAAAGTTTAAATATGTAATTTTTCATGTATATGCACTTATTATTTGATTTTCCAACACTTGGAGTGACATTATTTACTCCATTTTGTGTTAACTGACATATCTGTATGATAACATGTTGCTAGTTAGTGATTACCACTCATTGTGTGTTATAATGTTGTTTTTATTTATACTGATTATCACTGGTAGATTTGCACTTTTTTGCACAGTTTTATAAGGATATTTTTGAAGATTACTTATTTGAAAGGCAGAGTTACAGAGAGAGTGGGGGGGGGGGAGAGAGAGAAGATTTTCCATCTACTGGTACACACACAAAATGGCCACAATGGCCAGAGCTGGGTTATCTGAAGCCAGCAATTTCTTCCTGGTCTCCCACATAGATGCAGGGGCACGAGGACTTGTGCCATCTTATGCTGCATTCTCAGGTGCATTAGCAGGGTGCTGGATTGGAATTGGAGCATCCAGGACTCAAACTAGTACCTATATAGGACGTTGGCACTGCAAGTGGTAGCTTTACTCGCTACACCATAGTGCTGGTCTGTATAGCTTTTTTCTTACATCTCTTGATGCTCTAGGAATACTGGTAGGAAGTGTTGTAATGTCTTCCTAGAGAACTGCCTGCTGTGTCACTACATAACCCTTGTCATTTTCTGACTTAAATCCTTATTAGTCTTAAGTGAATATTGCTTTTCTAGGCTTCATTACGCTAATGTTATGTTTCTGCATATTATTATTTTTAATCAGTAGTTGTGTTTATATATTTTACCTTAAAATTCTGTATATATGTATCCTAAGCTGATAAGAATGGACTACATTTAGCACATGGAAGTGGTATTTAGAAATATTTATGTAACTGTAATGAATAAAGACAATTGCCATATTCATTATGTTATATATGTAATATTCATGATGAGAATACTTGAATTCTAAGCTCTTAGTCATTTTCTATAGTAGAACACAGTTATTAACTCTTTTCATCATTTTGTAGAACAGACCTCTTGAATGTATTCCTCCTACACAAATGAAATCTGTTCTTTGACCAAGATGACTTCAAGTCCTCTCCATGTGTCTGTATATTTAAGTGGGTTTCCTATAGCCAGCACAAAGTTGGGTCTTGGATTTACTTTTCCAGTATCAGTCTTTGTCTTTGGAGTGCTGAGATAATGCACATTTAAAGTAGTTACTGAGATAGTTAGATTAGTATGTAACATATTTGCAATTGTTTTCTCTGTTATTCTTTTTTAAAACATCTGATTTATTGATTTTTGTTTATTTGAAAGGCAGAGAGACACAAGGAGATCTATCAGCTGTTTTTTTTTGTTTTCCTTTTTAAAGATTTATTTATTTGAAAGAATTATAGAAAGAGGTAGAGACAGAGAGTGGTCCTCCATCCACTGGCTCACACCCCAGATGGCTGCAATGGCTGTAGCAGGGTCCATCTGAGCCAGGAGCCCCCTCTGGGTTTCCCAAGCAGGTGCAGGGGCCCAAGTCCTTGGGCCATCTTCTACTGCTATCCCAGGCCACAGCAGAGAGCCAGATTGGAAGAGGAGCAACTGGGACTAGAACCGGTGCCCACATGAGATGCCAGCACTTCAGGACAGGGCTTTAACCCACTGTACCACGGTGTCAGCCCCTCTATCAGCAGTTTTACTGCTGCAAAACCTACAACAGCTGTGGTTCAGCCAGGCTGAAGCCAGAAGCCAGAAAATCCATCTAGCTTTGTCACATGTCTAGCAGGGATTCAAGAACTTGAGCCATCACCTACTGAATTCAAAGGAAGGGGGTGCTTTCACAGGAAGTTGAATCATAAGTTGAGTAGCTGAACTCAAATCTGGCACTGTGATATGGGACATGGTTATTGAAATTGGTGTGTTACCTTCTGCACCAGACACCCGTGTCAGTTCTTGTTTTTAAATTTCTTCTGTCTTCTCATTTTATTTTTAAAAAATGTTTAATCATTTACTTTTTTTCATGAAGTAGTGATCTGTCATCTGCTTGCTGGTTCACTCCTTATATTCCTGCAAGAATGGGCCTGGGCCTGGCCAAAGACAGGACTCATGTACTTGAATAGTCTCCTGCTTTCTTCTAGAGTGTTTATTCCAGGAAGCTGGAGTTGGGAGTGGAGCCAGAACACAGACACAGGCTCTCACAGTGTAGGATGAAGGCATCCCAAGCAGTCTTTTTTTTTAAGATTTATTTATTTTTCACTTGAGAGTCAGGGTTACACAGAGAGAGGAGAGGCAGAGAGAGAGAGGTCTTCCATCTGATGGTTCACTCCCCAGTTGGCCGCAATGGCCAGAATGTGCCAATCTGAAGTCAGGAGCCAGGAGCCGGGAGCTTCCTCTGGGTCTCCCTTGTGGGTGCAGGGGCCCAAGGACTTGTGCAATCTTCTATTGCTATCCCAGGCCATAGCAGAGAGCTGGATCAGAAGTGGAGCAGCTGGGACTAAAACCAGCAGCCATATGGGATGCTGGTGCTTCAGGCCAGGACATTAACCCACTGCGCCACTGCACCAGCCCCCCAAGCAGTCTTTTAACCACTATGCAAATGCCCATGCCTCTCTTCTCATTTTAATGAGTATCCTGTAGTATTCCATTTGCTCTTTCACTAATATATTGAGGATATGTGTTTCCTAAATTTGGGTAATTTCCCTAGAGTTTGCAGTATATATTTTTAAATAATCTTAATTTTAAATAACACTATCCTGTTTGGGGGCAATTCAGGCAACTTGGAATGTTTTCAGTTCTTTCCTTCTATCCTGTATTTAGTATCTGTCATACTTTTTAGCCATTGGAGGTTATAACAATCCTGATCATTATTGATATAATTTTGAATAAACATTTATTAGATAATATTGGAATAAAAGTACATATTTTCTTGTACCTTTGCTTTCAAGCAGACTTTTATGTTGTTTTGTCTGATTAATTCCTTTCTTGTAGTTTATTTATTTGAAAATGAGAGACAGCAAGAGAGAGAAAGAGTTCTTATCCACTGGTTCACTTTCCAGATGCTTACAACTTCCAGTGAGAGATCAGGGCTGAAGCAAGGACTTGGGAACTGAATCCCAGTTTTCCATGTGAGTAGCAGGAACCCAATGACTTGGGCCATCACTACTGTTTCCCAAGGTCTGTATTAATAGGAACTTGGAGTCAGGATCAAAACCAAGAATTTTATACAGCTACTCCATTGTAGGATACAAGTTTCTTAACTGTTAGGCTTAACACCAGTCTCAAATCTGTTTTATTAACTTTTTCTTTAACATGGTTTCCAAGTTAAACATCTCATCTATTATTTGACAGCAGTTTTAACATTGAATAAAAGTAAAAAGGGTTTGATGCAGTAGGTTTAGATGCATTGGGATGCCTGCATACCTTATTAGAGTGTGTGAAATTCAAGGCCTGCCTACTCCACACTTCAAATGCAGCTTCCTGTTAATGCACCTGAGAAGCATCAGATGATTACCTAAATACCTGTGTACATTCCACCTATATCGGAGATGCAAAAGGAATTCCTGGCACCTTGATCCAGCCTGTCCTAGCCCCAGTTGTTGCAGGCATTAGGAACTGAACTAGTGGATGGAAGATCTGTCACTCTTCTTTCAAGTGAATAAATAAACCTTAACAAAACAGTGTAACTATCCTTCCTTTTAGGTTCCAGATTAGTTTTTCAATAGTGACATTTACAGAATACCAGGCAACCTGCTTGTAAATCATGTAAGGACTGAGCATAAAGGTCAATGGGAAATGCCATCTTGAATTTTTGATTATAAGGTTAAGTGTAGTTAAATAATCCATAATAAGATTGGAAAATATGAGATGAGATTGTCTCTTTATTTTCTTTTTTCAGAGGTCATTATTTGTATATATGGATGCTTCTGATTTTTTAAAGAAAACTTTAAATGATTTTGGTTAATATGTGCTAGTTGTATATTATTATAGGGTATAGTGGAATATTTGAATACAAACACAGCATAAGCTGAGCAAGGCAGAGAACTAGGTCTTCAATTTCCTTTTCTTTATAGAGAGCCTGCCAGCTCCTCCATCCCAGTTTCTTTTTTTCTTTTTTTAAGATATATTTATTTATTTGAAAGTCAGAGTTACAGAGAGAGGGAGAGATATCTACTGCTTCACTTCCCAAATGGCCACAATGGCTGGAGCTGGGCCAATCAGGAGCCATGAGCTTCTTCCAAGTCTCTCATATTGGCACAGGGTCCCAGGAACTTGAGCCATCTTCAACTGCTTTCCTAGGTGCATTAGTAAGGAGCTGGATTGGAAGCAGAGCAGCTAGGACTCGAATTGGCATTGATATGGGTTGATGGCATCACAAGTAACAGCTTTATGTGCTATGCCACAGTGCTAGCATCTCTTTGTCTTATTTTACTTAATGATCTCCAGTTTTATCCATTTTACAAGAAATAACAATAATCTTTTAAGTTTTTTATCACTAAATGGTGTTCAATTATCCATTCATCCATTGGTGGATACCTGGATTGGTTCCATATTGTGGCTTCTGGGCCTAGTGCTGTAGTCAGCAGAGGAAGGCAGATATTTGTTTCATGCACTGATTTCATTCCCTTCTAATATATGCAAAGGAGCTGGATAGTAGTATTTTTCAATTTTTTTCTGAGAAATGATCGTACTGTTATCCATAATGCTCACACTAATTTGCATTTTGATCAACAATGTATACAGATTTTCTTTGTATCTTTACCAGCATTTGTTATTTTTTTGAAGTGAGGTGATGATACCTAGTGTTTTTTTGATTTTCATTTCCCAATGACTAGGGATATTGTTCATTTTCCCACATATTTATTGATCATTAGTATTTCTTCTGAGAGATGGCCTAATTAGATTCTTTCCTGACTCTTAACTATATGTGTTGTTCTTGTTTTTGTTGTTTTACAGTTTTTCCAGTTCTACATACTGGATATTAGTCCTTTGTCAGATGCAGAGCTTGCAAATATTTTATCTCTTTCTTTTTCTTGTATCTGCACTCTGGTGATTAAGCAGTCAACTTTGTTGTGAAGAATCTTACTGGTTTGATATAAAGTTTATTTGTGTTTTAGTTGCCTGTGCTTTTGGGATCTTATCCAAAAGCCATTGACTATGCCAATGTCTTATAGAGTTTTTCTTATGTATTGTTAGTGTAAAGTTTTACATTTAGATCTGTGGATCACTTTGAGTTGATTTTTGTGTAGGATAAGAGGGTGGGGAGTATAGGTTCAGTCCTCTCCATAGAGGTATCCAGTGTACTCTGGACCATTTACTAAAGGTGCTATTCCTTCATCCATGTATTTTGGCACCTTTGTCAAAATCTATTGTCTGTAGATGTATAGATTCCTTTCTAGGACCTCCATTTGCTTTCACTGCTCCATGTATTTTTTTTATGCCACTGGTTACCATCTTGAAATCAGATGTCATGGTGCCTTCAGCACCATGTTTCTCAAATTTGCTTTGGCCACATGGTAGCTTTTGTTAATCCATATGAATTTTAGGTTTGTTTTTTCTAGTTATGTGAAGAATTTCATTTGTGTTTTGATAGGCATTTTGTTGAATCTGTAAAGTAGTTTGGATAGCATAGAAAATGTTATGAATTATTCCAGTCCATGAACATGAGAGGTCTTTCCATCTTTTTTGTCCTCAGTTCTTCAGTGGTGTTTTGTAACATCCTCAATTAAATTTATTCCAGGGTATTTCAGTTTCTTATATCTCTTGTGAATTTGATTATTACTTATAATTTCTTTCTCTGTGGTATGTAAAGTGCTTGTGATTTTTTATGTTCATTTTATATTTGCAACTTTGCTAATTTCATTTACCAGTCTAGCAGAGTCTTGTTGGCATTATTAGGTTTCTCTATAAATAGAATCAAGTCATTTGGAAATAGAAATAATCTGAATTTCTTCTTTCTTATTTCTGTGCCTTTTATTTCCTTCTCTTACCTTTGGCCAAAATAGAGGAGAGAGTGGGCATCCTTGTCTCATTCTAGATCTTAGAAGAAATGCTTTCAGCTTTTTGACATCAATAGGGTTATGGCTATGGTTTGTTATATGTAGGCTTTATTTTACTGAGTTATGTATATTCTGTAAATATTTAGCTTAAGGTTTTGCTTGTTAATGAATATAGAATTTTATTGAAAATTTCTTTTTATATATGTTGAGATGATGATAATGATGTTTATCCTTCATCCTATTGATGTGGATTATTTGGGTTGTTAATTTGCATATATTTACCCATTCCCCACATTCCCAAGTTACTTCTGACTTGTTTATGTGTCTGAGCTTTTTCATATATTCTTGGATTCAACTTACTTGTATTTTGATAAGAACTTTTGCATCTATATTTGTCAGCCATACTCGTGTATAGTTTTTCTTTTTATTTGAAAGACATTCAGAGCTAGACATTTGTTCTTTACTCTGATTTTGTAATCCAAGCAATTATGTCCTGCAAGGATAAGTTTGGAAGGGTTTCCTCCCTGTCAAGATTTTAGAATAATTTTAGGAAGATTGGTATTAGTTTTTTTGAACTTGATAGAATTTAATAGTGAAATTATCTGGTGCTTACCTTTCATTTGGAGATCTTTTATTCCTAATTCAATCTTGTTACTCATTTTTGGTCCATTCTGTTTTTTTCTCACCTCCTGGTTAAATTTTGGTAGGTTATATATTTCCAAAGTTAACCCTTTCTTCTAATTTGTTGGTTTATCATTGCCATTAGTAGTCCCTAGTGATCCATTCTGTTCCTGTGATATTAATTGTATTATCTTCTTTTTCTATTTTATTAAATATAATTTTTCTTAATCTAGTTAAGGGATTATTAATCTTGCTTTCTTTTCAAAAACCAGTGCTTCATTTCATTTATCTTTAATATTGCTTAAGATTTTTAAAAAGATTTTATTTATTTATAAGAGTTAGAGTTTCAGACATAGAGAGAGGGACAGAGAATAGTGTCTTATTTCTGGTGGTTCACTCCTCAAATGGTCTCAACAGCTGAAGCTGGGCTGATCCAAAGCCAGGAGCCATGAGCTACTTCCGGGTCTCATGTGGGTGCAGGGGCCCAAACATCTGCTAGCTCACTCTCCAAATGGCTGTAACAACCAAAGCTGAGCTATCCAAAGTCAGGAACCCAGAACTTCTACTGGGTCTTCTGTGCAGCTGCAGGGGCCCACAGACTTGAGCCATTCCACTGCTTTCCCAGGCCATAGAAGAGAGCTGGTTCAGAAGTGGAGCAGCTGGGACTTGAATCGGGCCCCATAAGCAGGCCAGGGCTCTCACTTGCTGTACTACAGCACCAGCCCCTCCAAACATCATATACTTCTTACAGATACTCAGGAAAAGAATACAAGGACTCTTTTTAACTTAAAATATTCAAAGAAGAAATTAATGTTCCTGAACAACCCCCTCCTTTTTTTTTGGCCAGGCAGACTTAGACAGTGAGAGAGAGACAGAGAGAGAGTTATAGACAGTTGTAGGCAGCCCATAAACAAGTCATAGACAAGTCAAGGTCAGTCTTGGCTTGTGGAATTACTGGGATGAAAAAAAGTCACCTATTCCCATGCTCCAGGAGAACAATCAAACAAGAACACTCCGCTAAAATTAACTATGTTATGATTGTGTTGCAGAAAGCCTGATAAGTTGCTTGCCTGTGTTGTTCACTTCTGTGTTGCCTTGAGCTGCAGCTGGTAATGTATAAAATATCACTGAGACGCTGGAATAAACGAGCCTTGATCAGACTTTTGTCTTGGCTCCATTCTCTGCGCCCTTGTCCCTCTTTTCATTCCCACTCCCTCCTTCAGGTTCCGTTCGACAGGTGCGGCTGGCCCGCATCAGACAGTGAGAGAGAGACAGAGAGAAAGGTCTTCTTTCTGTTGGTTTACTCCCCTAATGCCACTACAGCTAGAGCTACATCAACCTGAAGCCAAGAGCCAGGTACTTCCTCCTGATCTCCCATGTGAGTGCAGGGACCTAAGCACTTGGGCCATCCTATACTGCCCTCCCAGGCCACAGCAGAGAGCTGGACTGGAAAAGGAGCAACCAGGACTAGTACCTGGTACCCTGACCAGGGCTAGAACCTGGGGTGCTGGCACCACAGGTGGAGGATAAGCCAAGTGAGCCATGGCACCCCAGCCTGATCAACCCATTTTTAATCCTTGAAAATGATACTTGATCTTACCTACTAAAATTTTTTTGCCCATCAATGCATCATATTTCGCAGTGAGGAAAATTATTCTAATACATTTAGTGGATTAATATGGCTGGAAATCAGGGTAAGTGCCTTCTAAAACCTTCTTGAATATTTAAAATTGCACTACCTGGTAATTCTTTACCCAAAAGTATCTGAAATTAATCTATTAATCACTCCATTTAGTTAAGTATTTAACAAAATTTTATTTTTTGAAATCTGCACTTAACTTGTAGTTTCTCCAACAAATTAGGAAGAGAGACAGATATAGGGGTGCCATGGACCTCCTGCTTTTACGCCTTTTCTGTATAAATGAGAATGGACATGAAATTACGATCAAGATGCTTTCATTGGTTGGAATCAAGAGACCCAATTTTTCCATAGATATTAACATCCGCAAACATGAAAATTTGGTAAGAAAAGCTTAAACTGAGAGTTACAAAGCAGGAGGAAGATCAACCTCTCCCACTCTCTCTTTCTAGCACTGCCTTTCAAATATATAAATAGATCTTTAAAAAAGTAGATCACTTCAATAAATTTGCCATTGCTCAGTCATGATGACTTTTACTACCTGAAGTTCTTTTTCAAAAGATTTATTTATTGGAAGGGCAGAAAGAGGAGCTGGTGTTGTGGTGCAGTGGACAAAGCTGCTGATACATTGGCATCCTGTATGTGCACCAGTTCAAGTACCAGCTATTTCATTTCAGATTCAGTTCCTTGCCAATGGACTGAAAAACACTGGAACCTGGTCCAAGTGCCTGGGCTGCTGCCACACACATCAGAGGAGAAGCTCCTGGCTTCAACCTGGCCACACTCTGGCTACTGAAGTCATCTCAAAAATGAATCAGGTGATGGAAGATTTCTGTCTCTCCCTCTCTCTGTAGCACTTTAAAATAAATAATTAAATATTTTAATATGAAAAAAAATGCAGAGAGTGGGAAAAAGAAGCAGAGAGATCTCCCATCTGCTGGTTCACTTTCTACATGGCTACAACAACTGTGGCAAGTCCAGGTTCTCAGGTCCTCATTTAGGCTATAGTTCTCCAGATTAGATGAAAAGGATGAAAGAATTTGAGCCATCATCCATTGCTTCCCAGGGATATTAACATGAAACTGATTTGGAAGTGGAGTACCAAAACTCAGATTAGCACTGCAATATAGGATGTGGGCATCTGTTGTGATGGCTAACAAATTGGAAAACCTAGAGGAAAAAAATCAACAGATTCCTGAACACACATAATATATCAAAATTGAGTCATGAAGACACATAGAAAAGCTAAACAAATCAAAAACCAAGACAGAGATTGGAGGAGTAATAAAGATCCTCCCAACAAAGAAAAGTCCAGGATCAGACAGCCTCACTACTGAATTCTACCAGAATTTTAAAGAACTAATTCCATTTCTTTTCAAACTATTAAAAACAAGTGAAAGAGGCACAATCCTCTCAAACTCTATTAAGCCTGCATCACTTTAATTCTTAAACTAGAAAAAGATACAGTGGAGAAAGAAAACTATAGAAAAATATCCCTGATTTGAGCCGGTGCTATGGCACATTGGGTTGATCCTCTACCTGCAGAGCTGGCATCCCATGTGGATGCTAGTTCTGGTCCGGCTTGCTCCTCTTCCAGTCCAGCTCTCTGCTCTGGCCTGGGAGGGCAGTGGAGGATGGCCCAAGTGCCTGGGCCCCCACAGCCACATGGGAGACCAGGAAGAGGCACCTGGCTCCTGGCTTTGGATCGGCACAGCTCTGGCTGTTGTGGCCATTTGGAGAGTGAACCAGCAAAGGGAGGACCTTTCTCCCTTTCTCTCTCTCTGCACTGTCTGTAACTCCACCTGTCAAATAAAAAATATAAAAAAAGAAAAATATTCCTGATGAACATAGATGCAAAAATCCTCATAAAAATAGCTAATTGAATCCAAATGACCATAATGCCTGGAGCTGGACTGATCTGAAGCAAGGATCCAGGAGTTTCTCCAGGGTTTTCCACATGGGTGCAGGGGCCAAAGTACTTGAGCCATTTTCCACTGACTTCCCAGCCCATTTGCAGAGAGCTGGATCATTAGAGGAGCAGCCAGGATACAAACTGATGCCCATGTGATATGCCAGTGTGGGTGTCAGAGGCTCAATCTAGTATACCAAAGCACCAGCCCCCCAAAAGCAATTACAGATTCAATGAGATCCCAATCAAAATACCAACAACATCCTTCTGAGGTCTGGAGAAAATAATGCTAAAATTGGTATGAAAATGCAAGAGACCCCAGATAGCTAAAGGAAACTTAAACAACAAAAACAAAGTTGGAAGCCTCACAATACCAAAATTCAAGACCTATTACAAGACAATTATAATCAAAACAGCCTGGTACTGGCACCAAAAAGTCATGTAGATGAATGAAGCAGAGTAGAATCCCCAGAAATCAATCCACAAATCTACAACTAACTAATTTGTGACAAATGATCTAAAAGAAATCCCTAGACAAAGAACAGTCTTCAAAAATGGTGCTGGGAAAATTTGACCTCATGCAGAAAAATGAAACAAGATCTCTACCTTACAACTTATACAAAAATACAGTGTAAATGGATCAATGATTTAAATCTATGATGTGATATAATTGAATTCCTAGAGGGAAACATCAGGGAAACTCTGCAAGATATTGGCTTTGGCAAAGCCTTCTTGGAAAAGGCCTCAAGAAGCACAGACAATAGAAGTATCAATACTCAAATGGGATTACATCAAGCTAAGAACCTTCTGAACTGCAAAGTAAACATTCAACAAGATGAAGCAACTGACAGATGGAAGAAAATATTTGCAAACTCTGCAACTGAATAAGTAAAATATCCAGAATCTAGAAAGAGCTCAAAAACTCAACAACAAAACAAACAATCCGGTCAAGAAATGGGCAAAGGATATAAATCGGCATTTTTCCAAGGATGGATTTCAACTAGCAAGCAGATACATGAAAACATGCTAATAATTTCTCATGAACTTATATCCATATCATCTTAAAAAGATGCAATATGGGGCCAGCACTATGGCATAGCAGTTAAAGCTCCTGCCTTCAGTGCTGGCAACCCATATGGGTTGCCATATGGGTGCCGGTTCAACTCCTGGCTGTTCCATTTCTGATCCAGCTCTCTGCTACAAACTGGGAAAGCAGTAGAAGATGGCCCAAATCCTTTGGCCCTGCACACATGTGGGAAACTCAGAAGAAGCTCCTGTCTCCTGGCTTCACATCGGCACAGCTCCAGCCATTGTGGCCAGCTGTGAGTAAACCAGCAGATGGAAGACCTCCCTGTCTCTGTCTCTCCTCTATTTGTGCAACTCTTTCAAATAAATAAATATTTTAAAAATCTGATTCATGTTATTATTTATATGTTTTAGAGGCTTTGCAGATGTTGATTACATGTGGCATGAAAATCCATTAAAATGCAAATCATGTAATAGGCAACTCCATGTTCACTAAACTGGTAAAATCCAGTGCATGTGTTGAAAAAAAATACACTAGCAATAAATTTGAAAAAGCTGTTAAGTATTATAAGTGGCTGTCAAAGAGCTAAAAATCTGACAATGACTCATTATGTCATTAATTTAGTACATAATGCTGAGAAAATTAGAAGTATTTGTTAAAATTTCTGCTAAAATGCACTAGATTTATAATATTTGAATGCATCTTCCCTATGTGTAATGTAGTCCTCTGCTAGTTTAGAGCATCAGAAATTTAAAATGTTGGGCTGCCACTATGGTGGAGCAGGTTAATGCCTTGACCTGAAGCACCGGCATCCCATATAGGTGCTGGTTCTATATCTGGCTTCTCCACTTCTGTCCCTGCTCTCTGCTATGGCCTGGGAAAGCAGTAGAAGATGGCCCAAGTCCTTGGGCCCCTGCACCCATCTGGGAGACCCAGAAGAAGTTCCTGGCTTCAGATCCATGCATCTCCGGCAGTTGCAACCAATTAGGGAGTGAACATCGAATTGAAGACCTCTCTCTCTCTCTCTGGCTCTCTTCTATCTGTGTAACTCTGACTTTCAAATAAATAAATAAATCTTTAAAAAATTAAGATATTTAAAATGTGAGACGTTTTTTAAAAAATCTATTTATTGTGAGGCAAAGTTACAGACATAGAAAGGAAGAGAAAGAGAGGTCATCTATCGACTGCTTCACCCCCAAATGACCAATATGGCTGGAGCTTGGCCAATCTGAAGCCAGGTGCCAGAAGCCAGGAGTCAGCATCTTTCTCTAGGTCTCCCACATGAGTGCAGGTGCCCAAGCACTCAGGCCATATTCCACTGCTTTCCTAGGTCATAAGCAAAGAGCTGGATTGGAAGTGCAGAAGCAGGGACTCAAACTGGTGCCCATATGGGATGTTGGTGCTACAGGTGAGGCTTAATCTACTATGCCACAGTGTGGGCCCAGTAAAAGATTTTAGGAAGACATCTTTCAAGTAGACTATGCTGCAATATTATAAGGTAAGGTTTAGCTTTTATTTCCCACACATCATCTTTTAGCAACTATAAATATTGAATATCACATATATACATACACATAAATATAAGTAACTGCAGATTTTGTTGTCATTCTTTTTAATTCTTTTTTTAATGTCTGCCAATAGGCCATCTTATGGATTATTATATTGATGTTAACTACACAACCATCAGGCATTTTCACTGTAAAATGCATTTATGTGTACAGGTATTTTTGTGTGTACATGAATGCACATTTCATGGAGATAGGATTTTTCACAATATTACTGCCAGTGCTAACGCTGATTTCAAAATTTCTGTCCTCCCCAGAGATGGCTGTCATTGGAGCAGACCACAGGGCCCCTTTTGCTGTTATGGACTGAAATATACCTCCCTAAAACTCAAACACTGAGGTGCTAACCACCATCATTACTCTACCTGAAGAAAGTGCTTTTAAGCAGGTCAAATGATATAAGTGTCTATCACATTGGGAGAAAGGCTTCTGGAAAAATTGAGCCTATTAGGACCTTGATATTATATTTTCAACCTCCACAACTCTGAGAAGTCAAATTCCATGATTTAAATCATATTCTCTGTGGTATTTTCTTAGCAAATTAATACATCCTCATTTCTGCCAACATGTAGTGCAGTCATCTAGAAGGTCCTCATGATTAGCAGAGAAATATAGAAAATAAAAACTATGATTTTAGATGACCAAGTATCTACTAACACAAAAAAGATATCCCAGAAGCAACTTACTACCATCCTCCAGGACCCAGAAAAAAACAGGAATGAGTCAAATTGTAGGGCAGTAGAAAAAAGTGAATAATGAAAGATCACTGCAGAAATAAATAAGGAAGGCGCTGGTGCTGTGGTGCAATGGGTTCAAGCATTGACCCACTGTGCCTGCATCCCATATGGTGCTGCTATGAGACCAGCTGTTCCACTTCCAATCCAGCTCCTTACTAATAGACCTAGAAAATTGGTGGAAGATGGCCCATGTTCTTGGCTGCTGGCACCCACATGAGAGACTTGGAAGAAGCATCTGGCCTTTCAAATAAATAAATAAATAAATCTTCAAAAAAAAATAGAAGCAGTGTTAGCACTGTCATACAAACAGACATATAGTTCAATGGAAAAGAATAGGCAGTTGAAATAAACTGACTTTCTACAGGCAACTCATATTTTACAAAGGAACTAAAACAAACAGGAGAAAAATAATCCCTTTAGTAAATGGTCTAGAGGAAAGTGTTTATCCATATGTAGAAACCTGAAAATATACCCCAACACCTCATACATTATGTGAAAGCAACTCAAGGTGGATTAAAAATCTAAATATAAAACCAAAAACTAAGTAAACATAGGAGAAACTCTAAAACATTAGCATAGACAACAGTTTTAGGTAAGATTCCAAAAGCACAAGTAACAAAAATAAAAACATACAAATTTGAGTATATCAAATTAAGATACATCTTCACAACAAAGTAATCATCAGAGTGAAGATACAACAAATAAAATGGCTGAAAACTCTGAATATGACAAAAGATTTATATCCACTACATAGATATATAGAACTGGAAAAACTCCAAACAAGAAGCAAAATGTACAGTTAAGAAATGAGCAAGGATCTGAATAGATGTTTCTCAGAAGAAATGTAAATGGTCAAACATATATGAGGCTGGCGCCACAGCTCAATAGGCTAACTCTCCGCCTTGCAGCTCCAGAACACTGGGTTCTAGTCCCAGTTAGGGTGCCAGATTCTGTCCCGTTGCCCCTCTTCCAGGCCAGCTCTCTGCTAAGGCCAGGGATTGTAGTGGAGGATAGCCCACGTCCTTGGGCCCTGCACCTGCATAGGAGACCAGGAGAAGCACCTGGCTCTTGGCTTCAGATCAGCATGGTGTGCCAGGTGCTGCAGCCATTGGAGGGTGAACCAATGGCAAAAGGAAGAGGTTTCTCTCTGTCTCTCACTGTCCACTCTGCCTCTCCAATATATATATATATATATATATATATATATGCCCAATATCACTAGCCATTAGGGAAATGTAAACAAAAACCAATAGTAGACTCCATCTATGGGAGGAGACTGCTTGGGTTTTCATTTGTGCAACAAGTGGGTTTAGAGGACCCTGTTCAACACTAGAGGGTGAAGTCTACATGGAAGTAAGGAAACCTTAATGTTTTCCTAATGGGCTTGTTAAATTCTTGACCAGTGCATATTACTTTTGCCACAAACTTTCCAGTCTCACTACTTTGTTTCTTCTTCCTCTTCTCTGTGGCTTGCAAAAATAGTATACCTTCTATATACTGAGGATACTCTTTGATTTGTTTTATTCCTTCTGTCTCATGATGTTCCTCGAAGAATTCACAACCCTCAAAGTATTCATTCATTTATGCAGTCTGCAGTTTTCATGGGCTACTACATGGCAAAATACTATGTTAAAGGAAAGGCATATGCCAGGAACTGAGCAAGGTTCACAATGATGAAGCCATTGGGGGAATGAACCTGATGGAAGACCTCTCTCTCTCTCTCTCTCTCTCTCTCTCTCTCTCTCTCTCTGCCTCTCCTTCTCTCTGTGTGTAACTCTGATTTTCATATAAATAAATAAATCCTTAAAAACTAACTAAATAAATAAACCAAGTAGTAACCTGGTGACAACACCCTTCTATCAGAACATGTGAAGCACTCAAACACAGTATGTCATGGAGTCAGCCATAGTTTTCAAGGGCACATCTTCTACTCCACTTATGGACATCTCTGTGGGGGGTAAGGGGCACTTATTTCTTCTCCTCTTCTTTCTTACCACTCTCACAGTTATAACTTCTATAGATGCTTCCACAGTCCAGTCTCTATGAAAACGTAGAACTAATATCCTCCCATGTCAAAAATGTCATGGGTTTAAACACAGAATCCAAAATAAGACAAGTAACTGGCCTTCTTAATTATACAGTGTGGAATATAAGATTCTCAGTGGATCACTGGGTAACTGTAAAGTACTGGGCAGAGAAAAACTGTTACTTATCTGTATTTATGATGCTGTAATTATCCACTTCATGCAAATTCAGATTAAAATAGCTCTAGTTAGTGGGCAACACTGTTGCACAGTGAGTAAAGCTACTCTCTACAGAGCCAGCATCCCATATTGGTGCCGGTTGGGATCCTGGCTGCTGCACTTCCCATCCAGCTCTCTGCTGTGGCCTGGGAAAACAGTAGAAGATGGCTCAAATTGCTCATCTCCTGCACCCACCTAGGAGACCTGGACAAAGCTCCTGGCTCCTGGTTTTGGATCAGAACAGCTTTGGCCATCTACCTCTGCTTCTGCCACTCTGTAACTCTGCCTTTCAAATAAATAAATATTTTTTTGATAGGCAGAGTTAGACAGTGAGAGAGAGAGACAGAGAGAAAGGTCTTCCTTCCATTGGCTCACCCCCAAATGGCCGCTACAGCCAACCTGAAACCAGGAGCCAGGTGCTTCCTCCTGGTGTCCTACATGGATGCAGGGCCCAAACACTTGGGCCATCCTCCACTGCCTTCCCGGGCCACAGCAGGGAGCTGGACTGGAAAAGGAGCAACCGGGACAGAATCCAGTGCCCGGACCGGGACTAGAACCTGGGATGCTGGCACCACAGGCAGAGGATTAGCCTAGTGAGCCACAGTACCAGCCAATAAATAATTCTTTTAAAAAAATAGCTCCAACCCAAAAGAACTCCTGGCTCCTGACTTTGGATTGGCACAGCTCCAGCTGCTGCTTCCAACTGGGAAGTGAACCATTAGATGGAAGGCATCTCTCTCTCCCTCTCCTCTGTGTAACTCTTCCAAAAAACTAAATAAGTCTTTAAAAATATAGCTCCAGTTCTTGACCCATAGTAGATTTGCATTAATTTTAGTTCACTTTTGATTTGCAAAGGGATCAGCAGCAGGTAAAACAGTTGACAGCCTTGCTAACAGGAGAAGAAAGAAGAGCTGAAGACAGAAAATGAAAAACAGCCAAATAAATCATCAACTACGATTCCATGGCCTTGTAGAAGAAATACAGCCACAACCTGAGACAAAGAGAAGTGGACCCCATCCAACACAAACCTTGAAAAGTGGATGCTCACAATTAATGAGTGAAACAGCTGCCCACTGAAATCTTGTCTAGGCAGGGAAGATGCCCTAAGTTCTGCTTCTGTAAACTCCAGTCATAAATCTGTCCTAGTAAATCTGTCCCTGGCATCTCTTTTACAAACATACTGGACCCACCGACCTTTGGAAATGTGGTCCTAAGTCATGTAGGCTGCCATTGAAACCCACCAATGCTGTAACAGCTAAGGTATGATGCTGATGATCCTATAAATATTCCAAGAAACTTGAATTTGATGCTCAAATCTCAGGAAATCATTCCAGCTGAGCCGGGGGCATTAATAAACTCCTTGGATCCTCCACTGTCTTTGTGCCTGTTTGAAAGAAGGGAGTTTTTCCATCCCAGGTTTCTGTAACAGCCTCAAATTCCAGATTGGAAAAATCTGTTAATTAAATACGGAAGAGGGATTAATCCCCAAAGCTGCTACACAGGCTGCACACTGCTCCCTCTGGGAAAAAGCTGAACACTCAGGGCCACACCCAGCAGGTGTGTCCGCGGGGACCCCACCAGGAAGATGAGGTGCAGGATGAGAGCAGTGGGGCAGATCCTAGTCAGATCCTCCTTCCCACCCCTCTGCTGCCCCAGGCTCTCTGCTGAAGACCATCCAGCCCCACCCTGCAGGAACCAGCCCAGGAAACAGCAGGAGGCCCTGCCAGACTGCATTCTGAGACCACCCGCAGTGGGAACCTGGCTTATTTAATTGGAGAGTGGGATTCTCCCAGCCTTCCTTCCCTGTGCTCTCAGCTGCCCTGTGTGTGCAGTTTCCCAGAATGCTGCCCTCTCTCTCCTGTAACCACTAAATAAAGCACCTGAAGGACAGTTTGGGCGAGGTTCTGCAGGGAACAGGGCGGGCGCTGGGAGCCTGGGAAGTGGAGGTGGGAGACAGAACAGCCCAGGTCCCAGCCCTGACCTCGGGGAAAGCTGCCATGATCGCTGAGAAGCAAGTGAACCTCACTGGGAGCCGCCAGAGCCCTGGCACCCACCCTTCTCCCACACGCGTCCCCGCCCCTTCCTGTACACTAAACCTGCAGAAAGTCCCAGGAGCAGGTACCCTTTCTTCTGGACCCATGGGGAGCAAAGCAGGGAGAGTGGGGCAGAAAGAGTCCCTGGCTCGTGGGACCCACAGGCGGACGATGAAGAGGGAAGCAGCAGCAGGAAGCAGGCTTGGATGAGCACTCGGAAACTGCCTGGGATCCCACGTGCAGAGCAGGAGATGCAGTAAATGTGGGAGAAGGAGCAGCACAGCCCCCAGGGCTGACCTCGACCAGGGAATGAACTCTCTCTGGTCCAACTCATGGGCGGGCACTAGCACGCACAAGCACACAGGCATTCGGAAGGCAGATTACGTCAGAGCTCCTGGGGACTCTGGGAAATGGATTCCAGGCCGCAGCATTCCTAGAGACACCAGCTGGCCCTCCCCCAAGGGCTGCAGTCTGTGGTGGGTGTCCACCACCAGAGGGCGTTTGCTTTTGTTTATGTCCCTCCTTCCTGTCCTTCCCACCCCAAAATCTCAAGGATCATTTGCTGTTCTTCCTTTCCTGAATCAAAATCTTAAAGAGTGACACCAACTGCTGCTATTGACCCCAAATCCTGGCTCCCTCATAACCTCTGTCTCTTCCAGCAATATCTTATTTACTGCCTTTTTTCTGGAAACTTCTCCCAAATCACAGATGACTATGAATACAATGTAACTTTTAACAGAGGTGTAGAAGGCATGGTTCAACATTCACTTTTGAGAATACAGTTTTTATTTATGGTTTATTGATGTTTATAGTTTTTTTCTTTAATATTTACACAGAGAGAGAAGGAGAGGTAGAGAGTGAGATCGTCCATCCGCTGATTCACTCCCCAATTGGCAGCAGTGCCACAGTGCTGATCCCTTATAGTTTTTTTCAAACCACTTTACACAGTCTTTTAATTCACCAAGTACAGAGACAGACAAAGGAATGGGACACAGAGCTAACATAGCTGAGTATTCAGAGAGACAGGTTAAGGGGTTAAATGCTTTGCATCATATAATTTATTTCTTAGATTAATTCTGGGGACAGTATTCTATGGAATTTACAAAGCAAAAACCGAGTGGAAAGAGTTTAGAGTTTGCCCATGGCAATATTAAAAAGTCTAATCTAAAAACCAATCAAGGGGCCAGTGCTGTGGCATAACAGGTAAAGCGACCACATGCAGTGCCGGCATTCCTTATTGGGTGCTGGTTTGAGTCCTGGCTGCTCTACTTCCGATCCAGCTCTCTGCTATGGCCTGGGAAAGTGGTGGAAGATGCCCAGGTCCTTGGAACCTTGCACCTGTGTGGGAGACCTGGAAGAAGCTCCTGGCTCCTGGCATCAGATGGGTAAAGCTCCAGCCCTTCCAGCCAATTTGGGAGGGAACCAAAAGATGTAAGATACCTCTCTCTCTCTCTCTCTCTCTCTCTCTCTCACTCTCACTCTCTTTCTCTGTATTTTTCTTTCTCTCTGCTTTTCCTACTCTATAACTCTGACTTTCAAATAAATAAATAAATAAATAAATAAATAAATAAATCTTTTATAAAAAGCAAATCAAAATATAATACTGGTTTTAAAAGAAATCTTTTTTTTTGTCTTGTGGTTCAGTTTCTGAAATCTCAGATTTGTCATAGGGAAAAAATGTGAAAGAGAGGAACAGTACCCACAACAATAATTTACACTATAGAGAAGCATGTAGGATTACAACTTTTCTAGAAAAAAAAGGAGATTCAAAGTTGCTATTGTTTGATTTTTTTTCTTATTTTTAATATCAAGATAGCATATAAATATTATGCAGTGCTAGGTATTTGTGTGTTGTTTGATATGTTTTATTTTTAAGCAGAAATTCAAAGAGATAACTGGGTAACATGGAGTTCTATGTTTCTGATTACTTCTCTCAATTAGAGATCATGGGATTAGAGTTGGTGCTGGATTAAGAATGCTTAAATCTTTATCCACTGACTTCACACCAATATTTACTATGTCAGACAATATTCTTTGGGTAGATTGCTCTTTCTTGACAGACTGTAAACTTCATGGGGGCAAGAAATGTATTTGCTTTGACACTAAAACTCAGCATCTTGACAGAGTCAGTCTTTTAGTTGAATGAATAAATGAGGATATTCAAAGTAAATAAATAATATTTCTACCCTCAAGAACTGCCTAATAGAGGAGACAAGGAAATTGAAATGTATTTCATAACTTTCACTATTAGGTGAATATATAATTTGTTGTTCTGACACAAGTTTGATCATAAAAAAGGCATGTTAATAATTACACAGAATTGAAGTGTAACAGGAACCAGCTAGGGCCAAGCAGATTAAATGTTCACCCTAGCTATATAAGGTATTCCACATCAATAGAAGAGGGAGGAGGAAGAGGGTACGGAGTGCAGGTGGGAGGGTGGTTATGGTGCGAAGAATCACCATGTTCCTAAAGTTGTAATTATGAAATGTGTTCAGTTTATATTCCTTAAATAAAAGGTTTCTGGGAAAAATAGAATCTATTTTTGGTAGATATTATAGCTTTTACCAAGATACTAAGAGAAATGTGTGAAATTCTATTTTTTTAAATATTTATTTTATTTTATTGGAAAACAGAGTTACAGAGAGAGGTAGAGCCAGAAAGAGATCTCTCAACCTCTGATTCACTCCCCAAATGACTGCAATGGCCAGAACTGAGCTGATCCAAAGCCAAGAGCCAGGGTCTCCCACATGTGTGCAGGGACCCAAGGACTTGGGCCATCTTCTGCTTTCCCAGACCATAGCAGAGAGCTGGATCAGAAGTGGAGTAGCAGGACTCAAACCCATATGGATGCCAGCACTGCAGGTGCAGCTTACATGCTACACCACAGCCCTGGCCCCACTACAATGATTCTACTTATTAAAACCACATATTTACACTAATGGGGTATTTCCTGGAAAGCTACGCAGGAAGGTTGGGTCCTTGAAACTGAGACCCTGCTTCCCACATGCAAAGCAAGGAGGAACTGACAATCCTGAAAACAACAACTCCTCACCTGCATGTACACCATACACAAGCACTGTATCTCCCTGGTTACACCTTGTCCCCACTGCCTGATCAAGGGAGATGTGGAGCTGCCATGAAACAGCTCCTCACAGAGGGCTCTGAGGCTGAGACATCTCTTTGAACAGGGAAGGAGCCTACCAGGGCAGACCGCATCTTCTAGACCACAAGGAACCCAGGAGTGTGCTATGGGACAGCGAGATCAGGCCCACAGGTTCCATAGATGACCTCTGGGAGCCAGCATCCTGCCAGCAGGTACCACCAGCTTCCCCTCCCCCCACTCTAGACATCTGGCCCCACACACTCACCATTCCCAGGTATATGAGATGGGCTATGTTGGGTGGAAAAGGTCAGAGAACAGCAGATGCCGCACTAGCTCCTGAGTCTCCAAGCAGCAGAGGCCCCTCATTGGACCTCTCTCCTCCAGGAATTTGGAACTCTATGGTGTCACAATCCAGTGTGATTATGTGGCAGTGACACCACCGCACCAGATTGGACAGTTCACATAGCCATCATCACACAGGACACAGAGGACGCAACAAATCAGCATCTTTACAGCAGGGATGGGAAACTCCAGGCCACTCCAGATAGGGAGAGAGGGGAGGCCTGGGTCAGGGGCCAAGGGCCTCCTCTAGGGCTGCACTCTTTCACCAGCGGGATCCTGCCACCTGCTGGGACCCTCCTGCCTCCCCATGGGTCTTCCTGGGAGAATCCCACCTGGATGCTGCAGGAACCTGCTTAGGTGAGGTAGAGAGTAATGGTTATTTATTGGCTTTGGTCTTTTTTTTTTAAATTTTCTTCATATTTCTGACTCATCTCTGTGGGGTTTTTCATTATATAATTCAGTCCTTTTTTTTTACCTCTCTCCTGTTCATATTTGTTTCCTATTCTGCTTCTTGACCTTTAATATTATTTTCTATTTGTTTCTTGCTAGTTCTTAGTAATTAGTGGATTTTATACATTAATCTTTCCAGTAATATTGTTGAATTTGTATATCAGTTGTATTTATTTTTGCATTTTATGAATTATCTATGTATTTAAGTGTCATCCTATATAATTATGTGTGTATAGATACACATATATATTTATATATACCATTTTATCTTTAGAAATTGATCTTTACACATTGTGTTTCCTTTTTACTATTTTATTTCCTTGACTACCTTTACAATAGGAAGTTGAAAAGAAATAGTAGTGCCCTCCTGGTCTAGGCTTACTTCCAAGGAAAAAGTTCTCAATGATCCTGTGTTAGTTGTTTTTAATCTTGATCAGATTGAAGAATTTACTTTCTGCTTGTTTTTACTGACAGCAAGTTTTTCTCACTGGATATTGAACTTTATTAAATGTTTTCAACATGTAATCTAAACAATCATGTGATTTTCTTTTTGCATTTTTCAGCTACTTGGGTAACTTCTTTGGGAATCTCAACAACTCTCGTATTTTTACTGTCTCTTGCTTGTAATCGACTTATTAGGTTTTCCTATGTGATTTCATTTATTATAATAATCCTTTGCTTAGAATATTTCTATCTCTTTATGAAAGGTATGCTTTTAAAAATTGTTTCACATACTGGTACACATGCATCATCATCAATGTAATTCTTATTTTCCAAAAATAAATTTAAAAATATTGTGTGCTTATTTCCACTTTGCACAGGTCTGGGAAACATGTTTGTTTTTTCTTCCCTAGACGTTTGGAATACGCCTGTAAGCATGGACAAGAAATTTTGATTGTTTAACTTTTTTTGTTGGTTAGTTCTAGTTTTCAAAATGTGATTCAACTTACTTGGTTTATGGAGGAGTTTTCCTATTTCATGTTATGTTTGTGTTTTGGGAATTTCATTTTCAAAATATGGTGGATTTTGATGTGTGTAGTCAGATTTTACTCCTAAGAATCTGACACATTTCCTTTAGTAGGATAGTAAAGGCTATAATTTTTACTAAAGAATGATTGTGTTTTAATTTCTGAAATAGGTTATTTATGTGATTTTTACCATTGTTTCCTTAATTGCTTTTATTAGTTTTATTTTCTTTGTTAACATTTCTTTAAAAATCATTATATCTTTGTTTATTTGCTTGTGATTCTTACTTGTATAGAATTTAATAATATCTGCTATTGTTTTTTTCTTGCTTGAATTCAATACTTTTTGAGTTTTTTTTAATAATTCTTGATGAGGAAGCCATAATGACTGCTTTTCAGTGTTTTATTCTAACATAATCATTGAAGGCCATGGATTATCTCTAAGCACTGATTTATTGCATCCTCTTTTTCCCTAATGTGTTTTTATCCCCTATATGAATAGGACCTGTTTGTCTCCTAGTGTCCCCAATCCAATGTATTTGAAGCTATCAGTGGCTCCATGTATCTTCATTTCTGAACCAGAAACCCATGTTCTGATTCGTAAATTATCCCTTGATCCATTAGAGACCCATTCTTTACTTTTATATGGATGTAATCACAGCACAGCAACTACCCTTCCAGAACCCTCTGCTTTCCCCAGGGGCATGTGTGTGTGCCATCTGTTGAGCTTGTGTGTTCCATGAGGTCAGAGGCTGTGGCTACCTTGTCTACCACTCTGTACCCTCAGAGCCTGGCACCTGGAAACCTCAGAATAAATATTTATTGAGTGGATGCCTTGAGGTTGACCATTGGCTATGCAATGGTGTACTTTGTCTTTTTCTATAACAAATGATTCTCAAAGGTCAGAAGTAATAAGTTGAAAATAGGAGAAATAAAATAAACAGTTCCCACTGACCTGTGCATATGCAATCGTGGTTATGCCTAGATCTCAGATCTTTTTCAGAGTGTTTTTCCCCCTGCTCTTAAAAGAAAACTGGAGATTCTTGTGCAGTTATCAGGCAGAATGAAAAAAAAAACATATGGGAAAAAGAATTCAGAAGGAAAATTATAAGCATGCTCTTCCCTATGGAAATAATAATAACAGAAATAATAGTATGCTTAATTTATATTGTATGCTTTCTGTCAGGGCACCGGATTCTGTCCCAGTCACTCCTCTTTCTGTCCAGCTCTCTTCTGTGGCCCAGGAGGGCAGTGGAGGATGGCCCAAGTGCTTGGGTCCTGCACCAGCAATGGAGACCAGGAGAAGCACCTGTCTCCTGGCTTTGGATCAGCACGGTGCGCCAGCCACAGTGGCCATTGGGGGGGTGAACCAATGGAAAAGGAAAACTTTTCAATCTCTCTCTCCCTCTCTCTCACTGTCCACTCTGCCTGTCAAAAAAAATATATTGTATGCTTTCTGCCCACTGTACTTTGCTTTTTAAACAATCCTCATGAGGAACCTATGAGATGGATATTATTATTGTGCACATTAGTGGGGAAATAATAGAGCTTAGAAAATTGAAATAACTTGTCCAAGCTGGTAGGTGGAAAATCTGGAATTGTATCCCAGGTCTTTCTGAGTTCACTGCTTAACCACTAGTTCTTGGTGGGTTCAACAGTTAAGGGCAAAGTCCAAGCCTCATTCATTTTTGTTCATGTCCACACCAAGCTCAAGGCCATGTATGCCAACATGGAGAGAGTAAATATTTATTGATTCAAAAATACAGATAAGCAAAGGCACTGGGCCAGGGTTATTTTACTGGAAAACAGAGCCTGCAAGAAAGGAAACTCCAGAGCCAACTGAGGGCTAGCCTTGTTGACACAAGCAGTCTTGCATCCTATGGAAGAAAGACTTTATCATTAAGCGTGCTTGGAATTCACAGCATCAAGTTAAAACATTCTAAAGTGGCAAAAAGGATGATAAATTAGAGGCGGCAAGATGGCGGAATAGGAACGGAGCACACGATTAGTCCGGAGAGAGAGACAGGTTAATATAAGTGGAGATACTGCAGGGTCAAGGAAGAGTAGGGGATGAAACAGCAGCGGAAACTCTTCCGGAACTAGTGATTCACAGTGTACCTGCGTGGAGAGCGTGGGAGCCCAAGTTCGGGACACCAGCAGCAGACTCAACGCACCAGCGCTGGAACGCGAGGTGAGCCGAACCACAATAGCCCGAGACACCAGCGGGCAAGCGGAAAGAGGAGGCTAGAGGGAACGAGGCTTGAAACTTCGTGGGGAAAAGTTCACCAGGCTAACTAGAAGAGAGAGAGGAAAAAAATAAAAAAAGCGACCGATACGGACACAAGTTTCTCTCTCTCCGCTCACCTCTCAAAGGCGAGCAAGACAGAGCAGGCGCCATTTTGGACATACGTCATAAGCAGGGCGACCTCAGGTCTGCGCCAACCCTGAGCCTAGCAGAAAAACCTGACTGTGGGGGGAGGGGTGAAATAACAGGAGATTAGCATCTAACTTGGCAACCCAGTGGGAGATTTCAGGAGAATTGGAGCCCACACTGAGGGCAGCAGAGATTCCCTGTGTGGTCCGTGGGAAAGAGCTTCCAATCTCTGGCTCCTGTGGGTATATCATTTGCCTGCTAACTACCTCCAATTACGTTCAGCTGTGCGGAATTACTTCCCTTTTGAATCAAAAAAGAGAGAGATTTACCACACCTAACCTGGGAGTGTCATCTTTGACACACCCTCAGCCCTGAGGAACCAAACACAGCTCTCAGTCCACGCTCATCTCAAGCCTCTAAGGCACCACTGAAAGCAGACAGTCCACTTAATATAGAGCCATAGTGTAACAAGAAAAAACACCACAGTGAAGAAACCAAATATCTCCAACATGCCAAACAACAAACGCAAAAACCGAGGTAACAAGAACAAGGAAGACACTATGACACCCCCAAATGAAAAAGACACCCCAATTCAAGATTATGAAGATGAGGAGATTGAAGAAATACAAGAAGCAGATCTCAAAAAATCGATAAGAACATTAAGAAGTTCTCAAAAAAAAATTCTTGAACTACAGAAATCCTTCATGGACAAGGTAGAAAATCTCTCTCGTGAAAATGAAATATTAAGGAGGAATCAAAATGAAATGAAACAACTAGTGGAACAAGAAATGGTGATAATGACGAGAAATCATAATGAAATGAAGAATTCAATAGATCAAATGACAAACACATTAGAGAGCCTTAAAAACAGAATGGGCGAAGCAGAAGAGAGAATATCAGACTTAGAAGACAGAGAACAGGAAAGGAAACAATCAAATCAAAGAAAAGAAGAAGAAATCAGAAATCTAAAAAATACTGTCAGGAATCTACAGGATACTCTTAAAAAACCCAACATTCGGGTTCTAGGAGTACCTGAAGGCATGGAGAGAGAGAAAGGATTAGAAGGCCTTTTTAGTGAGATACTAGCAGAAAATTTCCCAGATTTGGAGAAAGACAGAGACATCCTAATACAGGAAGCTCATAGAACCCCTAATAAACATGACCAAAAGAGATCCTCACCACGACACGTCGTAATCAAACTCACCACAGTGAAACACAAAGAAAAGATCCTAAAATGTGCAAGAGAGAAACGCCAGATTACTCTCAGAGGATCTCCAATTAGACTCACAGCTGACTTCTCTTCAGAAACCCTACAAGCTAGGAGAGAATGGCGAGACATAGCCCAGGTGCTAAGAGAGAAAAACTGCCAGCCCAGAATATTATATCCTGCAAAGCTCTCATTTATAAATGAAGGTGAAATAAAGACCTTTCACAGCAAACAGACATTGAAAGAATTTGTCGCCACTCGCCCAGCCCTGCAAAAGATGCTTAAAGATGTGTTACATACAGAAACACAGAAACACGGTCACCAATATGAAAGAAGGTAAAGGTAGGAAACCTCACACCAAAAGATCACAGGAATCTCAAACCATATATTAGAAAGTATCTTTGGCTAATGGCAGGGCAAAGTTACTCCTTCTCAATAGTCACATTAAATGTTAATGGCTTGAACTGTCCAGTTAAAAGACACCGATTGGCTGATTGGGTTAAGGAACAAAACCCATCCTTTTGCTGCTTACAAGAAACCCATCTATCCAACAATGATGCATACAGGCTGAAAGTGAAAGGCTGGAAAAAGATATACCACGCCAACAGAAATGAAAAGAGAGCAGGCGTAGCCATCTTAATATCGGACAACATAAACTTTACCACAAAAACTGTTAGGAGAGACAAAGAGCGGCACTATTTAATGATTAAGGGATCCATTCAACAGGAAGATATAACGATTATCAATGTATATGCACCTAATTACAGGGCACCAGCTTATTTAAAAGACTTGTTAAGGGACTTAAAGGGAGACTTAGACCCCAATACAATAGTACTGGGGGACTTCAACACTCCACTCTCGGAGATAGACAGATCAACAGGACATGGAGAACATGGACATCTCAGCAGTACATGGAACCCTCTCTAGGATTGACCACATACTAGGCCATAAAGCAAGTCTCAGCAAATTCAAAAGAATTAGAATCATACCATGCAGCTTCTCAGACCACAAAGGAATGAAATTGGAAATTGGCAACTCAGGAATCCCTAGAGCACGTGCAAACACATGGAGATTGAACAACATGCTCCTGAATGAACAATGGGTCATAGAAGAAATTAAAATAGAAATCAAACATTTTCTGGAAGTAAATGAGGATAACAGCACAACATACCAAAACCTATGGGATACAACAAAAGCAGTGTTAAGAGGGAAGTTTATATCAATAGGTGCCTACATCAAGAAATTGGAAAGGCACCAAATAAATGAGCTTTCAAGTCATCTCAAGGATCTAGAAAATCTGCAGCAAACCAAACCCAAACGCAGTAGGAGAAGAGAAATAATTAAAATCAGAGAAGAAATCAACAGGATTGAATCCAAAAAAAAATTACAAAAAATCAGCCAAGCGAGGAGCTGGTTTTTTGAAAAAATAAACAAAATTGACACCCCATTGGCCCAACTCACTAAAAAAAGAAGAGAAAAGACCCAAATCAATAGGATCAGAGATGAAATGGGAAACATAACAACAGACGCCACAGAAATAAAAAGAATCATCAGAAATTACTACAAGGACTTGTATGCCAGCAAACAGGGAAATCTATCAGAAATGGACAGATTCTTGGACACATACAACCTCCGTAAATTGAGCCAGGAAGACATAGAAAACCTAAACAGACCAATAACTGACACAGAAATTGAAGCAGTAATAAAGGCCCTCCCAACAAAGAAAAGCCCAGGGCCAGATGGATTCACTGCTGAGTTCTACCAGACATTTAGAGAAGAACTAACTCCAATTCTTCTCAAACTATTCAGAGCAATCGAAAAAGAGGGAATCCTCCCAAATTCTTTCTATGAAGCCACCATCACCTTAATTCCTAAGCCAGAAAGAGACGCAACATTGAAAGAGAATTACAGACCAATATCCCTGATGAACATAGATGCAAAAATCCTCAATAAAATTCTGGCCAATAGAATGCAACAACACATCAGAAAGATCATCCACCCAGACCAAGTGGGATTCATCCCCGGTATGCAGGGATGGTTCAACATTCGCAAAACAATCAACGTAATACACTACATTAACAGACTGCAGAAGAAAAACCATATGATTCTCTCAATAGACGCAGAGAAAGCATTTGATAAAATACAACACCCTTTCATGATGAAAACTCTAAGCAAACTGGGTATGGAAGGAACATTCCTTAATACAATCAAAGCAATATATGAAAAACCCACGGCCAACATCCTATTGAATGGGGAAAAGTTGGAAGCATTTCCACTGAGATCTGGTACCAGACAGGGATGCCCTCTCTCACCACTGCTATTCAATATAGTTCTGGAAGTTTTGGCCAGAGCTATTAGGCAAGAAAAAGAAATTAAAGGGATACAAATCGGGAAGGACGAACTCAAACTATCCCTCTTTGCAGATGATATGATTCTTTATTTAGGGGACCCAAAGAACTCTACTAAGAGACTGCTGGAACTCATCGAAGAGTTTGGCAAAGTAGCAGGATATAAAATCAATCCACAAAAATCAATAGCCTTTGCATACACAGGCAATGCCACGGCTGAGGAAGAACTTCTAAAATCAATGCCATTCCAATAGCTACAAAAACAATCAAATACCTTGGAATAAACTTAACCAAAGATGTTAAAGATCTCTACGATGAAAACTACAAAACCTTACAGAAAGAAATAGAAGAGGATACCAAAAAATGGAGAAATCTTCCATGCTCATGGATTGGAAGAATCAATATCATCAAAATGTCTATTCTCCCAAAAGCAATTTATACATTCAATGCAATACCCATCAAGATCCCCAAGACCTTCTTCTCAGATCTGGAAAAAATGATGCTGAAATTCATATGGAGACACAGAAGACCTCAAATAGCCAAAGCAATCCTGTACAACAAAAACAAAGCCGGAGGCATCACAATACCTGATTTTAGGACATACTACAGGGCAGTTGTTATCAAAACAGCATGGTACTGGTACAGAAACAGATGGATAGACCAATGGAACAGAATAGAAACACCAGAAATCAATCCAAACATCTACAGCCAACTTATATTTGACCAAAGATCCAAATCTAATCCCTGGAATAAGGACAGTCTATTCAATAAATGGTGCTGGGAAAATTGGATTTCCACGTGCAGAAGCTTGAAGCAAGACCCATACCTATCACCTTACACAAAAATTCACTCAACATGGATTAAAGACTTAAATCTACGACCCGAAACCATCAAATTATTAGAGAGCATTGGAGAAACCCTGCAAGATATAGGCACAGGCAAAGACTTCCTGGAAAATACTCCAACAGCACAGGCAGTCAAAACCAAAATTAACATTTGGGACTGCATCAAATTGAGAAGTTTCTGTACTTCAAAAGAAACAGTCAGGAAAGTGAAGAGGCAACCAACAGAATGGGAAAAAATATTCGCAAACTATACTACAGATAAAGGATTGATAACCAGAATCTACAAAGAAATCAAGAAAATCCACAACAACAAAACAAACAACCCACTTAAGAAATGGGCCAAGGACCTCAATAGACATTTTTCGAAAGAGGAAATCCAAATGGCCAACAGACACATGAAAAAATGTTCAAGATCACTAGCAATCAGAGAAATGCAAATCAAAACCACAATGAGGTTCCATCTCACCCCGGTGAGAATGACTCACATTCAGAAATCTACCAACAACAGATGCTGGAGAGGATGTGGGGAAAAAGGGACACTAACCCACTGTTGGTGGGAATGCAAACTGGTTAAGCCACTATGGAAGTCTGTCTGGAGATTCCTCAGAAACCTGAACATAACCCTACCATACAACCCAGCCATCCCACTCCTTGGAATTTACCCAAAGGAAATTAATTTGGCAAATAAAAAAGCCATCTGCACATTAATGTTTATTGCAGCTCAATTCACAATAGCTAAGACCTGGAACCAACCCAAATGCCCATCAACAGTAGACTGGATAAAGAAATTATGGGACATGTACTCCATAGAATACTATACAGCAGTAAGAAACAACGAAACCCAGTCATTTGCAACAAGATGGAGCAATCTGGAAAACATCATGCTGAGTGAATTAAGCCAGTCCCAAAGAGAAAAATATCATTTGTTTTCCCTGATCGGTGACAACTGAGCACCAAAGGGGAAACCTGTTAAGTGAAATGGACACTATAAGCAACAATGAACTGATCAGCTCCTGTCCTGACTTTAGATGTACAATGTAATACTTTATCCTTCTTAGTATTTGTTGTTGTTGTTGTGGTTCTAGTACTATTGGTTGAACTCAGTAATTAACACACAATTATTCTTAGGTGTTTAAATTTTAACTGAAAAGTGATCCCTGTTAAATCTAAGAGTGGAAAAAGAGAGGGAGGAGATGAAGAGCTATGGGTTATTTAACTATGTGCTTATTTTCAAAGACTTGAATAATCACCTTGTAACAATGATCAGATTTGGTCTATGTTATGTCATGATTTTAAGGAATCTTATTTCAACCAGATATTTGGATTTTGATATTGGTCTATTATGCTATGTTATATGTGCGTACATATTGTATGTCCACATGGGGAAATTTTATTAAGAGTTTTATTTTAAATGGCTTTTAGATAAGATTGTCCATAAATTTAAGCTGCTAAAATCAATCAAAGATACATTTTAATTTGTATGACCTGAATCTGTGTATCATATGTTTTAAACTTGTTGGTAGAAAGAAACTAAAAACATTTTATATGGTTGTGCTTAAGTTTACTGGTTAAACAAACTACACCATGTTAGATATTTAAGACGTGTTTTCAAATACATGAATCTTAAAATTTATAGAAGGCATTGGACCTTCCGGTAAATGTTTTATTAAGTTCTTATCTAAGGGTTGAAACTGTTTGCTAAGTATTCATGTAATATTGCTATTGTCAGCAAGTGATCTAGGACTTGCTCCCTCATTTCTCTATTCTAAGCCCAACTTGTTCTTTCACTTCTCTATTCTCTTCAAGGTAGGGAACCAATTCTATTATGAAGGAATCTGTAGGATACACAATTTAATCTTTAGACCTTATAAGAGATGGCTAACATTTTTCTGTAATAGCATAGCCAAAATAAGAACTTAACTAATAATCTCATAGCTAGATTCACATTGCCATCAGCGAAGTATACAGTAAGTAGGAAAAAAAACCTCCCTTTCAGACCAAAGGGAAAGAAAGTTTTAAAGTGAGAATATAATTTTCCTCATGGGCATTGTCTACCTTAGAAAAACTACTACAGAACATGCCTGTGACTATAGACTTGTAGTTCAGGCCACCGAAGATTAGAGATGGGACACGGCCACTCCCTTGACTTGCATCCTCTAGTCTGCTTTAACAGAAACCAGGAGGAAAAGAAAGCTAAGCATCAGAAGCAATGGGTGGCAGGCCTATTAATGGCTGATCTTTACAGTGAGTGCCCTCAATGAGACCCAACAGGCCAGTCCACTGCAGTGGCTTTCAATGTGGTAAGCCTGGGCTTCAGCAGAAGTCAGCTTGTGAAGAGCCCTGGCAGCTCTGCCAAGAGTTGGATCACTGGAAATGGACCTGCCCTGGAATCGAAGGATGCCCAGATCAGAGCCACAGATCTTATTGGCTCCAAGCTGAAAAGCCCTTCACTCAGCCCAACTTCCAAAGTGACCACTGCAGTTGAGGGGACAGCCAAGTAGGGTCAGCAACATTGAAGGCAGAACTGTAAATTTCTTGTTAGAGATGCCCCCTGCCTTTACCTGGCCAGCTCTCCTCCCAGGCCAGCCAAGTAATGAAAGTCAACAGAGTGCCTTCCCCTAGGAGGTTCACACCTCCCTTAGGATATACCCCATGTGAAGAGATAGATAGGTCTGGGCCTCTTAACTTACAAGGCCTAAAGCCCAACAGATTATTATCAAGCCCCTTCTATCAGGTTCTATTTGCCTCTCAATCAGAAAAATTACTTGTAGCTTAGAAGCTACAGCACCTTTCTTAGCTCCTCTAATAATGACTCTGTCCTTTGTTCTAGGCCCTGTCTAGTGCACTTGGGCCTCATTCCTTTGTAATCATAACCTCTACTCTACCACCAATGGCTCTACTCCCAACCTGTGTGTACTGATGGTCCTCTTCCCCACTTAATGCTGTATAATTGTTCAGACCTGGTTAAGGCCACTCTTAGGATCATTGGTTACTATCCTCACTCTGTCTTTTATGACCTTGTCTAAATATGATCAGAGTCGGGGAACTTGGAAGGCTTCCATAGCCTTGGCAACTCATGACGACAGCCTAGGGTGGTTACTGGCGCCATAAACTAGAGTGTCAATTTGTTGGGTCAACAACAGGAGCCACTGTGCGCTTGCTCCTGATGTGGGATCTCTGTCCTTAATGTACTGTACATTTTTATTTAATGCTATAACTAGTACTCAAACAGTATGTTTCACTTTGTGTTTCTATGTGGGTGCAAACTGTTGAAGTATTTATACTAAATTGATCTTCTGTATATAAATAGAATTGAAAATGAATCTTGATGTGAATGGAAAGGGAGAGGGAACGGGAGAGGGGAGGGTTGCGGGTGGGAGGGAAATTATGGGAAGGGGAAGCCATTGTAATCCATAAGCTGTATACTGGAAATTTATATTCATTAAATATAAGTTAAAAAAAGAACCAAAAAAAGGATGATAAATTATAGGAAAGAGCTGGACGGTTCCTAACGGTCTTTTGCACTTTTCCAAGTCCTTGTTTTGTTCCAAGGACTATGCTACAGAAGGCCAGTTTGGATAAATACTCACAATGGCACAAGAGTAGATGACCTTCATAAGCCCAGTAAATCAAGCCAGAATTATTGTAGATCTGTGCAGTGCTTGTATTCACATCTTTAGGCCTTATCTCTTTCTGTCTTAGAGAGCCAGCTCCTGCTGAGCAGGGCTGCCAATTCAAGTCTTTGCATAATCACCTTGTGGCTCACTCCTCTATCTTTCCACCCAAATATTTTATTTATTTATTTATTTTTTGACAGGCAGAGTGGATAGTGAGAGAGACAGAGAGAAAGGTCTTCCTTTTTGCCATTGGTTCACACTCCAGTGGCCGCTGTGGCCGGCGCATATTGCTGATCTGAAGCCAGGAGCCAGGTGCTTCTCCTGGTCTCCCATGCAGGTGCAGGGCCCAAGCACTTGGGCCATCCTCCACTGCCTTCCCGGGCCATAGCAGAGAGCTGGCCTGGAAGAAGGGCAACCGGAATAGAATCCGGCGCCCCAACCGGGACTAGAACCTGGGGTGCCAGTGCCGCAAGGCGGAGGATTAGCCTGTTAAGCCACGGCGCCGGCCCTCCATCCAAATGTTTTACATGGTGCATCTAGATCCTTCTCAGAATGCTGTCTCATCTTCTTTCCTGACATTTAAAGAAAACTGAAGAAAGTGAAAGCTTAAATGAGAAAATGAGTAAGCAATTTCACATCAGAACTCAAACTCACTTCCAGCACAGCTTAGAGTTAGTTCCTTTCCAGATACCTTTGAATCTCATGCTCAGAACCAGATCTTGTGAATAGTTTGTTTATTGTCTATTTATTGCTTGGATGCATGCATGAATGAATGTCCCCTAATATTTCTTTAGAGGATATTTAATGAGTAACATGTTGTGATAGAATCCTGCTCACCAAGCAGAGTAAGAGAACCTGTTTTGTTTGTTTTGTTTTGACAGGCAGAGTTAGACAGTGAGAGAGAGAGACAGAGAGAAAGGTCTTCCTTCCATTGGTTCACCCCCCAAATGGCCACTATGGTCAGTGCCACACTGATCTGAAGCCAAGAGACACGTGCTTCCTCCTGGTCTCTCATACTGGGGCAGGTGCCCAAGCACTTGGGCCATCCTGCACTGCCTTCCCTTCCTGGGCCACAGCACAGAGCTGGACTGGAAGGGGAGCAACTGGGACAGAACTGGTGCCCCAACTGGGACTAGAACCCAGAGTACCACCGGCACAGGTGGAGGATTAGCCTAGTGAGCCATGGTGCCGGCAATAACCTGGTTTAAATCTCATACCAGCAGGCTTGGGTTACATAATGAAGAAACTGAAAATCACCCTTACAAATAATTAAATGTGTCTCAAAACGAGTTTTGATGACCTTTCCAAAAAGTTTAATATTGATAACTCCTCGATAAAGGGTCTTTTAGGTAGCCTTCACTTAAGAGAAGATGAATTAAAAGTCTTCCAAGTGTAAAGGAAGTAGAAAACATTTGTGGTAAAATGTAATTAAAAGGGAAGTTGATTTTAGTGCAAGACATCTGTGAAGTCCATGAATACTTGTTTCATAATACACACTTTTTGCAATTTGGTGGAGTCTCCCTCTTTCACCTGCATAACCTCAAAATACCTCAGATCAAACAGATCCCAAAGCTGAAAATTTGTCCAGGGAAGACTCTGTTCCTCCATCTTCATTTTCCTCTTTGCTGTGGCTCCATTCTCTGATCGCCAGACTTTGAACACAGCTGTCAGACAGTACATCTTGGCTTGTATTCAGGTAGTTATGAAGACACTTTTCTCTACAGCCTCTCCCTCCCCTTCCCTTCCCTTCCCTTCCCTTCCCTTCCCTTCCCTTCCCTTCCCTTCCCTTCCCATCCTTCCCCTCCCCTCCCCTCCCCTCCTCTTCCCTTCCTTTCCATTTCCTATAACCCAAAACTTTAGGTCCAGCCCTTCTGTTCTCAGATTCTGCTATTTCATCAAGAATTCAAGTTGTCTCCTTGCCTAGTTTTCTCTACCAGCAGCTTTGAACTGAATTGTGTGCCCTGCCCTAACCCCATGTGACTTCTTGGAGATAGGGTGGGCCTTTGGGGAAGAAACTGTGGTTCATTGAAATCCTGGGGGTGGGTTTCAGGATTTCAGTAGGACTGGTGTCCTTCCTGGAGAAAGAAGAGATACCAAAGACAACTCTTTCTCAGCTTGCACACAGACAAGAGGCCTCACCAGTAGCCAACTTTCCCAGTGTCAGGGTCTGGACTTCTAGCATCCAGAACTGTGATAAATTAAATTTCAGTTGTTGTCTGTGGTATTCATGCCAATCCTAACAAACAGGTGATGCCCAGTGTTTTGAGTTAGACATAAAGAACAGTAAATGGATCTTATGCTTGTATGGCTTCCAGCACCTCCTCACTGACCTGTGAGCCCAAACTCCCTACCTTGGCACCTGATGCCATCTTACCAGCCATCCTGCCTTATCTGCCTGGCCTGTGGACTCTCACATTGCTTTTTGCACACAGTCAGCTCCAGTAATTTCATTGTCCTCAAAACACACTTGGCGTATTCTGGGGCCACAGTGAAGCACGATGCCTTTGGGGAGCTGCCATAGTTGCCGTGGATAAAGGATGAGTCACGGGTGAAGGGACAGCAGGATGTGAGGGAGAGGAGGTGCCTCACTGACTTGGCCATTTCCTCCCTTTCCCCTGTGCCAGCAGAGTCCTCACTGAGTTTGGGACAGGACATATGCCAGATCCAGAGTCAAGAGTGACATCTAATCTGGGAGTCAGCGAGCACTTTTTTGCAAGGGTCCAATGAACATGGGTCCTTTAGGCCTTGTGGAAATAGTGGACTCTGTCCCAACTCTGCAGTTCCAGCAGGAGAGTAGCCATGGGCAACAAAGGAGCAATGAGCTCTGCTGTGTTCCAAGAGAGCTTTATTTCAAATAAATACATAAATAAATAAATAAATAAATAAATAAAAAGGTGTTGGGCTAGATCGAGCCTGGAAGGCATCATTTGCTAATCCATGATCTCTGGACAGTCCCAGGCTAGTGACACAGCTGATTTCTGAATCAAGGCTGGCCAACTTTCAGATTTCTTAGTCTACGAAGGGGAGAAAATGGCACCGTTTTAAGCTCTTGCTATTTTGGAAGGTGTAGGCCTTAGACTAATAGAATGAGTATCACCTGCAGCCTTGTCAGAAATGTAGGCTACCCAGGCCTCCAACCAAATGTGCATTTTAATAAGAAACCCTGGCCGGTGCCGCGGCTCACTAGGCTAATCCTCCACCTTGCAGCACCGGCACACCGGGTTCCAGTCCTGGTCGGGGTGCTGGATTCTGTCCTGGTTGCCCCTCTTCCAGGCCAGCTCTCTGCTGTGGCCAGGGAGTGCAGTGGAGGATGGCCCAAGTGCTTGGGCCCTGCACCTCATGGGAGACCAGGAGAAGCACCTGGCTCCTGCCATCGGATCAGTGCGGTGCGCCAGCCACAGCGCACCAGCCGTGGCGGCCATTGGAGGGTGAACCAACAGCAAAGGAAGACCTTTCTCTGTCTCTCTCTGTCTCTCACTGTCCACTCTGCCTGTCAAAAAAAATAAGAAGCCCTAGTGATTGGCAGCTACACTTAGGGTTGGGAAGTGCCTGTTGAAGCTGCTGTTGATTACATGGCCTGCTGCTTGCAGCTGAAAGCATATGCTCATTACAGCCAACAGGGTACCTGCTTTGCTGAGGACTTGGCTTTGTCCTGAAGGACAGTAAAGTGTTTTAAATGGGAAGTGAGATACTCAGACCTTTATTTATTTATTTATTTATTCATTTGCATACATCTCATAACTCTTGGAAAACAATAAACTTTTTAAAAATTTATTGTGTGTCTTTATTTATTCCCCCTCCCAAGAAACCTTTTATTTAAGGAACACAATCTTCATACACTTCACAAGTACAACTCTAGGAATACAGTGATTTTCCCTACCATAGCCAGCTTCCCACCCACTCTCCCAGCCCTCTTCCTCTTCCTTCTCCCACCCCACTCCCATTCTCCACTAAGATCCACTTTTGATTAACTTTATACACAGAAGACCAACTCTATACCAAGTGAAGAGTTCAATAATTTGCATGAAAACAACAACAGCAACAATAACAAAACTGTTCCTCAACAGTGGAGACAAGAGCTGGAAAACCATAAACCCCTGAAACTCAAAGCATACACCAAAGAAACAGTGCTGTTATTTATCCTACTTTTCAAGACCAGCCAACTAGACACTTTAGTACTGCCACACCATCAGCTGCAATTCAAAAGCAGCTTCTGTAAGATCTGCTCTTCTACCCAGGCCCCAGGAAGCTTCGCTATTTCTCACTTACTCTTGGGAAAAAAATAAAAGTGGCTGATTGGGGGGTGGGGATAGAGGGGGCATTTGGCAACAGTTAAGACAGTACTTGGGATACTCCTATTCCGTATTGTAGGCCTTGGGTTTTGGTTCTAGTTCTGCTCCCTTTTCCAGCTTCCTGCTGATGTGTGCCCTGGGAGGTAGCAGGTAGTGGCTCAAGGGCTTGTCACCCATATGGGAGACTTGATTGGAGTTTCCACTTCCTGGCTTTGTCCTGGCCCAGACCTGGCTGTTGTGGGCATATGTGGAATCAATGGGTGGATGGCAACATCTGTGTTCGTCTCTGTCTCTCAAAGAAGTAAATAATTTAAAATTGGTTTGTAAGCTATAATTACTCCAGTGCTATATTTTGTAACCACAGACTAAGAAAGCTTTATTTTTAATTGTATCCAACACTGCCACCACCAATCTTGGATGATCTATGTTCTGAATGTATCTTTGCCTCTCCCATAAGAATATAAGCTATTTAAGCACAATCATATTTTAAGATTTTTGCAATCTTGTCCATAAGCCTTGCAAAGTGATCTGCATTCAGTAGATTCCTGGCAAATGTAAAATTAATTTTAAAAATACAAAAGTCACCATATATTGCTTCTCCAAGTTTGTTAAATAATGCTTAAATGGGATAAGCATCCTGAATGCATTGTTCATGATCTATGTTAAAACCGACAGAGTCCAAAGGATTCAAATATTATGAACTCTTTACAAAATAAGCCTTTCCATATTCTTTATGTTTGGGTTCTAACACAACCCAGGGATGGTTTTATAAAGAATTATGTACAAACATTTGCTTATAGGGTGCCTCATTTATCAAGTCACCACATCTTCCTGTGGTTTATGTTTGCTAAAACATAAACAAGCACCACCTTTTACACAGTTTCCCAGAGCACGTGGCTCATACTCATGTAGCAGTCATAACTTCTTGATAAATACTTGCTCAGTGACTCTGTACAATACCCTAGGAATGGGGAGATTATTATCTCCTATTATTGTTGAGGCAACTGGGGCACAGTGTGTTGATGTCAAGTGACTTTGGATCACATGCCTAGAAATTTGGTGGCAGTAGGAGGGGAGTTGAAACTCAAGCCTCACCCACTGAGTCCTGGAGTCTGCTTAGAACCACCACAAATAAGTCTTTGATCCATCAAAGGCCAACCTCTCACCAGCCTCTACCCTCTTTTTTAAAGATTTATTTTATTTATTTGAAAGGCAGAGTTACAGAGAGAGGTAGAGTCAGAGAGGTCGTCCATCTGCTGGTTCACTCCCCAGTTGGCTGCAGCAGCGAGAGCTGTGCCATCTGAAGCCAGGAGCTAGCAACTTATTCCAGCTCTCCCATGTGGGTGCATTGGCCCAAGGACTTGGGTCATCTTCCACTGCTTTCTCAGGCTATAGCAGAGAGCTGGATCAGAAGAGGAGCAGCCAGGACTAGAACCAGTGCTTCAGCCAGCCACAGCACCAGCCCCTCTACCCACTTTTCCTCTGCAGGTAAAATCATTGGCTAGGATTTTTATGTGACAAATAATTTATACTAAGTCCCAGATATATTCAAAATAAAGCCAGCACTGTGGCTCACTAGGCTAACCTTCCACCTGCGGCGCTGGTACCCCAGGTTCTAGTCCCAGTTGGGGCACCGGATTCTGTCTTGATTGCTTCTCTTCCAGTCCAGCTCTCTGCTGTGGCCCAGGAAGGCAGTGTAGGATGGCCCAAGTCTTTGGGCCCTGCACCCACATGGGAGATCAAGAGGAAGCACCTGGATCCTGGCTTCGGATTGGTGCAGCACGCCAGCCATAGCAGCCATTTGAGGGGTGAACCAACGGAAGGAAGATCTTTCTGTCTTGCTCTCTCATTAACTGCCTGTCAAAACATTAACTGCCTGTCAAAACGGAAAGGAAAGGAAAGGAAAGGAAAGGAAAGGAAAGGAAAGGAAAGGAAAGGAAAGGAAAGGAAAGGAAAGGAAAGGAAAGGAAAGGAAAGGAAAGGAAGAAAGAAAGAAGGAAGGAAGAAAGAAAGAAAGAAAGAAAGAAAGAAAGAAAGAAAGAAAATAAAGCATTAGGAGCCACTCTATGGTCAGGTTCCTTGACTGAAGATTTCTACATTTAAAGCCCTTTCCCAGTAGGTGTTAATGACTTGATCTGACATTATAATACTGGAAAATACCACAGAAATTAAGTTATAATTTTAAAACATTTTTTTCTTTGCAGTTATTGCAGTAGAAAGCTTTCCTTCATCATTTCAGAGTCCACAGTGAACACAATTGAAGGACACCTGAAATTATGACCTTATTGATCTACCTAAATTCCAGACAGTTTGTTATAAAACATCTAACCATATCCAAACAGCACAATGGAACAACATTTCAATGACTGAGAAGTATGGACAGCCAGATGAGAATACTGAACTTAGTGGGTCGTTTGAATAATTCTGTTTGTCCCAGTTCATGTAACAATTCAACTCTTACTTCCCCCTGGCTTCTAATCTTGGGTCTAATGTTTTCAAGGTCAGCATGACCTCTGAAAAATTACAAATCATCTACAGTAGAGTCTCTCTCTCCTCCAAGTTTTTACAACTATGACTTTGTACTGAGCAAGTTGACACCAAAGGATTAGTTGACATATGCCTTGAAACCTTACAACTGTTCCTAGAGATTTCCAGCCCCGCCCCCATTTTAAAAACCAGGAGTCATTAACTATTTTTAAATGGCAGTGCATTAACCTAGGTAAGTTTATAGGAAAAACGTATGGCCCTACTTCAAGCTGTTGCTAGCAGAAATTTCAGACTTTAGCAAAGAGAGACAATCTTCCACAAATCAGTTACTCACCAATAATTTCTGGTGTGTGAGTTCCTTTGGGTGTGTGAGTGAAGTTCTTTTAGGTTGATTGATTGTTCAACAGCTTTTATTCCTGGCATCATTTTGCCCTCTCCTCCTTCATTTTTTCCCTCTTTCTTCTGGGAAATTCCTCTTACACTCACCCAGGTGCTCAAGCCAGGAAGCCAGGATTATCCTCTAAATATAATCAATAATCAAGTCTTATAGAGTACAAATTCAAAAGGGACCTCAAATGCAATTCCATTTATGCTTTCTGCTCTTCCCCCAATTGACATCATTAGCATTTCTCTTTATATGAATATCTACCCCTAAGGAACTTCTTAATTATCTCTATCCACTTCTGCCCCTCATCTATTCTTTACATATAAGCCAAAGTGGAATATGTTGCTCCGTTGTTTAAATCCTGTGAAGGCATCCTGTTGACCTTAGAACAAAAGTCAGCCACATGCATGATCTGGCTTTTCTCCAGCTTCATCGAGACCTCTCACAGTACTCCAACCATGCTGGACTCCCGACTGGCTGTCCAATGTGCTAAAATCTTTTCTATCTTGAAATCTTCTCCTTTACTTTCACCTCTGCCAAGAGATCCACCCACTGGTCCTTGGCTTTTTTGACACATACTTTAGATCTTAGTTCCAATATTACTTCCTTAAGAGATCCCTTTAACTTAGGTTTCTAGGTGCTTTACCTTCTTCTCATAACAGATTGCTCAAATAATAGATATGTGTTTGTGTGTTTCTGTGTTTATCTCCTGCCTCTCTCAAAAGGTTATAATCTCCATGGAGCCAAGGACAATGACTTTCTTTTTTTTTTTTTTTTTGCTATATTCACACCATGGTGTGACATCTAAAATAGAATGAAATTCTGGTACATGTTACATGCTAGGTGAAATCAGCTAGATACTAAAGGACAAACACTGTGTGACCATGTCTATGAGGTATCTAAAACAGGCAAAATTATCATAGAGATGGAAAGTAGAACAGTGACTCTCAAAGGCCACTGGGAGAGGGGAAGGCAGAGTTATTGTGTAACAGGTACAGAGCTTTTTTTTTGGGATGGTAAGTTTTAGAAATGGATAGTGGTGGTTGGCTGGCGCTGCAGCTCAATAGGCTAATCCTCTGCCTTGTGGCGCTGGCACACCGGATTCTAGTCCCGGTCGGGGCACCGGATTCTGTCCTGGTTGCCCCTCCTCCAGGCCAGCTCTCTGCTATGGCCCAGGAATGCAGTGGAGGATGGCCCAAGTCCTTGGGCCCTGCACCCACATGGGAGACCAGGAGAAGCACGTGGCTCCTTGCTTCAGATCAGCGCAATGTGCCAGCCACAGCACGCTGGCTGCGGCAGCCATTGGAGGGTGAACCAATGGAAAAGGAAGACCTTTCTCTCTGTCTCTCTCACTGTCCACTCTGCCTGTCAAAAAAAAAAGAAGAAAAGAAAAGAAATGGATAGTGGTGATGGCTGTACAATACTATGAATAATACCACTGAATTATACACTTAACAAGATGATAATGGTATATTTTATGTTGTATTTTATAATGGAAGGGCAATACACCATCTCTTGCATAAATACACTATCTCTTGCATACGTTATTTCTACTGTACCTTGTATGATGTTAAGGTGGTAGGGATATAATGGCTAAGGAGGCAGGCATGGTGGCCAGGTTAAGACACTGCTTGGGATGCCCACATCCCACAGGAATGCATGGTTCAAGTCCCAGCTACTCCATGTTCTTTTGCTTTTAAGCATACAAATTTATTTATTCTAAGTTTTAAGTGACACTGACATGAAGACCTGAGGAAGTGGTTACACCTGTATGTTGGGTTTTTTTCTTGCTACTCTATGTCCTGATCCAGGTTAGCCTACAACACAGAAGATAACGGCCCAAGCACCTGGTTCCCTGCCACCCCACGTGGAAGATCCAGATGGAGCTCCTGGATCCTGGCTTTAGCCTGGCCCAACCCCAGGTGTTATGGACATTTGGGAGTCAATCAGTGGACAGAAGACACTGCTCTCTGTCACTCTTTCAAATAAACACATTTTTCTTAAGGACTTATTTATTTATTTGAAAGACAGAGTTAAAGAGAGAGAGAAAGAGATAGAGAAATATATTCCATCTGCTGATTCACTCCCCAAATAGCTGTAGAGGCTGGGCTCAGGCCTAGAACTCCATTCAGGTCTCAGTTGATCACCTAACCTTGGGTTGGGTTCATGTTATCCCCTGAGTGAATCAATATAATTTGTAGTAATGAACATTGCATGGAATACAAAATGCATGCTTCTTTGAAAAACAAAAGAAAATTGTTCATGGATTTTTTTGAAAGGCAGAGTGGACAGTGAGAGAGAGAGAGAGAGAAAGAGAGAGAGAGATAAACAGAGAGAAAGGTCATTCTTTTTCCATTGGTTCACCCTCCAATGGCCTCTGTGACTGGCATGCTGTGGCCAGTGCACTGCGCTGATCCAAAACAAGGAGCCAGGTGCTTCTCCTGGTCTCCCATGTGGGTGAAGGGCCCAAGGACTTGGGCCATCCTCCACTGCACTCCCAGGCCACAGCAGAGAGCTGGACTGGAAGAGTGGCAACTGGGACAGAATTTGACGCCCCGACCAGGACTAGAACCCAGTGTGCTGGTGCTGCAGGTGGAGGATTAGCCTTTTGAGCCATGTCGCCAGCCATTCATGGATTCTTAAAGATAATTGACAGCTCTGCAGCAAGTTCTTGTGTTTTACCTCACATGTTAACACAGAACTTGTTTCTGTGAAATGCATCAGTAGAAATGGAAAGATTAATATATTTGAGAGGCTTTGTGGTAAAAATTACCCTGAAAAATATGTCAACCTGAAAACCAAAGCCTAATGTAAACAACAAAACCCCCAAAAAACTGTGCTTAATTTCAGCCTGTTGTAGCAATGTCACAGACCTGCACTGCTGTGGCATACCATGGCCTCCAGCATAGCAGAAGAGCAGCAGCATGTCTGATATATCTCCTCTTCCAGGGCCAGCACAGGAGATTTTCTGGTCTATGAAAATTGTCCTGTATGTCAGAAGTGACACTTATGTGTGCAGTCATTATAGTCGGCATGTTGGACATCTCCCACTCTGGTTGCAAATTTTGAGCTAAGGCTGTCTTACACACTTGATAGTGGCTAAAAACATTGTAATCCTAAACACTCTAGTGCCACACCAATTGGCACTTTCTGTAGCTTTCCTCAGTGTTACTTTTCCATGCAGAGCACATTTGTAAGGACCTTTGCATATCTCATCTAATCTGACTCTCAAAGAAGGTATTGTTATCCCTAATTTGTTGCTTGTTATAGTTAATACACTATTGTCTCTTGGCTCCAAGCAAAGTCTCTATTTTTTTGCTGCAGGTCTGACACTCTGAACACCTTGTAGGGTTTTTTCCTTGTTTTCCTTGTAGGGTTGCATGATTCTGCCCAAAAGGACCTTGTAGAGAGATTGGAAGGCAGGAGGAAGAGCTGGAACTTGTACTCCCAGTGCATAACATTCCTGGCAGAGTAAGTGTTTCTTCACCAGAAAGCAGTCCTGCTCATTTTAGCTTCCAGCTTCTTTGTGCTCTTCCTGAACCAGCCTCATGGCCCTACAGTGGAACAACAGTAGCACTGGAGCTGTTTCCCCTCTTCAGAGGTTTGAAATGCCATGATACAACTCTCTCCAGCTGACTTATTCACTTGAAGGTAGAACCACACTGCAGTACTTTTTCAATAAATGTTGAGCATGTATCTAATCCAATTATGGTGAAAATGGGACTAAAATGTTTTCATGGTGTTACTATTGTGAATAAGCTCCATATGTGCCAAGATAGGCTCTAATTGCCCCTCTGCTTGTACCATGACCATGGAACTGCCTGTGAGGCATCTCAGACCTCTGTATGCCTCTGCTACTATAAGCTGGCAGGAGCTCACCCTTCTTCTCCATGGAAGCTAGCAAGAGATTCTGTCCATACAGCACACAGTTGCACATGAAGGTATGGACACAGCATGGTAGTGCCAGGTGGTTAACTAGATAATCCAAATTGAACTTATCATGACATGGAGTTAAGGAAAATATTTATAAAGAATTGTGGACTTATGAAAAATATGTCCATGGATCTCTACGGCTCTGTGAATCCCAATCATACTTATCAAATGTGTGGGCAGTACTTACTATGTGAGCACTTTCCTAATCACATTATAACTCTAGGTTCAGTTAAGCCTCATAATAATGATATGATGTAGGTACCACTAGTATCTGCATTTTCAGAGATGAGGAAGCTGAGGCACAATGAGATTACATAACCTTTCCAAGGTTACAGCTTCACGTGGTGGAGCTGCAGTTCAAACACAGGACGCTCCAAAGGTCACGGCTGTAAGTTCTTGATTGTGCTGAGAATCATTCCTCATTTTGACAGGCTGATCATTCTGAAATTCAACACAGGGTCCCCAGTTGTGTAGCTAACAGGTGGCAGGAGCTTTGTTAACTTTGGATTTCCTAGCAAAAGATAATACAGGTAAGGCAACATGGAGTCCCCACACTCTGACTCTGACCAAAGACGAAAGATGTGGTGAGTGGAGCTCAGGACCTCACAGACATCTTGACACATTATTGAGCTCTTTCTCTTAGGATCTCCCCCATTGTCTGCCACACAAACACATCTCAAATACTTTGGAAACTGTCTCAAAGCATACTTAATGATACAACAAGTTTCCATACCTGGAATGAAAACTGACTTCATTTTCCTTTGGGCTCTTCCCTTTATAACATCTTCAGTCTGGCAGGGGTGCCTATCTCTGTGGCCACAGTCCTTGGTGACATTGTCCATGCTCAGGTCAGTATTATACTGTCCTTGTTCTGCTCCTCAAGGTCAAACTCTAATGGGATTCTTGGATCACTTTGCAGTGGTGGCTTGTAGGAAGGCAAATATTTTGCAATTTCTCCTTCCTCCCCCCACTTCAAGGTCTTGGTGACTTGAAAAGCTCCCTGCTATGAGAAGAACTCAATACCTTTCCCTCCTCCAAAATAGATTATCTTTTTACTAGTTTGGTCAATATTCAAGACTAAGTCTTAAGTCTAGGTCTTTCCATTTTGTGATATTGTCTTTGATGCACATTACAAAGAGTTGGGGCCTTGTTAATCAAAATGTGGTCCACAAACTAGCAGCACTGGTAACCATTGGGAATCTGCTAGAAATGCAGAATCTGAGGCCCCATTCCAGATTTACCAGATCCGAATTTTCATTGCATGGTTCAGATGCACTTTAAAATTGAGAAGCACTGGGTTCAAGGCGATCAAATTGCTTTCATCTCAAACTACTAAGATCAATCCCATTCACAATAGCTACAAAAACAATCAAATACCTTGGAATAAACTTAACCAAGGATATTAAAGATCTCTACGATGAGAATTACAAAACCTTAAAGAAAGAAATAGAACAGGATACCAAAAAATGGAAAAATCTTCCATGCTCATGGATTGGAAGAATCAACATCATCAAAATGTCCATGCTCCCTAAAGCCATTTATAGATTCAATGTGAGACAATTAAAGATACCAAAGACATTCTTCACAGATCTAGAAAAAATGATGCTGAAATTCATATAGAGACGCAGGAGACCTCGAATAGCTAAAACAATTTTGTACAACAAAAACAAAGCCGGAGGCATCACAATACCAGATTTCAGGACATACTACAGGGCAGTGATAATCAAAACAGCATGGTACTAGCACAGAAACAGATGGATAGACCAATGAAACAGAATAGAAACACCAGAAATCAACCCAAACATCTACAGCCAACTTATATTTGATCAAGGATCTAAAACCATTTCCTGGAGCAAGGACAGTCTATTCAATAAATGGTGCTGGGAAAACTGGATTTCCACGTGCAGAAGCATGAAGCAAGACCTCTACCTTACACCTTACACAAAAAGCCACTCAACATGGATTAAAGACCTAAATCTACGACCTGACACCATCAAATTATTAGAGAACATTGGAGAAACCCTGCAAGATATAGGTACCGACAAAGACTTCCTGGAAAAGACCCTGGAGGTGCAGGCAGTCAAAGCCAAAATTAACTATTGGGATTGCATCAAATTGAGAAGTTTCTGTACTTCAAAAGAAACAGTCAGGAAAGTGAAGAGGCAACAGACAAAATGGGAAAAAATTTGCAAACTATACTACAGATAAAAGATTAATAACCAGAATCTAAAAAGAGATCAAGAAACTCCACAACAACAAAACAAACAACCCACTTAAGAGATAGGTGAAGGACCTCAATAGATATTTTTCAAAAGAGGAAATCCAAATGGCCAACAGGCACATGAAAAAATGTTCAGGATCACTAGCAATCAGAGAAATGCAAATCAAAACCTCAATGAGGTTTCACCTCACCCCCGTGAGAATGGCTCACATTCAGAAATCTATGAACAACAGATGCTGGCAAGGATGTGGGGAAAAAGGGACACTAACCCACTGTTGGTGGGAATGCAAACTGGTAAAGCCACTATGGAAGTCAGTCTGGAGATTCCTCAGAATCCTGAATATAACCCTACCATTCAACCCAGCCATCCCACTCCTTGGAATTTACCAAAAGGATATTAAGTTGGGAAACAAAAAAGCGGTCTGCACCTTAATGTTTATTGAAGCTCAATTCACAATAGCTAAGACCTGGAATCAACCTAAATGCCCATCAACAGTACACTGGATAAAGAAATTATGCGATATGTACTCTATAGAATACTATACAGCAGTCAAAAACAAAGAAATCCGGTCATTTGCAACAGAATGGAGGAATCTGGAAAATATTATGCTGAGTAAAATAAGCCAGCCCCAAAGGGACAAATATCACATGTTCTCCCTGATCGGTGACAACTAACTGAGCACCAAAAAGGAAACCTTTTAAAGTGAAGTGGACACTATGAGAAACAGTGACTTGATCAGCCCTTGCATTGACTGTTGATGAACAACTTAATACGTTATCCCGCTTAGTATTTTTTTTTTTTGGTCTGTCCTACTTAATACTATTGGTTTAATTCTGTAATTAATACACAGTTATTCTTAAGTGTTGAAACTTAACTGAAAAGTGATCCCTGTTAAATATAAGGTTGGTAATAAGAGAGGGAAGGGATGTACAATTTGGGACATGCTGAAGCTGACTTGCCCCAAACGGCAGAGTTAGAAACATACCAGGGGATTCCAATTCAATCCCATCAAGGAGGCATGTACCAATGCCATCTCACTAATCCAAGTGATCAATTTCTGTTCACAATTGATCATAATGAGAGGACTAAGAATCAAAGGGATCACATAAACAAGACTAGTGTCTGAAAATACTAACTGATAGAACAAAAAAGGGAGAGAACGATCCCAACATGGGAAGCGGGATGCACAGCAGACTCATTGAATGGCAGATGTCCTAAACAGCACTCTGGCCTCAGAATCAGCCCTTAGGGCATTCGGATCTGGCTGAAGAGCCCATGAGAGTATTGTAGGCATGGAAAGCCAAGATGCTCTGAAAAAAAATTACCTAAATGAAAGATATCCATGAGTGAGATCCCAGTGGAAAGAACGGGTCATCAAAGAAGGAGGTACCTTTCTCTGAAGGGAGGAGAGAACTTCCACTTTGACTATGACCTTGTCTAAGTATGATAAGAGTCAGTGAACTCAAAAGGCTTCCAAAGCCTTGGCATCTCATGACTGGAGCCAGGGGAGATTACTGAGGCCATAAACAAGTCAACAACAGGAGTCACTGTGCACTTACTCATGTAGGATCTCAGTCCTTAATGTGCTATACATTGTGATTTAATGCTATAACTAGTACCCAAACAGTATTTTTCACTTTTTGTTTCTATGTGGGTCCAAACTGTTGAAATCTTTACTTAATATATACTAAACTGATCTTCTGAATATAAGAGAAATGAAAATGAATCTCGATGTGAGTGGAAGGGGAGAAGGAACGAGAAAGGGGAGGGTTGCAGGTGGGAGGGAAGTTATGGGGGGGAGCCATTGTAATCCATAAGCTGTACTTTGGAAATTTATATTCATTAAATAAAAGTTTAAAAAAATTGCTTTCATCTCAACTGAGGGCCTGGGCATTGGTAACTCATATAATAATCTCTGAACATTAATAATCTTTCTCTCATGGCTCTGGCATTCTCTGTGAGACAACGTTGTTAGGCACCAGAGGAAAAATCACCTGAAAGTGGCTGCACTGTGGCATAGCAGGCAAAGCCGCCGCCTGTAGTGCCAGCATCTCATATGGGCACTGGTTCAAGTCCCAGATGCTCCACTTCCAATCCAGCTCTCTGTCATGGCCCAAGAAATCAGTAAAAGATGGCCCAAGTGCTTGGGCCCTGCACCCGCATGGGAGACCTGGAAGAAGCTCCTGGCTCTTGGCTTCAGATCAGCACAGCTCCGGCTGTTGCTGCCAAATGGGAAGTAAACCAGCAAATGGAAGGCGTCTCTCTCTCTCTGCCTCTCCTTTCTCTGTGTAACTCTGACTTTCAAGCAAATAAATAAATCTTTGAAGAAAATCATCGCTCTCACCTGTCAAATAAAATCCTTGTCCTTCCATCCCCACACAATACAATGGATCCATATGAATGAGAAATTGAATGCCACTAGATTTTTATGGTTACATTTGAGTTAAAATAAAATTATTTAATTGCTATAATCCCACCGTTGGATATACGAACCTAGTGATTCTCTGATTTTCCTATGCTACATGCTTCTCAGTTCACTGTATGTTTCTTTCTCTGTGGAATCCCCTTCCTTCTCCTAGACCTTGTCATGTTTCACATCCAAACTGAAAGCTTTCCTCTGTGAAATCATTAAACTCCATGGCATCCACATGAGCAGCTGTCTGCTCTGTGCCCATCAATGCCTGGATGTTCTTTTAAGGGGACTGTGGGAGAAAATGTGCAGGAGCTTGAAAATGACCAAGCTTAAAGGGCTTCTTGGTTTGACCAATTCACTTCGTACATGAGTTTGATTATTGTTGAAGTTTCATTGCCTTCTGAAAAATGACATGGCTTCCCTTCTCCTGCTGAGCTCGTGGCACTGCCATCTGTCCAGTTGTTGAGGACCAAATCCTTGCGTCCATCATTGACCCCACCCTTTTCCCCACCACTCACCTCCAACCCAGCAATAAATCCTGTTGCTTCTACTTTCAAAGCACATCCAGAGTCTCCTCCTTCTTACCACCTCTACTGGGGCCACCTTGATCTGAACCACCACCTTATTTGTGTGGATCACTGCCATCAGGCATCTCCTAACTGATTTCCACTCTCTTTCCTTTTCCCTTCTAGTGGATAGTGGCCAGACTGATCATATTAAAATACCAAGTCAACCAATCTATCCAAAACTGTCCAATGGAAACCAAAGTCAAAGTTAACATTCTGACAGTGACCCAGGGACTGTCTCACCTACAACTTTAACTCCAGAGCCTCTCCATTCACCCCACTCTGCCATTGTTACTGGTCATCTTCTGGTTCCTGGAGCAAGCCAGGTAAGTGCATGTCAGAAGTGCTTAGCACTTGAGGTTCCTGCCCTTTGGAATGTTCATCCTGAAGATATCTACATGTTTTGCCCCCTTACCTCATTCAACTCCTTGCTCAAATGGTGTCTTCTCAATCAGCCCTTTCCTGATGGCCAGAGCTTCACCAATCTGAAGCCAGGAGCCAGGTGCTCCTCCTGGTCTCCCATGCAGCTGCTGGGTCCCAAGCACTTGGACCATCCTCCACTGGCTTCCCGGGCCACAGCAGAGAGCTGACTGGAAGAGGAGCAACCGGACTAGAACCTGGTGCCCATATGGGATGCCAATGCTGCAGGTGGGGGATTAACCAAGTGAGCCTCTAAATCAATTTTTCAAAACAAACAGGATGACTGTGATTGTCAGAATTTTTACTTTATAGGGCAACGGTTAATTGCCAGCATGTGTTGATACTAATGAGATTCATATACCTGATTTTCCTATTAATTCACTACACATTCTGGAGTGGCTTGAATGGCAGAACTGTTCATAGACTGTATTTAAAGAAGGTGGTACAGCCAATATATATTTTAAGTAAAAATAGTTTAAGTTTTTTCAAAGCTCTGGAGAAAAAAAAAAACACTGTAATTCAATAGATCCTAGCACAGGAGAAAAAGGTTGCTTTAGATAGAATAGTTTGAATGTTTTCATCCATGGGTAATATTTTAGCTTAACACATTATAATGTGGTGTGATGTTCAATAAGGAAGCAAGGAAGAGAACATTTAAGCTGAGGAAGTAAATAGCAAAGTGAAAGAACTTAATGAGGGAAAGAAAATGTGGGTGTATAATCAAAAGAAAGAAGTTGATGCTTTTATGGTTAGTGACACATCAAGCCTGTGATTTTAGAGTGGACTGAAAATGTGTCTTTGCAAAAATCTAAAAAAAGAGGGAAGGAGGGGGATTGAGGGAGGAAAGGAGGAAGGGTGGTTCAGAAGTATGGTTATCTTAGAATTGTACATGAAAATTTATGAAATCTATTTTCTTTATATTAATGGAATTAAATATTTTAAACATTGATTGACTTGGAGGGTGGAGATAAAAGTGAAACATGGTGAATATAGTTAATAATGAATTACTTTCTACAAAATTGTTGAGAAAATAAATTTAAATAGTTCTAACTCAAAATATGTGCAAGGTAATATGTATGTTAAAGTCACTTTCCTTAGCCATTCCATAATGCATACTTATCTCAAAAACAATATATACAGTGATATCTCAAAAATTCTTGTAAAATGAAACAAATTGTCTTGGTTCAGAAAAAAATTAAACTTCATATAGAGATTTTATAATACTTATTTTCATTGAGTTTTTAAAATATCCTCTTATCTGCATGGATTTCAAGTTTTCATGCACCAAAACCAAATGTACTTTTACATTCCATTTTTGTCAAACTATTTGAAATACACATTGTACATAATAAATGAATATAGTGTTTGTATCTTAATTTTAACTAAAATGCTTTTGTCAAATAAATAAATAATAAAATCAGAAAATAATGGTAGATTTTAAGCCTGAAGGTCTCTTTTTAGTCTGCTGTTTAAACACGTTTACTTATCTTGATGAGACTGGATAGTAGCTGCATAAGAATAAATGGTAAGATCCTGTTAGGAGACTGATCTGGTTAGAAGTTCCATCACTGACTCAGCTAATCATTTTCTGATGGCATTGTGAATGTTGTCCTCAATTTCTCCTATTTGTTGATTGATTGCTATTACAAGCAACACTGTGAAGAACATCCTATGCAGATGTCTTTGTGGTCTATTCCTTTTGTTTCCTTAGGATAAACCCCTAGAAATGAAAGCACTTTGTCAAATAGTGTGATCAATCTAGTCTCTCATCACACAAGGCATCCTACCTTTTGGAGTCATGGTGCTTGAGCTGTGCCACTTGAGAAAAAATAAAGTAGTGATTATTTTAAGAAAGCATTGAGCCTGTCCTTCAACTAGAATCTATAGTTTGAATATTACTAACAGACAGATGACAAGGGCAGTTTTTCTCTCCCATAAAATGTTACTGTGAAAATGCAAAATTGAAGATAGAAGTGTACTAAAAAGTATTTTGTGAAGCCTATACATATATAGACTTCACAATAGTAAGTATAACAAATTAGACTGATAGTTAACTGGTTGATGGAAGTGCAAATATCAAAGTATCCTCACACCCTAGGTTAAAAGGGGGAATAATCAGGATACAATATAGGCAGCGGTTTGTCATCAATTAATTAGTTAATTTGAGAAGCTTTTATATGGAATTTGAGCAAAGTGGTCAGATTTAGAAAGATGAAGCCCGTAGCTAAATTTGAATTTCTGCTAAACAATGTAATTTTTGGTTTGATGATGTGCCACACAGTATTATGGTGTCCTGAATTTTATCTGGCAGACTCATTCTCTAGCAATGCATTATGTGATAAACATACAGCATATACATATTATCATCAAGTGAACCATGTTTAACTGAAGCCTGTAAAACTTAGCTTTAAAACTGTGTTTCTGGCTGGCGTCATGGCTCAATAGGCTAATCCTCTGCCTGCAACACCGGCACACCGGGTTCTAGTCCCCGTTGGGGCACCAGATTCTGTCCCAGTTGCCCCTCTTCCTGTTCAGCTCTCTGCTCTGGCCTGGGAGTGCAGTGGAGGATGGCCCAAGTCCTTGGGCCCTGCATCCGCATGGGAGACCAGGAGAAGCACCTGGCTCCTGGCTTTGGATCAGCGTGATGCGCTGGCTGCAGCGCGCCAGCCTCAGTAGCCATTGGGGGGGGGTGAACCAACAGAAAAGGAAGACCTTTCTCTCTGTCTCTCTCTGTCTCACTGTCTACTCTGCCTACAAAAATAAAAAAAAATAAAACTGTGTTTCAGAAGGATTTTCAGGCTCCAGAGTAAAACATTCAAGGACACCCTGAGAGAATCCAGAGAAAAAGATGACAATGAGTTGCGGTTGGGGCAACTGGCCTTTGTTTTCAGTAGGTCAATGAAATATTAAAAGGAGTGTGCAAGACTAAATGAAAGAAATGGGCAAAAAAATACCCAGTCACTTTCACTGCTTTATTTCTAGGATATCTCTGACATGTGGAAAAATTACAACAATAAATATTCATGAAATCAGGTAACTGTGATGCTCATAGGATGTTCTTCTTTTTAATTTTGTTTAAATTTATTTGACAGGTAGAGTTATAGACAGTGAGAGAGAGAGATAGAGAGAAAGGTCTTCCTTCCATTGGTTCACTCCCCAAATGGCTGCTACGGCCTGCACTGCACCTATCTGAAGCCAGCAGCCAGGTGCTTTTTCCTGGTCTCCCATGCAGGTGCAGGGGCCTAACCACTTGGGCCATCCTCCACTGCCCTCCTGGGCCACAGAAGAGCTGGACTGGTAGAGGAGCAGCCGGGACTAGAACCCGGTGCCTATATGGGATACCGGCGCCACAGGCGGAGGATTAACCAAGTGAGCCATGGCACCGGCCCCCAAATGTTCTTTTATTAGAAAAAATATCATACTGTGTTTTCATGATGAGCTCTGGGATGATATGATGAGACTTAAAAATTGATAGAAAACATGGACTATAAAAGTATACCTGGATTTAAATATTTTTGCAAGAATACTTATCTTTTAACTCCATATTTCCAAAATCTTCTCAATGTACCATTGTTTAGGCTAAGCAATCTCCTATGAATCCTTTGTTTTTGTACCATCAAGTATCCAGAGTCTTTTCCTATTTATTTTAAGGTTGTACATTTTGACTAAAAATAAATAAAACAGCACATCTGCAGTTGTTAAATTCTGGACTTTTTTCCCTAAAGATTTATTGATTTTGAAAGGCAAAGTTAGAGAAGAAGAGAGAGAGCTATATCTTCCACCTACTGGTTTACTCCCCAAATGGCCATAATGGCTGCAGATGGGCTAATCTGAAGCCAGGAGCCAGAGGCTTCTGGTTCTCCCATGTGGATGCAGGGGATCAAGCACTTGAGCAATCTTATACCACTTTCCTAGGTCCATTAGCCAGGAGCTGGATCAGAAGTGGAGCTGCTGGGATTCAACCCAGTGCCCATATGGGATGTCAGCATTACAATCAGCAACTTTAACCACCACACCACTATGCCAAACCCAAAATTTTGGACTATTAAACAGAAATTTCACTGACTGGAAGCTAAAAATGCTTGTTACCCATTCCCTCATAGACTTGGCACTATTTACCAGTAAACCCAGAGTGCCCAACTTTTGTTTAGATTGCCTGTCTACACTGAGGTACATGCATTGCCAGCTGCCATTTCCTTGTGAAATTTAATTGTACATAAAAACAAAGCAAAGGAAATACTAGCACTATTCACAGACATGAAATTTAAAATAAATATATAGACCTTCAAATGCACAACAGTCCATAGTTTCCTACAGTTCCATGCTGTAAATTTTCAAAACATCAAAAGCCAACAAGAATAAAATGAATGGCTGGTGCTGAAGCTCACTAGGCTAATCCTCTGCCTGCAGCACTGGCACTCCAAGTTCTAGTCCCAGTTGGGGTATTGGTTCTGTCCTGGTTGCTCCTCTTTCAGTCCAGCTCTCTGCTGTGGCCCAGGAGGACAGTGGAGGATGGCCCAAGTGCTTGGGCCCTGCACCTGCATGAGAGACCAGGAGGAAGAACCTGGCTCCTAGCTTCAGATCAGTGCAGCATGCTGGCCATAGCAGACGTTTGGGGGGGTGAACCAATGGAAGGAGGACCTTTGTCTCTCTCTCTCACTGTCTAACTCTGACTGTCAAAAAAAAGGTAAAAAAAAAGAAAGAAACTCTTAGCACAGGATACCGTACCCTGCAAAACTCTCATTTAAGGATGAAGATGAAATAAAGATATTCCATAGCAAACAGAAATGGGAAGAATTTGTCCCTACTCTTTCAGCCTTAAAAAGGATGCTTAAGGGTGTGCTACACAAAGAAACACAGAAACATAGCAATCATTATGAAACAATGCAAAGGCAGAAAAACTCCCAGTGAAAGTACAAAGGAAATCTAAAGAAAACAATAGGAATATTTATGGAAAATGCCAGGGCCAATTTATTACTTATCAATATCAACCATGAAAGCAAATAGCCAAAACACTCTAGTTAAAAGATACACACTGCAGGCGGTGGAATAGTAGGTGAAGCCACCGCCTGCAATGCCGGCATCCCACATGAGTGCCAGTTCAAGTCCAGGCTGTTCCATTTCTGATCCAGCTCTCTGCTATGGCCTGGGAGAGCAGTAGAAGATGGACCAAGTGCTTGAGTCTCTGCACCCGCATGGGAGACCTGGAAGAAGCTCCTGGCTTCAGATAGTTGCAGCTCTGGCCATTGCAGCCAATTGGGGAGTGAGCCAGGGGATGGAAGATCTCTCTCTTTCTGCCTCTCCTTCTCTCTCTGTAAATCTGACTTGCAAATAAATAAGTAAATAAATCTTTAAAAAAGACACATATGGCTAAATGGATTAAACAAGAAGACTCATCTATTTGCAGCCTACAAGAAACACACCTCAGGGCTGGTGCTGTGGCATAGTGGGGGAAAGCCACCACCAGCAGTGCAGGCATCCCATATGGGTGCCTGTTTAAGCACTGGCTGCTCCTTTTCTGATCCAGCTTTCTGTTCTGGTGTGGGAAAGCAGTGGAAGATGGCCCAAGTTTGTGGGCCCCTGCACCTGTGTGGGAGACTTGGAAGATGCTCCTGTCTTTGGATCAATGCAGCTATTGTGGACATTTGGGGAGTAAACCAGTGGATGAAAGAAATTCTCTCTCTCTCTCTATCTCTCTGCTTCTGGGTAACTCTGCCTTTAAAGTAAATAAATCTTAAAAAAGACAGGAGCACAATACTTCCATGGTGACCAACACAAGAAAATGAAACCAAGTGGAATGACAGGTTGGGGATGAAGTGGTAACATGGCACTGGGTAGCCACGTACAGAAGGTGGCTCATCAAGGAGATGACATGGATGGCACAGAGCAGGTGTCAGAGGAATGAATAGAAAGGAAGTCATACATGGGGAAGTGGCAGAGGAACAAGGGAGGCAGGCAGTTGCCACACTGCTCCCAGGGTGAGGTGCTTGCACTCTGGCCTACACCTGGCGTGCAAGCTGAGCAGGCTCCTTGAAGGTTTTACAGGGTCCTTGCCTTTGGATTGCACCTTCAGGTTCCAGAACACAGTCCTCCTACTGCAGAATGGCCTCATTTCCCAGGTCTGGGGAAAACAAAAGGGAGCTGTCAGTGCTGGCATTGTGATTTAGTGGGTAAAACTGCTGCCTGCAGAGCCTGCATCCTGTATGGCTGCCAGTTTGAGTCCAGGGTGCTCCACTTCTGATATAGCTCTCTGCTATGGCTTGGGAAAGCAGTGGAAGATTGCCCAAGTCCTTGATCCTCTGCACCCATGTGGGAGACCCAGAAAAAGCTCCTGGCTTCTGGCTTTGGATCTGCACAGCTCCAGCCATTGTGATCATCTGGGGAGTGAACCAGTGGATGGAAGACTTCTCTCCCTTACTCTCTCTCTCTCTCTGCCCATATGGGATGCAATGCCACAGACAGAGGCTTAGCCTATTTTGCCATGGTGCCGGCTCCCTCATGCACACTTTTGAGACTAGTTCCTAAATAACATTTCTCTAGTTACACAGACATGATTTCCCACCTCTAGTCCTGTTTTAAGAAACATTCCTCTTCAGCGTGAATGAATTTCCCACCTCTTCTGCCCTCACCCAAGATCCAGCCATGTCCCATGTCAGAGATGACCTGCCCAGCCCAGTCCATCTCCTCTGAGCAACAGTATTCCTCATCATGTAAGCAACTCAGGTGCGAGTTAATCCATGAAACTTAGAATGCTTGTTGTTTCCCAGTGTTTGTTAAGGTTGCTTCTTGTTTACTTTCTTATCCTTTGTGTTTCTTGAGACTTATTGTTGGTCCCATAAATGTTCCAAAATATCATTTATTTAACCCGTTGAAGAAATGATTCCTTTAAAATTATGTTTAGAATGCAAAATATCACAAATATTTTAGAAAACACAAAGTAGGAAACATTTTAAAACACAGTGCTCCCACAATCACCATTCACATGGTGATATGTATTTTCTATATCTTCCTTTTTAAAATTTTCAGTTCCATTACATTGCTGTTATCAGCTACACTTCCGTCTGTACTTCAGACTGTACTCAGAACATTCCACTCTTTTGTAATGTCATCATATTTTTAATGATTTATTTATTTATTTGAAAGTCAGAGTTACGTAGAGAGAGAAGGAAAGGCAGAAGGAGAAGGAGAGGGATAGAGAGAGTGAGCGAGTGAGAGAGAGAGAGGGAGGTCTTCCATCTTCTGGTTCACTCCCCAATTGGCCACAACAGCGAGAGCTGCACCAATCTGAAGCCAGGAGCCAGGAGCTTCTTCCAGGTTTCCCACGTGGGTGCAGGAGCTCAAGGACTTGGGCCATCTTCCATGCTTTCCCTGACCATAGCAGAGAGCTGGGTCAGAAGTGGGGCAGCAGGGACTCAAACCAATGCCCATATGGGATGCCAGCACTGCAGGCCATGGCTTTACCCACTTTGCCACAGTGCTGCCCCATCATTATCATATTTAATATGTTCAAGGGCACTGATCCCATGGTTTAGTTTGTGTACAACACAAAATGGGGGAGTAAGGGCTGAAATACTGCCTGTACCCTGCTCATCAAAGCATGCACCTTTCAGCTGTGGGCTGGAGTGTACTTTTTTATTGCATGAGTGTGTTGTCCACTTGTGAGCCACCTGCCTATGGGTTGTCTAGTTACAGGTGGTGCCTTCCTCAAATCCCCCTAAGGGGAGTGCTTTCCTGAGATTAACAAAGTGCTGTCATCTAGTAATGGACTCCTGCGTGGACCTCCTCCAACTGGACGACACTCCATGGATTGTTTCACCATTCTTTCTTAGGCAGAGAGATCAGTTTTTTCAATGTAATGATTTTATGGTCTAAGTCCTCTCAGAAACTGTCTACATAAACCTTTCTGGGATAAAGAATTAAAAAATAAAGTACAAAGGAACAATTAGATGGGAAAACACATTGTGCAATATGAAGACTAACAACTCTGGATTCTGAATTATAACAGAAGGCATTGATGTTGTTTTCTGGGAGGATGATTGAACTGGTATGGTTGACACACTCACTTTTTAGGGCCACATGAGCCAAAAGGGTACAAGGTGCTTGCTTGCAATGGTCCCCTCTAGCTCTGTTCTTGGCATCCCAAAATGTGTAAGATTCCAAGAAGGTGTCAATGAAATGGGGTTTACTAGGGATATATAATTTGTTGTTTGCAATAAAATGAGAAATATCATCCACTTGTGAGTTATGTCACTTCTTCATTCTTAGTTTAAAAAAACCCTTGAAAAGGAAAGATTATTCTTAGTGCCTGGCATTGAACAAAATGTTTACTGCCAAGAGTAGTCACTAACCAGAATGTGAGCAGTTATGTGAACATTTACTCCATGGATCGCAGGAACCAATATATGATTGCTGATAAAATACAGAATTCCAGTTAAATTTGAATTTCAAACAAACACCAATCTTTTGGCACAAGTATTACATGAGGCAAACTTGCATTAAAAAGTATTCCTGGCTTTTAAGAAACTCATTTACCTTCTATGTATCAGGCAAACAGCCATGGATGTACATGTGCATGTGCTCACACATTTGTTCAGTAGGCACACATTTGTGCATCCACATGTCTGTGAACACATTTGTGTGCCAGACACAGGTCTGTGTATTTATCTGTACATGGGAACACCTTCTGTGTACCAGCGTGATTTCTGTGCATGCACATATGCTTGTGTGAACACCTTTGTGTATGAGGCATACATCTGTGTGTTCATGTGCAGAGGTGAGCACTTCTGTGTTATAGGCACACATCTGTGCATGTCTGTGTGCCAATACATTTGTGTACCAGGCAAGTGTCTATGAATGCACATGTGTGTGTGTGAGCACCTTTGTGTACTAGGCACATAGCTGCACACACATGGGCTTGTGTGAACACTTCTGTGTACCAGGCATGCATCTGTAAATACAGGTGTGCCTGTAGGAACCCCTATGTGTACCAAGTGTCTTCACACACAGCAGTCTCCCAATCACCCTCTGAGGGTCATGCTACTGTTGCCCATTTTCTAGATGAGCAAAAAGATAGGGTCATTAGTTTCAACTAAGATCCCTCAGCTGAAAAGAGGAACCCAACTCTTAACTATCCAAGCAGTTAAGCCCCAACATGTGAACCTCAGTGTAGATTACTCTACACATACTCACATAGTAGGTGACGTATCAAGTGTCCCTTACTCCCATTCATCTGTATCTCCGAACACTGATCCATAAACTCTTGTGGAAATAACTCCCACTTGATGCCTATGTCACTCCCATCACTGACAAATACTTGTCAAAATGAGAAATAAATTGACAAATAAATGAGAAATAAACTGACAAATTTTCTCATCAAGGTATTTTGTTCAGTTCTCTGCAGTTTGGTTTAAAGCCTCTCCTCACTCTGGAAACCTCTGGCCCAACAATCTCTCATGACTCACTGCCTGTCCAGCTGAGAGCCTATCACAAGTGCTAGTTCCCCCAGCTGCCTGCAGCATCAGACCTTACCCTCCTACCTATTCAGGCTCTTTCTACCCTTGACTTACTGTTGCCCGTTTCTTCTTCTCATGACATCAGGCCAAGGGGTTTCCTCCTAACACAAGATCCTAGAACACAGATTCCAAACTCTTCCCCCACTCTCCATGGGCCGCATTTCATGAAAACCTAAAAACTCTGGTTTCATGATGTCCCTCTCTTCCCATGATAAACAAGATGAAGTCCAAATTCTTGGCCTTGAATGCTAGTCACCTTCACTCTGCCCCACTCACTTTCCTTCCAAACAGCCTACCTCCAGCTTAGCTGTCACTGTCCCAGCTCCACACCTGGCAATGCTCTTTGGTCCCCTAGACCATGCTACTGCCTCTCTGACCTCTGCTAACATCCAACACAGGCCTCCACTCCCTTACATCATTCTCTATAAGGGATTTCTCAGACATCTCAGCTCTTGTACTCACTCCTTTACTTCTTAGAAAGTATGTATTGCATTATTTAATAACTTCATTGCTTTCTAAAAGAATTGCTACCATTCTGAGTTTATCTTTGTTTAAACTTGCATATAATTGCTATTGCAGTTTTATGGCATTAATGTGGTTTTAAGATAATGACATCACATACATTTTTTGGCAATTCATAGTCCAGTCATACTCACTTTTTTACACAAGCACATGAGCTCTCAAAGAGGTTAGGTTAGTTACCCAAGATCACACAGCAAGCAGATTGAAGACCCAAGAATTGAAAATCAAAAGCAGATTTCAGAGGGAAGTTTACAGCAACCAGTGCCTACATCAACAAACTTGAAATACATCAAATAAATGATCTAAGAATGTACCTCAAGGACACAGAGTAATAAGAACACACCAACCCCAAACTTGTAAGAAAGAAATAATTAAAATTAGAGAATAAATAATCAAAATTGAAGCCAGAAAGGATACAAAAGATCAGTGAAATGAAGAGCTGCTTTTTAAAATAAAAATGATACACAATTGTCCTAATCAATAAAGGGGGGAGACTCATATTAAAATCAGATGAAAAAGGAGATGTTTCAATGAATATCACAAATGAAGTACCATCATTATTTGCTACAAAAAGGTGTATGAGAACAAATTGGAAAATCTAGAAGAAATGGATAGATTTCTGGACACATACAATCTACCAAAACTGAGTCATGAAGACACAGAAAACCTAAATAGGCCAATAACTAAGGCAGAGATGGAATCAGCAACAAAGGCCCTCCCAGCAAAGCTTTCACTGCTAAATTCTACCAGACTTTTGAAGAAGAATTCATTCCAATTCTTCTCAAACCATTCAAAGCAATTGAAATGGACAGAATCCTCCCAAACTCCTACTATGAGGCCAGCATCATCATTTAATTCCAAAACCAGAAAAAGATAGAACAAAGAAAGAGAATGATAAAACAATATTACTGGTGGCCAGAGCCACAGCTCAGTAGGCTAATCCTCCACCTTGTGGTGCCGGCACACTGGGTTCTAGTCCTGGTTGGGGCACCGGATTCTGTCCCGGTTGCACCTCTTCCAGGCCAGCTCTCTGATATGGCCTGGGAGTGCAGTGGAGGATGGCCCAAGTCCTTGGGCCCTGCACCCACAAGGGAGACCAGGAGAAGCACCTGGCTCCTGGCTGTGGATCAGCGCAATGCGCTGGCAACAGCGCGCTGGCTGTGGTGGCCATTGGAGGGTGAACCAATAGAAAAGGAAGACCTTTCTCTCTGTCTGTCTCTCTCTCACTGTCCACTATGCCTGAGAAAAAACAAACAAACAAAAAATATTACTTGTGAACACAGATGGAAAAATCCTCAAAAAATTCTAGTTAATCAAATCAGAAAGATCACATCAGAAAGATCATTCACCCAGACCAAGTGGGATTTATACCTGGTATTCAAGGATGGTTCAACATACACAAATCAATAAATATAATATGTCACATTAGCAAATTGAAGAATAAAAGCCATATGAAAGCATTTGATATTATACAATATCCTTTTATGATAAAAAACCTTAAGCAAAATGGATATTTTACACATGAGAAAATTGAGACCTCATTAATAATCTAAGGAATAAGTAAATGACAGAGCTAGATTGAAAATCAGGTGATTGAGTCAAGGTTCCATGCTACTACTCCACATTGGCTCTGAAGGGACCTATTTATTGAACTCTGTAACTGTGTGGCCAAGTTCCTACAACTTGAATTCTGATTTGGAAGAACTCAGAGGTGCAATGAAGAGGAAGCAGACATTGAAGGGGAAACACCTGCAGCCATGAAGCTGGATCATGTCTTCTGGGACAAGGACAGTAACTCCCACACTTCCAGAAGAAAGACCCTGATCCCAGAACCCTCACAGAAGAGGCAAAGTAGCTTCAGAGAGCAGTGATGAGGAGTTGGAGGAGTTGTCTTTGAGCCAGGTAATTAAACCCCTCTGATTTTGATGACATTAGTCATATCCCAACTGGTCCAGATGCTACCCCTGTGCAACCCTAAGCTGGGAGCTTCCTGAGGAATGCCTAGGCCTCAGAGAGCATGGCCAGGAGCTTCACAAAGAGTATGAATGGAGGCATGATCCTGACATTGCAGACCTTGGCTCCTGCCATCAAAACCAGTGCAGTGCCCACTGCCCACCAAGGCAGTCCCTGGGGCCAGCACCAACAAAGAGTCTCGCTGAGAATAAGAGGCAATAAATAGGAGGCAACAGCCACACATGTGACAAACAGGCAAGCAGGAGTCCATTTTCCTTCCTTCTGACCAAGCTATCCTGAATCTCCTTGTCCAGAAATGAAGTGAGCCCCAGCCGCCTATGGCCAGACTTCAAGTGGGGGTGATGGTGCTGTGAGAAAATTCCCTGTGATGAAACTCCAGAGTGCCCCTGTCCAGGCAACAGTGACCAAAAAGCTTGGTAAAACTAAGGGCCAGAAGGCCAGAGTCCCTCCCTCAGGGAACCCCAAAACCAAAAGCCTGGGAGCTCAGGCAATAGTGAGAAGAGCAGAAACAGTTTTTCAGGGAGGGAAGGGCCCCAGAGGGCCAACTCAGCACCCAGCTTGGGGTCAAACCCTACTGGGAGGGAGTGAATTACAGAGAGTAACTCTAGATTTATCCTGACCTGTTTTCTGGTGTCAAAGGCTACTCCCAGGCCAGACATCAATCTTCTAGTTCCCTCTACTCTGGACACCAGATTCCCTAGATGTCAAGCAGCAGACACAGTCCCAACAAGCAACAGGGATCATGTTTCCCAATGCAAGTAGAAAAGAGGCCACATGAAGCACCACAGCTCAGAAGCCCAAGAAGTGGGTTGTGGGCCTCTGAACAACATAGTTCCTACCACCTCCTGGGAAAACCTAGTCCATGAGCAAAACCAGATGCAGGCCTTGGTGGGGAAGGTCCTGATGGAGTTGCTGAAGCAGGAAAGGAAAAGGCCATGGACATTGCCAAGATCAGCAAGAATGATCGCAGTAGCTACAAAGCAGGAGATGTTGGAGTCCTCTTAGCAATGAAGGCCTCCAGAAGCAAGCAGAAGCCAATGACTGGGGAAGGTGGAGATGGTGCTGGTTCCCAAGAAAATGCCTCTAGGATTCCAAGGGGAAATAACAAAGGACTGCAAGTGGTAATGGCAAAGAAAAAAGAAAGGTCCCGTGATTCCCACGGATCCAAGGACAAGCCATAAGGGGATTTGGGAATGGTGAAGATTAAGGATGGAGGCCAAAGCAAACTGAAAACAAGGAGAAGCAATCTAAGAAGGAAAGACAAAGGACAGCACAAAATGGAGAAAAAGAAAGCAAAAAGAAAACCCTCATCCAAAATCCCTAAGACTTCATCCAGGAGACTAAGGAGATAGCAGACAAGAAGGAGTCGTGAGGGGTCTGTGGCACAGGTGCATAACCATGTGGGGAGCATCCTCATGTCTATGAGCTGGAACTACATTTTTAACTCCAGTTTCTCACAGCCTGCCTCAGGGGCTGGATGCTGGACAAGCTAGTGAGCCTTAAGGGAGGCTGGTCCAATATGAAAGTGTGTCCTGATCCCTTGACCTTACCCTACTTCTCCTAGCACAGAATGTTTTCTACAGATGTGCTCAGTGGGTAAGTGAGTGAGTGAGTGAGAGAGAGAGAGAGAGAGAGAGAGAGAGAGTGTAGTTGTCAAAGCCAACGTGCACAAAGACCTCAGGACTTCCCATCACCCTGTTCTACTTTGTCTCTGACAGGTCCTCAGGATTTCTCCTTGGTTTCAGTTTTACCATTGTGTTTTTTTAAGAATTTGGAAAAAGTATTAAAAAAATCTTTTAATACATTTGTCTAACTGAACATTAGAGCTCAACAACACAGCATGTTGTAAAGAATCACTTGCTTGACCTCATGATTTTTTGGCTGATGATGGGGAGATGTGACTTGCTACCACTGCCCAGAATTGTAAGATATTATCATAACATAGATTATAAGCTATGGAAAAATCAAAATTAAAACTGTGAATATGGCTTCCATTGAATATGTATCACATCTGTTCTGTGTATCAGGCACAGGAATGGAAACACAGGTAGCCCATATGCACATGCAAGTGGAAGCACGGAGAGACATACAGAACCTGCACACACAGGGTTTGGAAAGAAAAGAGGAAATCCATGGGCTGAGATAGATACAGAAATTATAGCCTTAAGTGATTATGTTAGAATAAAACACTAAAATCAATCATCACAATTCCCTTTCAACAATTAAAAAGAAAAAAAAAACATGAAAGTACATAGAATAAAGGCAAGCAAAAAGATAACAGGAGATATGAAATGCTATTTTTTTTGGTTTTCTTTATACTCATAAGATTAGCCCTATAGTAAGTAAAGAGCTTAACAAACAGTATAAGAAAAAAGATCCTCAACTACAGACACAAGGGTTGTAAACAATCATTGCAGCTCAAGATGTCAATTTCATTCCTATAGATTACATTTTAGATGCTCTGTTAGTTATGACAGATCAGGGAAAACATGGTATTTTTCTTTTTGGGACTGGCTTATTTCACTAGGGATAATGGTTTCTAGTTGCATCCATTTTGTTGCAAAAGACAGGATTTCATTTTTTTTTACCACTGAGTAGTATTCCATGGTGTATATATGCCCTAATGTGAAATGCTTATTAAAGTGTACCACAAACACGGATATACTTTTTAATGTTAACAAAATGAATAAACCATGAATAAAAGTAATTAAGGAAACACAGGGAAAAGTAACACTAATGTCCAGATTCTGGTATTAAAACAATTCTTTACAGAGCATATAGCCTAGTCAAGATGCTAGAAAAAATTTTTTGTAAAGCTCAGGAGTAAAAATTGGACCACAGATAAAAATCAACTACACTTTGGAAATCAAATTCCCACAACACAACATAAATTTCCCAAATCCAATATAACAAATATAATATAGGAAAACTCCAAATTAAACTAAGCAAGTTAAAACACAATTTGAAGATTACCAACAAATAAAAAGTTACAGATACAAAATTTCAGTTATAGAAATACAAAATATTCCAAACATTTAAGAAAATAAATAGACACACATATTTCCCAGACTTGCCATGGTAGAAATAAGCACAGAATATTGTCACAGTTTTTAGAAAGCCAACATTACATTGATTATGATGCCAATTGATGAGAACTTGAAATATGAATTAAGTATAAGCCTGTCTTTTAAAAACACATGCATTTCCCCTAAGTAGTTTTATAATAAATAAATATAAATGAAAATAAAATTAATAACAAGTGAGATATAAGAAAAAATGCTAGAGGCGGTTAACATTTTGAACAAGCCATGTAGATTGTCCAGGTAGTTGAAAAATTCAAGAAGATCACATGACCATTTAGATTGGATGTTGAAAAGCATTTAAAAAATCAGCATGTATTGAAATAAAACTTGCTAGATTTTTAGTAAAAATAAACTGTGGCTTCCTTACTCTGATCAAGATGTTTAAAAGGATCCTACAGCAAACAACACAATTAATACGGGATCATTGACAGATTTTTCCCTGAAGAAACCTAGACTGGGCCGGCGCCGTGGCTTAACAGGCTAATCCTTCGCCTTGTGGCACCGGCACACCGGGTTCTAGTCCCGGTTGGGGCGCCGGATTCTATCCCGGTTGCCCCTCTTCCAGGCCAGCTCTCTGCTATGGCCCGGGAAGGCAGTGGAGGATGGCCCAAGTGCTTGGGCCCAGCACCCGCATGGGAGACCAGAAAAAAAGCACCTGGCTCCTGGCTTCGGATCAGCGTGATGCGCCGTCCGCAGAGGCCATTGGAGGGTGAACCAACGGCAAAGGAAGACCTTTCTCTCTGTCTCTCTCTCTCTCACTATCCACTCTGCCTGTCAAAGTAAATAAATAAATAAAAATTAAAAAAAAAAAGAAAAGAAACCTACACCGGCTGACTCCACTGTCTCCAACTTCATCTTTTTTTATTCCATCCGCATTTATTCCCAATAGAATTAATATATTCACACTGGAAAGTCAGGCATATGAAATTCACACATGCACTTGTCTTCATTAGCATAGAGTTAGTGAACCTAAAATCCTCGCTGTGATTTCTTCCCTTCCCTCCCCTCCCCTTCCCTCCACTTCCCTCTCCTCCCCTCCCCTTCCCTTCCCTTCCTTTCCTTTTTTTTTTCTGCAGCTTCTTACTGGAGGAGTAGTCAGAGGAAAGGGCAAAAGAACAAAAGGAAAAAATAAGGTGTAAAATCAATTTCTAAGCAATAAAATCTCAGTATATTGGAGATCTTTATTTAGAGAGAATCCATAACATCTAAAAACAAAAACTGATAAATGAGTTGAACGAGATTTCAGGAAAGATCGATATTTTTAAAATCCACTAGATTACCAAGCACCCACAAGAAACAAATAGCAGATAGATATTAAAGGTCAGTAGGCAGAGTGGAAAACATATATTGACAGGGGGAAAAAAAAGGATTCAATTATGTGATGCCTTTAAGCATTCTTCAAATTAATATTAAAACATGATACAAATGGCCCAACAGAAAAATGAGCAGAAATACAAGACCAAGAGAAAGCCCCTAAGCCAAGAAGCAGAATTTTAACTCACCTGAAGCAGGTGACCACAAGCTGCAGCCAGGATCTGCCAGGGAGAAGCACGGGGGCGACCCCAGCGGGTGGCAGGTGCACCGCGGGGAGAGGAGCCCAGAAGGAGGGCAGGGGGCCGCTTCCCACCTCTCCTGATTCTCTCCGAGCACAAACCGGTTAGGGAGCCACGCCTTGGAGGATGCTGATTTTGGCTGCGTCTTTTGTGACGTTGTGTGCGCTCTCGTCCAATCAGGCATGGTGATGTCATCACGCGGGATCTTGACGTCACAGTGGTCTTAGAGTTCTTTGGCGGAGCGAGGTCCCAGGAGAAGGCTGCACTACCCCGAAGCTCCAGAGCCCAGTCGGGGTCTGTGCTCTCCACTTTCAAGCCTTAGGGGTCGCCGGGCTCCTAGGAGCTGAGGACCTCAACAAGGTGAGTCTCGACAGGGGGAAAGTAGAACCTGTGGAAGCTGCCCAGGACCCCTGACCCCTTCCCTGACACCCGGGACCCCCAACGCCTGGCCCCTTCTCTGGCACCTGGGACCCCTGACGCTCGGCCCCTCCCTGGCATCCAGGACCCCCTTCACCCAGGCACAACCTGGTACCTGGGACCCCAACTGCCCGCCTCCCTCCTGGGTCCTGGCATCCCTGACGCCTAGTATCCTCCTTGAAACCCATGACTCCCGATGTCCGGCCTCCTCCCTGGCACCCAGGACCCCAGACGTCCGGCCCCGTCCCTGGCATCTGGGACCCCCAACAGCTGGCCCCCTCCCGGGCACTTGGGACCCCGATGCCCGGCCTCTTCCCTAGCACCCAGGACCCTTGATCCAGGCCCCTTCCATGGCACAGGGACCCCTGACCACCTCCCTTGCACCCGTGACACCCAAACGCCCGGCCCCTCCCTGTCACTCGGGACCCCAGACACCAAGCCACCTCCTTGGTACCAGGGACCCCTGATGCCCGGTCCATTCCCTGGCACGCTGGAACCCCAACACCTGGGCACCTCTCTGGCACCCCGGACCCCTGACCCCCAGCCCCTTCCCTAGTACCTGGGACCCCCAATGCCCGTCTCCCTGCTGGGCCCCAGGATCCCTGAAGCCTGGTCCCCTCCTTGATACAAGGGACCCCTGCCTCCTGGCCTCCTCCCTGGCACCCATGACCCAGATACCCGGCCTCTTCCCTTGTACCCGGGACACAGGACACACAGCTCCTCCCTAGCACTCATTACCCCTGACACCCTCCCTGGCAACAGTGACCCCCGACGCCCAGCCCTTCCTGTCACTTGGGGCTCCCGACTTCGGGCCCCTCCCTGGCACCCTGGATCCCCGACACCGGGCCCCTTCCCTGACGCCCAGCCCATTCCCTGGTACCCAGGATCCCCAACGTCTGGCCCCTCCCTGTCACTCAGGAACCCTGACGCCCAGCCTCTTCCCTGGTACCAAGGACCCCTGAGCCTGGCCCTTCTCTGTCATTCGGGACCACAGATGTCCAGCCCCCTCACTAGTACCTGGGACCCCTGATGCCCGGCCTCCTCCCTGGCACCCGAGACCCCAGAAGCCTGGCCCCCCTCTCTGAAACCCTGGACCCCTGACGCCTGGCTCCCTCCTTGACTCCCAGGACCAATGACTCCCAGCCTCTTCCCTGGCACCCAGGACCCTGGACACCCAGCTCCTCCCTGGCACCCGGGACCCCCGACCCCCTCCCTGGAACCCATGGCCCTGACACCCGGATGTCCCTGTCACTTGGGATTCCCAACTTCCAGCACCATCCCTGGCACCCCAGATCCCCAACACCTGGTCCCATGCCAGACGCCCAGACTCTTCCCTGGTACCTGGAACCCCAGACGCCCGGCCCCCTCCCTGGTAGCCAGGACCCTGACTCCCAGGATCCTCCTTGGCACCCAAGACCCCTGAAGCCTTGTCCCCTCCCTGACACCTTGGACCACCTATGTGCGGCTCACTCCTGGGCCCCAGGATCCCTGACCCTGGCCCCCTCCTGGATTCCAGGGACCAATGACGCCCGGCCTCTTCCCTGACACCCAGGACCCTGGATGAACAGCTCCTCCCTGGCACCCAGGAACCCCGATCCCATCCCTATCACTCAGGACTCCCTACGTCCAGGCCCCTCCAAGGCACCCCAGATCCCCAAAGCCCAGCCCTTTCCCTGGTTCCTGGGACTCCCATCGCCTGGCACCCTCCTGGGCCCCGGGATCCCAGAAACCTGGCCCACTGCTTGATATCCAGGACCCCTGATGCCCAGCCTCCTCCATGGCACCTGGGACCCTGACTCGTGGCCTCTTCCCTTGCACCCAGGACCCTCAATCCTGGCCCCTCTTTGGCACCTGGAACCCAATGCCCGACCCCTCCTTGGCACCCGGGACTCCCAACCCCCTCCTTGGCACCTTTGACCCCAGATGCTGGGACCCTCCCTGTCACTTGGGACATCAGATGCCCAACATCGCCTTTGTAACCAAGACCCTTGACTCCCGACCCCTTCCCTGGCACCCAGTGCCCTGACATATGGCCCTCTCCCTGCCACCTGCCACCCCTGATGCCCAAGACCCTCTCTGGCACCCCAGACTCCTGACACCCAGCCCCTTCGCAGGTACCTGGGACCCCCATCGCCAGGCTCCCTCCTGGGCCCTTGGATCCCGGACTCCTGACCCCCTCCTTGACACATGGTACCCCTGACTTCTGGTCTCCTCCCTGGCACCCAGAACCATTGATCCAACCCCTCCCTTGCAACCGGACCCTAACACCTGACCCCCCCATAACCCGGGACTCCGGACCCCCCTCACTGGCACCTGTGACCCCCAATGCCCTGGCCCTACCTGTCACTGGGGACACCAGATGCCCAACCTTGTCTCTGATACCTGGGACCCCGATGCCTGGCCCCTTCCCTGGGACCAGGGACCCTGAAATCCAGCCCCCTCCCTGGAACCCCGGACACCCAATGCCTGGGCCCCTCTCTGACATCCTGGACACCCGATGCCCAGGCCCCTCTCTGGCACCCCGGACCCCTGACGCCCAGCCCCTTCCCTGGTACCTGGAACCCCCGTTGCCTGGCTCCATCTGAATGCCTGGCCCCCTCCTTGACACCCGTGACCCCTGACGTCAGGCCCCCTCCCTGGCACATGGGACCCCCTGACTCCCAGCCCCTCTCTGGTACATGGGTCCCCTGGTGCCCGGCCCCTTCCCTGGCACCCGATCATGACGTCCGACCCCCTCCCTGGCACCCGTGACCAAAGACACCCGAACCTGCTTGTCACTTGGGACTGATGACTGGCTCACTCCTTGACACCCATGACCCCATGATATCTGGCCTCCTCCCTGGCACCTAGGACCCCTACCACCAGGCCCCCTCTTTGAAACCCCAGACCCCCGATGCCCAGCCCCTTCCCTGTTACCTGGGATACCCATCGCCAGGCTCCCTCCTAGGCCCCGAGATCCCAGACTTCTGCCCCCCTCCTTAACATCTTGAACCCCTGATGCCAGGCCTCCTCCCTGGCACACGGGACACCGACACCTGGCCTCTTCCCTGGCACCTGGGACCCTGGAAGCCCAGCTCCTCCTTGGCACCCAGAACCCTGGCCCCCTCCCTGGAACCAGTAACCCCAGACACCCAGCTCTCCCTGTCACTCAGGACTCTCAACGTCCAGCCCCCTTCCTGGCACCCTGGATCCCTGACACCTGGCCCCTTCCCCGATGCCCAGCCCCTTCCCTGGTACTCAGGATGACCCCATAATCCCCAACACATGGCCCCCTCCTTGACACCCATGACCCCATGATATCTGGCCTCCTCCCTTGGCACCAGAACCCCTGCCACCAGGCCCCTTCTCTGGCACCCCAAGCCCCTGATGCCCAGCCCCTTCCCTGGTACCTGGGACCCCCCATCGCCAGGCTCCCTGCTGGGCCCCGAGATCCCAGACTCCTGGCCCCCTCCTTAACACCTGGAACCCCTGATGCCAGGCCTCCTCCCTGGCACCTGGGACCCTGGACCCCCAGCTCCTCCCTTACACCCAGAACCCTGACCCCCTCCCTGGAACCCGTGACCTTGGACGCCCAGCTCTCCCTGTCACTCAGGACTCCCAATGTCCGGCCCCCTCCCTGGCACCCTGGATCCCTGGTCCCTTGAGGCCCAGCCCCCTCCCTGGCACCCTGGACCCCTGACACCCAGCTGCCTCATGGGTCCGGAGATCCCCGAAGCCTGGCCCCCTCATTGACACCTGGGACCACAGATGCCCGGCACCCCCCCCGGTACCTGGGTCCCCAAACGCCTGGCCCCCTCCCTGACACCCAGACCCCAACACCTGACCAGTCCCTGGCACTCAGGACCCCCAAGCACCTCCGAAGCACCCATGACCCTCCTTGTCACTCAGGACCCCAGACACCCAGACCCCTCCCTGGTACCTGGAACCCTGACACCCAGCACCTTCCCTGGCACCTGGGATCTCGATGTCAGGGCCTCTCCCTGGCACCCCGGACCCCCAAAGCCCAGCCCCTTCCCTGGTTCCTGGGACCCCCAACACCCGGATCCCTCCTGGGCCCCGAGATCCCAGAAACCTGGCCCACTCCTTGACATCCAGGACCCCTGACGCTCGGCCACCTCCCTGTCACCCTGGACCCCTGAAGCCTGGGCCCCTCTCTGGCACCCCAGATCCTGGTAGCCCAGCCCCTTCCCTGGTTCTGGGGACTCCCAATGCCCAGATCCCTCCTGGGCTCCGGGATCCCAGAAACCTGGCCCACTCTTTGATATCTGGGACCCCTGATGCCCGACCTCCTCCCTGGCACCTGGGATCCTCGATCCTGGCCCCTCACTGGCACCTGGAACCCAATGCCTGACCCCTCCTTGGCACCCGGGACCCCCAAACCCCTCCTTGGCACCCTTGACCCCTGATGCTGGGCCTCTCCCTGTCACTTGGGAGACCAGATGCTTGACCCCGCCTTTGTAACTGGGACCCCTGACTCCTGGCCACTTCCCTGGCACCCGGTACCCTAACATATGACCCTTTCCCTGCCACCATGGACCCCTGATGCCCGAGCCTCTCTCTGGCACCCAAGACCCCCAACACCCAGCCCCTTCGCAGGTACCTGGGACCCCCATCACCAGGCTCCCTCCTGGGCTCCGGGATCCCTGAAGCCTGGCCCCCTCCTTGACACCCGGGACCCCTGATACCCGGCCTCCTCCCTGGCACCCAGAACGCCAAAACCTGGCTTCTTCCCTGGCATCCAGGACTCTGGACACCCAGCTCCTCCCTGACACCTGGGACCTCTGACCCCCTCCCTGGCACCTGTGACCCCTGAAACCTGGCCCTTCCTGTCACTCAGGACTCCCAGCTTCCGGCCCCCTCCCTTTCACCCCTGATCCCCTGTGCCCAGCCCCTTCCCCAAAGTCCAGCCCTTTCCCTGGCAACCAGGACCCCTGATGCCTAGGCCCCTCCCTGGCACCCCAATCTCCTGACGCCTGGCTCCCTCCTGGGCCCTGGGATCCCCGACGCCTGGTAACCTCCCTGGCATCCGAGACCCCCAACACCTGGGTCCCTCTCTGGCACCCCGGACCCCAGACACCCAGGCCCCTCTGTGGCGCCCTGTACCCCCGACACCCCGCTCCTTCCATGGTACCTGGGACCCTCATCACCTAGCTCCCTCCTGTGCCCCAGGATCCTGGACTCCTGGCCCCCTCCTTGACACATGGTACCCCTGACTTCTGGCCTCCTCCCTGGCACCTGGGACCATTGATC